>NW_006293700.1:4829672-4833067 GCF_000327345.1 Myotis davidii
GGGAAATTAATTCCAGTTCTAGGCTATGCACTGTCATTTATAGGACAATGACTCCGAAGTCTGTATTTCCAGCCCTCTTTGTCACTGTGCTCCAGTCCCAGAATCCAGCTTCTTACAAGGCTTTGCCATGTCCATATTTCCAAAGTAAAGGCCGCATTCCTCCCAAATGTGTTCATGTTATTTCTTTTGTATTCTGTAGAGCTTGTTAGATGTAATATTCTTGTTTGAAGGTGCTTCATTTTTTCAAACTAATTAATTAAAACATATTTTTATTAATTACTTCAGAGAGGAAGAGAGCAGGAAAGAGAAATAAAAAATCAATAATGATAATCAACAATAGGCTGCCTCCTATACTGTATATCCCTACTAGGGATCACACTTCTGCAAACCAGGCATGTGCTCTGACCTGGAATTGAACTGTGATCCCCTGGTTCATAGGTCTGCACTCAACCACTGAGCCACACCGGCCTGGCCCAGGGGCTTCATTCTTGACTCCTTTCTCTCTTACATTCCACCTCATGTCAGTCACCAAGCTGCATCAGCTCTACCTTCCATTTTCTATCCTACTATCTCTGCTTCCACAGTTTTCATTTAATTCTTCAACATGTGTTATATAGATTTTTGTAGCAGACTCAAACAGGTATGTTTCCCACAATCCCTCCTAATCTAAATTATCCTTCATATGATCATCAGAGATAATTTCCAAAAGTATAATGTGGTATGATCTCATCTGTTTAAAAAGCAACAAACAAATAAAAACATCTTAATTAACTCCCTAATGACCAGAGAAGAATTTCCAAACTCACTAAGATCTTTTACATGGATCCTTAAAATATAACTGTAACTATATTTTTTTTAGTATTAACTTCTCTAAATGCTTTTTTTTCATATAAAAAAAGAAAAACAAAGAGAAAAATTCTTGATTTCTTTTTTTCTATGCCTTTATAGAATCTGTATGCTTATCTTGGAATTTTTTTTTTTAACTGGCCAGTAATAGTTACTTTTTGGAGATTATCTGCTTAACTTTGAGGAATTGTTTTAAATGTCATCCTTTTGTGGAAATCTTTTCAGGTTCACAATGTTAAATCTAACTCTTCAAAGATGAAAGCCTCTGCTCTGTAGTTACAAGCTAAGCATTCATACCAATTTATATCTCTGACAACCATGTCAATTGTGACCTTAAAAGGTGTCTGTTCAAAACCAAATGACCTCTAGTTACTTTTTTGGACCTCTGAATTATCTCATTGAAGAGTGTTCACCTTTATGTTTATTAGTTTATGTATATAATTGATTTCAGAGAGGAAGGGAGGGGGTGAAAGATAGAAACATTAATGATGTGAGAGAATCATCAATTGGCTGCCTCCTGCACGCCCCCTACTGGGGATCGAGCCTGCAACCCAGGCATGTGCCCCTACCCGGAATTGAACTGTGACCTCCTGGTTCATAGGTTGATGCTGAACCAGTGAGTCACACTGACTGGGCTTTTATTAGTTTTTAAATGAATATTTGCTTTTGTTTCACTGCTAATATTAAATAAAAACCTATACCTTTAGAAAATTCATATATATATATATATATGCCATAATGTATTGCTTAGAGCTAATTTGTATCAGATACTCAGTTTTTAGATAATGAGGAGGTATTTCTGACTGGAAAGAAAAGTATGAAATTATTATTAAGAAAATGATTTTATTTCTTTTCTTCATTTTGTCTTGATAAGAAAAGACATAAACTTTGCCTCATATCAGCGCTGTCCTGATACTTCCTTTCCCACCCTAGAGCCACAATACATACTTAATAACATGCACATAATCAGGAAACACACCATGCAGCGACAACCCCGTCTACAAAGGACAGTTCCATCCAACGTGCCACCTGAGCCGCGATGCTCCGAATTTGGCTCTGCATAACCAGGAAGAAAGAAAGCTGTGCGACGCGAGGGGAACCACATGCAATCCTGTCACACTAAGCATCATCATTGTAAAGTCAGGATGAATAAGAAGAAATGAAAAGCTATTCATCGGAGCTGCCTCCTCATGGGATCAAATGATTCTTATGCTTGAGGTGGATTTAGCTGTCCCCAAAGGGCAATCTCTCTCCAGCACAGGAAATGAAAACAAAGCAAGCGAGCAGCCAGCAGAAACAGCCACCACCTCTGGGTCCAGCTGCCGGAGAACCAGCAGAATGTGTGGCTCCGTAGGATGCAGGCAATTATAAAAACATCTGAATGGGCACACTTGGAAATGATCTTTAACTCTAGTGGGATGTGGAAATGACTTTTTTGAACTTTTCTCATTTGTCTCGGGTTTCTTTTGCCTGACATCCTCAGGTAAATTATGCCTTAAATGCTTCATGCTAGGCTTTCTGTGTTGGATTTGTGGACTTATCATAATTTTATTTTGTATATGTTGAGAGATTTTAATAAATTGTGTCAACCAGAGAAACAGTGGGAATCATTGTTTCAGATGTGAAGTGACAGCCTGCAGGTCTAGGCTGTTATTACTGGAAATTCCATTGGATTCTGAATTTCAGCACCCCTTTTCTCTCTCATGGCTGTTCATGCTTCGTATATGTTTGCTAACTACAGAATTTAATTTTGATGCTCAAGCATCATATAGTAATTAAGGCCATGCTATAAGTAGGGAAGCCACTTGATTCAGAATCAAATGACTGCCCTTTTTTAATTAGTTATATTTATCTGTTTTCCTTCTGTGTGTCTTTGTTCATTTGGGCCACTGTAATAAAATACCAAAATCAGGGTAACTTATAAATAGCAGGGATTTGTTTCTCACAGTTCCGGAGACTAGAAGTCCAAGATCAATGTCTGCTAAGGACTTTCCTGGGGACATAGACTTGTTGTATCCTCACCTTTTGTAAGAGTCAAGGGTACTCTCTTGAGCCTCTTTTACAAAGCCATTAATCATATTCAGGAGGGACCTGCCCTCATGACCCGGTCACCTCCCCAAGTCCCACCTCCAAATAACATTACATTGAGTATTAGGACTTTTGGGTACCCAAACATTTGAACCATAGCAGTGTGTGTGTAAGAGAGTGTGTGTATGTCTAGTTTTAATTGGTTCTGTCAGTAACTAGCTATAGGTGGGTCCTGGAATATCTCCCTTTCTGAACTTTCAAAATGTTTGTATATTACCAGTAAACCATACAGTACTCATATCACAGAGTTGTTCTAAAAATCATGAGATCATGTAGTTAGGCCACTTTGTAAATTTTAAAGTAATACACACATGAAATTCTTTGCTGTTTAGATGGCAGCATTGTTAAAGAACATTAAACTAGGGTCCATGTGACTTAAATTCTAATTTCCATTCTACCACTGACTAGCTTTATGACCATGGATGAGTCAATTAACCTCTCTCATTGTAAGGAGGAGGTAA
>NW_006293700.1:4833898-4844950 GCF_000327345.1 Myotis davidii
TCTCCCAAGGGCTGCCGGGCTGCCAGAGGGATGTCTGACTGCCAGCTTGGGCCCAATCCCCCAGGGAGCGGGCCTAAGCTAGCAGGTGGACATCCTCCAAGGGGTCCCAGACTGCAAGAGGTCATAGGCCGGGCTGAAGGACTCCCCCCGAGTGCACAAATTTTTGTGCATCGGGCCTCTAGTAATTAATAAAGACCAAACATGATCTGGCTGTGGATCACATTGTTGCAAATATTTGATATCTTGGGATAGAGATCGCTCTTGTTACTAACCTCTGTGCAGACTTCTTGTGGTCTAAGTTATTTTCACATGTTTCCTGACACCAAGGGCACCCATTTAGAATCTGTGACAGAATTTGGGGTTTTGCTTTTGGCCAGAGAACAGAGTAGCTATAACTGTAATAATAATAGTAGTTAATACTTCAGTGAGCTCATGCTACATTTAAGATAGTTTTCTAAATGGTTTATATGAATACACGATGTCATCTTCACACTATCTCTAGGAGGTAAGCACTATTGTTATTTTAAATTCTACAGATGCAGAAACTGAAGGGCTGAGGGTTTAGTTCACATGAATAGTAACAGACAGAACCTACATATGAACCAAAGCAACTGGATTCCAGAAAACCACTGTGCTTTTCTAGCTGAGAACTGTGACTTAACTAGATAAGCTAACCTGACAATATCTGAGTTTTGTTAGTTCATACTTAATATGGTGATTAGTCTGGCTCTTCTACCGGGGGACTCTCAGACATTCCAGGGGTGCCTGAATGAGAACATTTGAGTAATTGTGTACATTTCTCTGTGTAATGGTATCTTAGTCAGCTCGAGCTATTATAACAAAATACCATAAGTAGGGTGCCTTGTCAATCATAGAGATTTATTACCTTCAGATCTGGAGGCTGAGGCTTCCAAGGTCAAGTTTCTGATCAGGTCTATCTCTGGGGGGCCCTCTTCCTGGTCACAGATGACTGTCTTTTGCTGTGTCCTTACGTGATAGAAAGAGCAAGCAAGCTCTCTGGTCTCTTCATAAAAGGGCACTAATCTCATTTATAAGGGTTGCACCCAAAGACTGTACCTCCAAATACCATGATACTGGATGTTAGATTTTGACATATGAGTGGAGTGGGGCACAACATTTAGTCCATAACATATGATTTAATGGAGACATACGTTTTCAAGTCATATATTTCAAGCAATGCATATGATTTGTAATCCATGTATACATAATTCAAATTAAAGTAAAACAAAACAAATATACAACATATATTGTTTTTAATAACACACCTTTGTCTGCAAAGTTCTTGTAGGTAATTTTTCTTAAGAAATAAAGATCTTGTAAGGAGAAATCTCCTTTATATTTGATTTCAAAAACTTTGCTGTTGCCATTTTTGCCGGCAGTTTGCAGGCACGCCAGACAAGCTTTGGAAACTGAAACTCCGTGTTGCATCCTTTGGTGTGAGGTGCTCCTCCTTGGGACCTCTAGTTCAGCAGTCACTCGACAGCCTATTGATTTAATGGACATATATGAGAATTCCAAGAAGCATTCTGATACGACTTGTAAAACCACAGCAGTTTTAAATGCATCAACTGTGGACCTCTTGCCAAATTTTCCCAAACCTTCTTCACTTTCTACAAGTACACGACCTGCAGCAGAATTATCCCCCCTATGGAGAAAATTGAAGCTAATTGACACTTGATCCCAGTAATTTATGTCAACTCGAAATCTAAATATGTACCTTTGCCAATGTTTCTTTTCATTGTGCCAAGTCCACCCACTCTACATTTTATTAAAGATCTATTTAGCAACTTTTACTAGTGCTAGGAAAAGTTTGGGCCCATTATCTAAACTCAGCAAGGGAGGTGACTATTTCTAGAGTTTTACATATGAAGGGATGGAGATTGAGAGTAGCTAAAATCTTCCTCAAGGATAAAGCTAGCATTAAAAACAGGGTCTTAGCCCTGACCTCTGTGGCTCAGTTTGGTTGGAATGTTGTCCTACCCTATGCCAATAGGTTGTGGGTTTGATTCCCAGTCAAGGCACATACCTAGGCTATGGGTTTGATCCCTCGTCGGAGCATATATAGAAGGCAACTGATGTCTCTCTCCCTCTCCTCCTCTCTCTCCCTCTCCCTCTACCCCTCTTCTCCCCCCCCCGTCCCCTAAAATCAATAAGCATATCCTCCTTAGGTTCTTAGCCCTGACCTCTGTGGCTCAGTTTGGTTGGAATGTTGTCCTACCCTATGCCAATAGGTTGTGGGTTTGATTCCCAGTCAAGGCACATACCTAGACTATGGGTTTGATCTCTGGTCGGAGCATATACAGAAGGCAACTGATGTCTCTCTCCCTCTCCTTCTCTCTCTCTCTCTCCCTCTACCCTTCTTCTCCCCCCCCTCCCTCTCCCCTAAAATCAATAAGCATATCCTCCTTAGGTGAGGATTAAAAACAACAACAACAAAGATCTTCGCATTTTGAAGACCATCACTCCTTTCCTTCAGGCTACCAATTATTTGACTTACTTGAACTGTTCCACCAGTTCCCTCTCTTTGCTGTGTCCATGTTTACAAGGCTTGGAGAGGTGGAGTGAGGGGAGGGGAGATGATTGTGGGCCCTGCCGATTGGCTAGGTGCAAGTCAGGTCTTGTTACACAGGATGCGGTCATCTCCATGGCGCGCACGTCCCCTGATTGTCATTGGTTAGTTTAAAAAGATTCCGGGCATGGCCAGCAGAGGCCTGGGCTTCCGGGAAGAAGGTACTTTCCTGAGCACATGGCTGCTGCCCCAACATGGAGGATATGGGGCAAGATGGAGGGCATAGCCCTCGCCCTTTCAGTTAGATCTTTTACACACTAAAACGAAAAGGTGCTTCAATCTGTAATTTATCTCTTGACTTCCTCTGACCATCAGCATTTTGCAAGAGTAATTTATACTTACTTTTTCTACCTACAAGTAGGGCTTATAACCTGGCTTTAGCTCAAACATTATATGAAACAAATCTCTTAAAAGTTATAAATGTGTCTATCGTTGAACAATGTAATCTTCCTTTCAGCGCTTTCCCCCCCCCCTTACCTCTTTTTAGCATGTTGCACAACAACCCCTAGCCTCAATTCTATTTCAAGACATTTTAGAATGCAAAATACTACCTCTACAAACTACCCTCTACAGGGCGCCTTAACGGATTCTCTTTTCTTCCATCCAATTGCAATATGTAGGCATTCCCTGTGGTTGTCATCTGCTTGGGGATCTACCTACTCCTCTCCCTTTGCCTGGCTAAATCCTATTCAATCTTCAGGTTACAGATTCAAAGGTTCTTTCTCAGAGTCATCGATGAGGAATTTTCAATTTTAATTCATGAGTTAAATTATATAATTAATATTAAATAGTAGATTACATTTTCTATCCTATGCATGATTATTTTTGTATGTCTTTGTATGTGCAACCTTTTAACGATTTGTACGTGATTCCCACAAAACTTCTATGGGATGGACCTAGTCCTATTTCTTTTCACTTTCTCCTTCCTACACAACTTATATTTAATATTGCATGTATGTATGGTAATATATTTATTTTAATTTACATAAAACTGAAGAGCAGGGGTCCTTAAACTACTGCCTGCGGGCCACATGCAAATACAAATATTGTATTTGTTCCCGTTTTGTTTTTTTACTTCAAAATAAGATATGTGCAGTGTGCATAGGAATTTGTTCATAGTTTTTTTTTAAACTATAGTCTGGCCCTCCAACGTTCTGAGGGACAGTGAACTGGCCCCCTGTTTAAAAAGTTTCAGGACCCCTGAGTTAGAGAGTCATATCTTTTGTGTAGGCCTCTTAAACTAGAACTTAAATCATTAAGAACAGAAAATTTTATTAATTCTGGCCACATTTTGTGACTTTTATCTACTTTCATCAGACAGAGAAAAATTACTTAAACTAGCTACCTCTTTCCTTGTTTCTCATCACATAGACCCAGGAAATACATTAACTAACTGACATAATTAACTTTGGATTCTGTTAAACAACAAAATAATTTATAGTTCATATAAGGTACATGGTTAGTCACTCAGGTATTTCCGGGCTGCAGGTTACGTCATACTCCGCCCACCAGTTAGGGGAAGGGAGGATCTATCAATAACTAGAATAATTGAATAGTCTTAGACCATGTTATTATACCCAATGGTTTGAATTCTTATAAATTAGGAAAATGAGTGGTCCTTCTGCCAAAGAGCTCTTGAGAGATTTTTCTTTAAATCCTCATCTGAAGATACTTTTTCATTAATTTTTTAGAGAGAGTGGAAAGGAGGGGAGAGACAGAGAGAGAGAAACATCTATGTGAGAGAGACACATCGATTGGTTGAGTCCCGCTCACACCCCGAGGCCTGGATCTAGCCTGCAACTGAGGTGCGTGCCTTTGATCAGAGTTGAACCTGAGACCCTCCAGTCCATGGGGTGAGGCTCCTTCACTAGGTCAAACTGGCTAGAGCTTGAGAGATTTTTAAAATTACAACATACGGGGCAGAGGCTGGGTGGAGGTGTGGGGAAAGGGGGGCAAATGCCATCTGTAATACTGTCAACACTAAATTTAAATAAAATAAATAAAATCTCACATGAAAACTTACTATATATATTTATAAAAATTTTTCAATAAAAATTAAATTCCAGAAAATAAATAAAATCTTTTGTGGGAAAAGTGAACATAACTGTGATTAAAAGGGATCGGAAGTGCGGGCACCATCTACTTTTAATAAACACATCATGTGTTCTTATTGCTTCCAGTTGCCTTCCACGTGCATGTGAATTTCACTGGGAGTCGGGCCTTTTGCATACCCCTGACAACAGACAGACAAAGTCTAAGCTGCCAGGAAGAGAGACCCCGAAGGCTCCTGCTGAGTGTGCAGCAAGCTGTCTGAGTTTTACATGAAGAGGTCGGGATTCTCTTGGAGAGTTGCTTTCCAAGTATAGCAGGCTTACAATCATTAGTATCCAGGCTACCCAGGAGATGGGTGTAGACACAGCTGTTGTTTAAGGTAGCAGGCGCATCAATGGCAAGGCACTGGATATTGATTTGTGCAGTGACATCTTTCTAACTATGTCATCTGAGTGAAAGAAGCCTCAAATTAGCCAATAATAAAGTGTTAGAAGTTGTAGTAAGCTGCCCTCTTGGGACTTGCACTAGAAGAGTATTGAGGCCCCTCCCCCACCAGGCCATCAATCCTGCTAAAGGACTCACAGTGGTATTAAGTTGACCAGTGAGACAATGTCAAGCCTTCAGTAATGCTATATCCTACCTAGTATTTGTGCAGATGTGTATGTGCCGTTTTTGTATTCAGTGTCTGTCTGTATATAATATATGCATATCTACAGAAATAAAATATGCATATATGTTATTGTGGCCTAAAGACTCTTAATTAATGAGAATAACAGATAACATGCATCTTTGATAAAACTAATTCACTAATTTGATAAAGCGAATTTCAAAGGCAAAAACTAAGTTATGTTTTCATTAGAATTAGATAAGGATAAACTTCTTGGCAAGATTTTTTGTTGCTGCTTTACTTTCTGATTTGATTATATTTTCTGTTTTCAATACAGGCCCTAGCTACATAGTTTATGAAGGGATCGCAAATAAATTGGATTAGGCTGTATACTGATGTCACATGTTTCAAGAACGGTCACAAAAAGGTCATAGTTACATTTATTTGTATCCAAATTATCCCTTGATCCGTTTTTACATGAAAAAATAGTCACTGCAAACTCTTGGATATTGTCTTTTATGTTGTTACAAGCTTTTTGTTGAACATAGCTTTTCTTGCATTGGTCTCAATGTTTGTGGTCCTTTGAGGTTACCCATTGGACAGCATGGTTTTAACCTTTTAGCTTTTTCTTGACCAAAAATTAGGATCTCATCTTACCATTTGACCCATTCCTCCTTCCCTCATAGATATCAGGCTTTATAAAAACAAATGTAACTTTAGAAAGCAGCTCTCACCTTAAAAAAAAATAGATGCTAATATCAACAGAAATGGTTAAAGCATCAATGAACATAAGATTCCAGCCTGCAATAGTCTTTGTAGCTCATATCAGAGTCTCAGCACATGCTTTCACTTTTCTATGGCCTGATATATGGGCCAGTTGGCTATTAAGAAAGGGAATCAGCTTTACTTACAATGCTGGACCCATGAAAATTTTACCAGTTTCTTTGGTAAAGTTATTTATAGTGTTCAGGGAACTCTACAATGGTTCCTGAATTTCTCTAGCTGTGGGACAGTCCAAGCAGAAGACATTCTTTCTCCTCTGATTATTATCAGGAAAGGAAAGAATAGTGAAGAAAAATTTTAGCTGGATCTCAGGCTCTAGGGTACATCTTGTCATTGGCTATTATCTTTGTCAGGTTGATTACTTTCCCAGGCAAGCATGGGCGCCGAGGTTAAAATCTGATCTAAAATATGTCCCCTGTTGGTGAATCTTGTTTGCCAGGGCTGATCAGTTTACAGTTGTCTCTCAAGACCCTTTCTGTGTCCCAGGAGGCTGGTATCTACCAATTCCTCCCTTGTGCTCCCTTGTTTTCTGGATTTGTATTGGGTTTGGCCAGCATATGGCAGCGGCAGGAGAGTAGAAGGTAGGAGAGGTGTGTCCAGGGTGTTATTCTGCCCCCGCTCACTCCCTTGCAAATACTGGATCTTGGGGTATCCACACCTGAGAGGGACACTATTGTTTGCCCACAGTATGGCGACAGAGCTTTATTGTATTGCTATCTGCCCTCAGGGCCGTCCCATAAACTTTCCTGAAGGCATAAACATTTGTTCTTCCTGGTAATGGACATGTCTTCAAAGGGGAGTGACATTAGTTGGACTATGAGACCAAAAAATAGAGGCAATCGGGTATACTTCCGGAACAGTGACAATTTCTAGCAGTAGCCCTGACATAGAACAAAATGCCCACTCTTCATGTGTCTCTTCCACTAGGACCACAGGAAATCCTGCCAGGCCCATGGGTGCTATTCCCATGACACCTCGTCCTCCTGGTAAGAGTAAGAAGCCAGGTGGGCTACTCTGACCCTTATGTTAACATAAGATCCAGCTTTGCACGCAATGCTATTAATAGCCATAAATATTCATTTTCCTTATCTCCTCAAAACCAGACATTTCAGTGAAAGCTGTGTCTTGGATGTACTCTCATCCATCACATTTAAATTTCTTTAAGAGCTTTACAGTACAACTTTTCCAGAAAGAACTGTCTTTACAGCATTTGACCCCACAAGTCTAGACTCCAAGAGGGATAAAGTCCGGTGATGTACTTAAGTAGCACTTTGAGCCCAGAGAGACCTGGCACATTAAACTAATAAAAAATGACTATAAAACCATTTGTAAACATGAAGTGCCAGATAAATGCTTATTAATAAGCATTTTTTCCTTCAATTTATATTTATTTTTATTCCAAGATGCCTCTTAAAAATGCATTATGGTTTATTGTGTATAATGTCTTTCAAACAAATTGTATTCAGGGCATTTCAGAGAGTTAAATACATGTCAGTATGTGGCATAAATTACAGAAGGACACTTTGAATGGTAAATGAATTAGTGCCTTCAGTCATAAGGCCAGAGAGAAATGGGTTGTGTAAGCGTCTGGTTTGAAATATCTAGACTCCCTGGAACCAACATTGCAAATCCCAGCAGGCCAGCTCTGTCCTTCATCCTTCTGAGATAAGAGTCCCTTCAGTTTACAGTTTGCTAGTTTTGTTAATGATCCCTCGGAACAGTAGGCATGTCTGCCCTGTGAGAACATTATACTGAGTCAGGGCAAGGAAAACAAAATTCAAGAGGATTTAAGCAGAACTAAGGTATCTTATATGGGGGCAAGATTTTAGTGGTGAGGGGAACATAGCAGGAGTGCGGGCTGAAGAATATTCAAGGCTTTAAAAGAGAAAAGAGGAGTGAACATCTGATTGACTGCTACCACTGACCCTGAGATCTGCTTGTAAGTCTGGGAAATGGATTCCAATATTAGAACAGACTTTGCAACAGCATGGACTTGACCTATACCACATACACAGTTGATATTTTGGATTCCTTATGATTTTTTATGAAGCATTAATCTGAATCCATAATGAAGAACATTTAGTATCTAGACAAAACTTACAACATTTTAAGTATGAAGCAGAAGGATAGAGGAGCTCTATAATGTAATGAAAAGGACACAAGTCACATTCAAATGTGGCCTTTCTAAAGAATTGAGCATAGTACTTCTAAGTGGTGATTTTCAAGTTTCCATAGCCTCCAAAAAACTCTGCCACGTGTCAAATATATCACTGTGAGAAAGAAGAATTGGAATAAGCGAATAAGGAGGGAACTCTAATCTTTCCCAGATAATGGCTTGCATTGGATTTTTTCAGACTCTTATTAGGGTTATGAGGATACTCAGAGCAGAAATGAAAAGTAGGAAGGGAGACGCCCAGGTTGCTCCTTCATTTTGACACTTTACGAAAGTCCTGGTGTCAAGAAAGAACTAGAATAATTAAGGTGTACCTTCATATTTCAACACCAGATTTTGGCTGACTATGGCTTGTGATCAACTGTTTAAGAAAAACCTTTTTTCCCCTTAAAACTAGTATTTGATATTTCATTCCTCTGAGACACTGCCTTAAATATACCACTTTAAGGGTCCACTGTTTCTGAATGCCTCCTCTTCTCTTTGCAAAGGATTATAAAAACAATCCATAGTACCAAAAAGTTTGAATGCCTATCAACCTGTTCTGGGTGGAGTAAATTCACAGAAATGAAATAGAAACATAAGACCAACCTCTAGACTTTCATTGAGTACCTTTTCACTATAAAGTAGGGATATGTATGGACAACCCTGAAGCAATGTAACCATTACTATCTTTGTCTATAGGAATAAAGAATCATATTCTCAAGCAAGCCATCAGATACTTTTCTGCCCTTATTGGAACTTTTCATCTGGGGAACACTTTCTCTTTTTACAAAACTCAGGATGCTTTTCTATCAAGGAGGTTTGCCTAACTCATCTGTCTGGTTTGAATCCCCTCCTATGGTTCTAATACCATCCACGTGTCCCTCTTGTATCCATGTCAGACCTAACAGTCATTTTCAACCTCTCTGTTGTATCCTCAGGATGCTGTGCATCAAATGCAATGGTCTCTAATAGAGAGAATGAAATACTATTTTAATAAATTAATTAATCTTTCTCAAGATTCTCCCTGGTTCCCTTTTCTCCCCTCACCACACCAGGTGCACGTGCTGAATAATTCCCTACATTTGAATGTGAATATGATGGGATGTTACTCCTATGGTTCAGATACAAATCAGTTAATTTTGAGTTAATCAAAAGGGAGATTTCCCAGGCGGGCCTGACCTTAGAGTGTAAGTGCCATGTGGGCAGGGATTTTTTTTATTGTTATGATTGATTTATTTTTAGAACTCACATGACAGTCTGTATCTGGAGAATGAATAATGCAATGTACCAGGATACCAGCAACAAAGGACAATATACCTTAAACAATAAAATTTAAAAAAAGGAATACATTGTTAATTTGGAGAATGAAGACTGGCAAAGAACACACAGACACAAGTTTGGGGGCAACAGAGTAATGTTCTCACATTACAAAATCAAACAAACAGTAGTTATATGTCAGTTATATCTCACTAAAGTTGGAGAAAAAGAAAAGAAGATTTTTGAACTCATATATTCATCTCTCTGTTTAAAATTTAAAAAATGGAATACATTGGTAATTTAGAGAATGAAGACTGGCAAAGAACACACAGACACAAGTTTGGGGGCGACAGAGTAATGTTCTCACATTACAAAATCAAACAAACAGTAGTTATATGTCAGTTATATCTCACTAAAGTTGGAGAAAAAGAAAAGAACATTTTTGAGCTCATATATTCATCTCTCTGTTCTGCCACAGAGACTGTTCTGCAGATTTAAGAAGGTAAAACAAACATTAATGAAAAGAAATTAAAAACCTAGGTATGTATGAAAGTATAAGAAACTATTTACTATTCTACAGTTAACTTCAAGCTCAAGAGAATTTCACCCTAGCCTACAGATAGATCAATCCAATGAGATTCCTGAAGTACTGCTCACCATCTCAGATTTATCAACTCAGCACTTACTAAGTCACACCTACTATTAAAGTTAAATACATATTTTCCAGGTCAGCCAAGGAAAAAGAATAGGTGATTTCCTGAAATGTTGTAAGCAGAGAAAGTCTAAGTTCTAAGCATGAGACAGTATGGCTCATTAAGAGAACTACATATAACTCTCTGTTGGTGTTGTAGGCAGAATTCCAAGCACCCCCAATCACCCATACACTGTGTAATCCCCTCCCCTTGAGGATGGGCCAACCCTGAGCCCTGCTTCCATAGAATGCAGCAAACTAATGGGCTGTCACTCCCACAATTATTTTGCATTATATGGCAAAAGTGAAGGGATTTTGCAGATGCAATTAAAGTCCCTAATCAGTGGATCTTTTAAAAACTCATTGAAAAGGAGATGATTCTGAGTGGGCCTCACCTACTAGGTGAGCCCTTTTAAGAAACAACAGAACATCCCTGAAGTCAAAGATTCAAAGCATCAAAAGCTCTTAGATGATGGCCTTAAAAAAACAAGCTGCTATAAATTATACAGACACAGAGAGAATCCAGCCAACAATCCAGGAGGGTTTGTATGCAGACCCTTCCCTAATCAACTTTCTAAATGAGAATGAGTGCAGCCCAGCCAACACTTGATTTTAGACTCATGAGATTCCAAATAGAGCACCTAGTTAAACTGTGTCCAGACCTCTCACCTACATAAACTGAGATAAGGAGTGGATGTTGTTTTAAGCCACTAAAGTTATGGTTACGTAGTATAGAAAACTAACACAATGGGTGCTGCAGGTTGATTGTAAAAATTGCCCAAATCATTAAATTTGACAGTAAAATAGTTGTTAAGTTTTCAAATTAATTAAATTTGGCTAACTTGAAATAAGTAATTATTCAAAAAGTATTAACCAAACTTTTCATTTTTTGATTAAATTGCTTAACATGCATAGAA
>NW_006293700.1:4845073-4849276 GCF_000327345.1 Myotis davidii
TTGATGGCCTTAAAAAAACAAGCTGCTATAAATTATACAGACACAGAGAGAATCCAGCCAACAATCCAGGAGGGTTTGTATGCAGACCCTTCCCTAATCAACTTTCTAAATGAGAATGAGTGCAGCCCAGCCAACACTTGATTTTAGACTCATGAGATTCCAAATAGAGCACCTAGTTAAACTGTGTCCACACCTCTCACCTACATAAACTGAGATAAGGAGTGGATGTTGTTTTAAGCCACTAAAGTTATGGTTACGTAGCATAGAAAACTAACACAATGGGTGCTGCAGGTTGATTGTAAAAATTGCCCAAATCAATCCCCTCCCTGTATTCACACCCTTTGCACTGTGACTCTAAAGAGCTTTCCATTAAGACGTGGAGTTTATTTTCCACTCCTTGAGTCTGATCTGCATTGTGATTTGATTGAATCAATACAGCCAGATCGTGTGCCATTTCCAAGCCTCATTTTCTTTCTTTGATTCCTGTTCTTATTGTGAAAATAAGTCTGAGCTCACCTACTGGAGGATGAGTGATCTCGGGGAACAGAGCCTCGCGGTCTCAGCTGAGGTCAGCCTAGACCAGCCCACAGACAGCTGCCCGTAACATATGTAAGAAAGCCTAGCAAGATGAGGTGATCTGCCTAAGTGACCAAGGGCAAAAAGTTTTTGAAAATTTACTTAACTATAAGCTCAGTAATATTCATATGTATAAGATAGTTGACAGAAATTTAATGAGCTTAAGCAGCTAAACAGCAGTGAACTAAAAAAGAGGAAAATTAATATGTTACTTGATTTTAGGATGCTTAATTGAAGTAGTGCCCTAGCCAGTTTTGCTCAGTGGATAGAGCGTCAGCCTGCGGGCTGAAGCATCCCAGGTTCGATTCCGGTCAAGGGCACATGCCTGGGCTGTGAGCTTGATCTCCAGTGGGGGGTATGCAGGAGGCAGCTGATCAGTGAGCCTCTCTCATCATTGATGTTTCTATCTCTCTCCCTCTCCCCTCCCCTCTGAAATAAATTAAAAAATATTAAAAAATAAAGAAATAGTGTCCTATCTGAGAACTATTGTTAATATGTGGGCATTGATGACATCATTTTCCTCAAAAGGAGTATATGTGATGATGGGACTTTGAAACCATATCCATGTATAAATAGATTATAGATTTTTAAAACTTAATAAGAAAATATATTTGATACAGTTGCATCCTATTTAAGTATTACTATGCAAAAGGAATCTTCAATATTTATAATGTGGCTAAAGACAAAATATTTTTAACCTATAATTGGAAAGTTCAATAGAAGGATGTTGATTTAATTGAAGGGGTAATGTTATGGAATTTAGAGCATAAAAAAAAATTAAAGGACCCTAAGAAACGTTAGTGCTTCCCCAGGGACTAGCCTTTGTCCCAGGGGAAGCCTGGGATTATTGCTTCTCATACCATCACTGGACCTGGGACCAGAGTTACTGCCCCATTGCCATGGAAGAACTAATGTGCTGAATGGAGAATAGGAGGAGATGGTTTCTAATGTTACTTCCAAATTCAAGAATGGTTTTTGGTTTGTCATGGAACTTGGGTTTAATTATGTTAACATTGCACCTGATATTGTAATTTACTTTTGTATATCCTAAACTCTTAAACTTTTAGATAATGCCCATAAAATTAGTATAGTAGAAGCTTGAAAATGATTTCACTATAGAATATTTCAGGACATGGACTAATATTGTCAGGTCTGGCCATGGACATTTTGTGTTCAGAATACACCATGAAAGTACTATATACAGATTGTTACTTATTTTAGGGTATTATTTTCTTCCTGTCTTTTTGTAATTCAAATACATATATCAGAACAGACACATATTTTTAAAGAACCCTCAATACAGAGAACAGCAACATGCATTCAGATTTCATTTTAAACAGACTAAACAGATCATGAATATTTATGTGGTTTGGAAGGACTTGTACACTGTATCGCTGAACCAAATAATTATGCAAAGATAGTTTCACTTAAAATTACAAATGCCATATTTTAGTTTGTGTTCAACAGTTTTAATGCATATTGATAATGGAAGGAAATAGCCTTTATTTAAAAACAATACACTTAAGTTGGGAAAATGCCATTACAGCATACTTTAAAATGTTAAAATGGCTGGAATTGTGTTAGGGTAAGAGCTAACGAAGGTCCAAATGCTGAGTGATGTTTAAGAACTAGACATAATTGCCTCTTTTGAAGAGAATATACTTCTAAGATTTAGTCTGATGAGTCCTTCTGCTCCGGTTTATGCATTTATTGTGTTCAGCTTGTCCAGTTTGACCTGCACATGCAATAAAGTGCACGTGGAACTCCAAATAGAGGTTATTATGGGTTAGGAGACAAGTGACGTATCTCTAATAAGAAATCATTTGAATGGCAATTTAGTCCCTTTATCTTTTTCCATTGTAGATCATACAATTAATCTTTTAAAAAATGAGTTTGCAGTCATAACGTCTACATAGTACTCTGCTATGCACTTGGGGATGCCAAAAGCATGTTACTAGAAAGGAGAATAAATAGGTAATAATACACAGAACACATAGATTTTACTAAAACACAGATGGTGCTAGAGATACTAATGTCCTCACATTCTGGTTAATAGAAAACTTGGGCTTAGGAATCTGTTGAACATAGTTTCAAATTTAGGATGAACTCCTTTTAAGCACTGTGTCCTTGCACAACATTTTTAGCATTGTTGAACTCAGTTTCTGTATTTGAAAAGTGTACATGTAAACTATCTGTTGCATAAGAGAACTTCTTTGGTGCTGATATTCTTGCTTGGTCATTTCATCTCAATGAGATGTCACCCTCACCAGGACCTACTGGTATATACCATTATATATTTGGCACCTGGGATTCACGGTCCCTTTCATCATTATAAAAACCTGAGAATACACATTCAAGTATTCTGCTGGTGCAAAAGATTTTCCTCTCCTCACTTAAGTCTAGAGGCAATGTTATAAATACAGTATTTTTATAGTAAGTATATTATATATTTATGGAAATCTTCAGGTAGGATTGGAAATATGTTTACTCTCTTGGTAGAAAGGAAAAATCCTCAATAATTGACGTTAATGTTGATGAGAGAAAAGAACTTGAGGAATAGTTTTTATTTTCTAAGTATACCTTACTGAAATATGAAGATATATTTTCTTATCGTAAAGATAAAACCTACCCTTATTTCAATTATGGGGGACCTATAAAAGAATTCAAGTAGTGTTTATCAGCTATAATAGGAACTTGCAGTAGGATGTTCCAGGTTGGTATGAGTTGTTTGTATTTTCTATCTCCTCAGCAAATTTCTAATGCCTTTTCTAGAACTTCAAGGTAATTCTTCTGTTCCTCTAGTCTGAAGATTTTTCTATGCAGGTTTTAAAGTGTTATAGTTCCTTCACATAGTAGGTTAAATTATTAGGGTTTTTTGTGGCAGGAAAGACTAGCTATCCACCAATTCTATTTCTTTCTCCTCCTGGAGAAGAAATGAAGCTACTCAAATAAACTACGTTCCCCAACCTCTCTTGCCATTGTTTGTCCCTGTGACTGCGTTCTAGCCAATAGAATGCAAGCAGAGGTGATGGTGCCACTTGCATGCTTCTGCAGAATATTTCTCACACTGGGTCTTCCAGAATCCGTCCATCCAGTCTCCAGGCTGAAAGGGGACCACTGATTTCTTTGGAAGCAACTTGTTACAAGTAAAAAAATCAGATTCAAAAAAAAGTTTGAGATGACACCACCTCATTGGTAAGATCGGCATTGGAGTCTTCCTTAATTTGAAAGACAAAAGTATTTTATTAAACAACTGAGATTTTGTGGTTTAGTCAGTATAGCTGTTAACATTACTTTATTCTATCCATGCGGTGTAATATCTAAGACAAATGTTTTGGAGAAACACATGCCTTACACTCCTGTTTTTTTGAAATATATTTGTTTTAGACATATATCTACATTTATTATATACAGGACAGGGTTGGCAAAAGTAGGTTTACAGTTGTTTGAATGGAAAATACAATAATTAGTAAATAATCATACAAGAATAAACTTTTGCCAGCCTGAGTGGCTCAGTAGTTGAGTGTCAACCTGTGAACCAGGAGGCGGCATTTTGATTCCCGGTCCGGGGACATGCCTGGGTTTGCAGGTTTGATCCCCAGTGGGGAGCGCGCAGGAGGCAGCTGA
>NW_006293700.1:4849350-4858020 GCF_000327345.1 Myotis davidii
TAAAAATGGGAATTGACATGAAGAGAAGTTTGGATAAATATATGAAAGATCATGCACGACAGGGTTGATACTGGATAGAAATGTACACATTTGGGATTATCTGTTGGAAATCAAGAACTAATCCAATTTATCTCCTGAATCACCTCTAGTTTTATCATTTTCACAATAAATAGACACATGCTGATTTTCGTCATGTCCTTCTTACTAAATCAGTGAGCTAAATGGCATCTGAACTTATCATTGCTAATAACTTCTTATAATTATTCAAATACCTAGACTGATTTTGTGTGTGGCTGATAAAATCTCTGATGAGTTCACTAGTTTTACCTATCAGTGTTTTTAAGGATTTGGAATGAAGTGAGGTAAGTAATGTAGAAACATACATTCAAAATATAGGTGCCTCTACATTAGAACTATTTAAGACAAGATGAAAAGAGTGATTATTATAAAATATAGTAAATATCATTCCTAGCATTTGTTTAGCCTCTTTGAAAGTAGATAAGTCAATCAAGAGAATCCGAAATATGGACTAAAATAGAATATATTATGGACTATAAAGATAGGGTACCTATCTCTGAAGTGATTTATTTTTAGTAATATATGATAATTTCCATATTTGAAATTCAAAATTATCTAGTTCTTCTTGATTGACTTAAAACGGTCAACAGGCAATCAACAGAAACAGACAATTCAGTTAGGGCAACTAATTGATTTGAGGAATTTTCATTCAATAATGACCTTGAGTCCTTGCTGCCTGGGATGCCCTCAGATCATGTCATGGGGCTCTAGTAAAGATCTATCAGCAAATCAATTACAAAAAGCAATGGAACATCTGATCCTTCCCTTGAAATTAACTAGTGAAAGTAGGTCAGCACACCTTCAAGTGACAAAATGAATTATTATGTTCTCAATGACCCAGGAAGGAAGGAACCACTGATTGATGGGAGGGGATATGTAAATGAGAATTGAGCATTTCTGGGACTAAACATGTAGCAATGATCATAAAAATAAATAGAAGCTTTACTTACATGATGTAAATTTATTAAAATAATTTTTTTTTCATTACAGCCAAGGAAGAGTTTCCTTCTCATTGTCCTCTATATTCACAACTGTAATTCTGGGAAGCTGCCAATATTGAGGTTATTGTTATACTAGTGAAAAGTAAAACTGTGAGTATTCAGAGTACTCAATTTAATTTTTATTACTGTGTAGAGAAAAAGTACAAAATAGTTTATTGTATATTAACTGATAGAATTTGTTTCCCACTATGGAAATTCAGCTAAATAACATTACAAAGATACAGTCAAAGATGACTAATTTAATGACAGGAATTAATGTGTCAAAATGAAAATCAATATTAGGTAGTGTTTTCAGTTGGTAATTATAAATATTTAAACTAAAAATAATAGGTACAACTGTCTCTTTCAAAAATAAATCTCTAATATTTCTTATTTGACTGACATTTTAGGTAGTTATGTTTTTATATGAGCCCTAGAGTATTTTTCTTTTAATTAAGGGATCTAGCAACTAGACTTAATCATAATGGTTTTAATTTAGAGCTTTATTCTTACATATCTCTGTAGACAGTATAAATTACAATGTACTTTCATTGCAAATGGCTGTAAGATATTAAAAGTTTAATTCAAATGTTAAATTAAGGAATAATTATGTTGATTCCATGTATAATGCACATACTCATAGTACTGTTGCCTATGTAAAAATATATCCTAATTACTGCAATATGGGGGTTAAACCTGTGGGCTTAGGACTTCAGACCCTGACTCACCCCTAATTTTGAATTATGTAGCCTTGGCTAAACTATTGTTTCTTCCCAAGCCTCAGTTGCATCATATGTAGAATGGTATTAGTGACAGCCTTTGTCTCATAGATTTTTGAGAAGATGACATTAGCCTACGGCCATACCACCCTGAACGCGCCCGATCTCGTCTGATCTCAGAAGCTAAGCAGGGTCGGGCCTGGTTAGTACTTGGATGGGAGAAGATGACATTTGAAAGTCTATATGAAATGGTTAGCTAGGATCTGGAATGTACTGAACAATGTTAGTTATGGTGATCATCATAGAGTTCACATATATATCTATGTTTGGTTCTTAAATGTTCCTATTCAATGAACTATGAAGTCTTCAAAGTGGGAGTACAGTGTATTTTATTTAATTGTTAAAACTAAGAATTTAGTTTTCTTTTAAAATTTTGGTGAAGTCATTAAGAGGCCTACTGTACTATATTTTTAAGTTATATATGGTACCTCGAATAATATTATGACTTTATTTATATTATGGTGTTACTGAATTAATATAGCCTTTGATGTTTGCTAATGGGATAAATTACTATGTTATCTTTTTAAGGGATAAACTGTGTTCAGGAAACAAATTCCTAAAGTGCCATATTTCACGTTTTTATGTCTACTGGGATTAAGGAGTTTTCTATTTTGTTAATATTGACTCTTCTCTTTTAATGACGTAAGTTAGGCATAGAAAATCATCTCTCAGTGTGCTCAGAAGTTCGTCACTGCACTAGTATTACAGTGTTCTCAGGGCGGAATCGGGAGGCTGAGAGGAGAAGGGACCCTTTTCCAGCATCTTTCCCTTCCTGTTTTTAAAAAAAGGCCCAGGCTAACAAGGAACTCATAATTCAGCTTCGCTTTGTGCTCAGCCTGGTCCCAGCCTCTAAGAGCGGTAAGGTGCTGGAGGGTGTCATAAAAGACCCTGTGAGTGTTTTTTCTCTTCAGAGATCTTGAAGGAAAATGTAACTCTTATCTTTATAGCCTTAGTAGTTAGAGGTCAAAATGGGAAGAAAGCTCTTTAAACTTTTGTGAAGAATCAGGAAGAAAAAGAAGTAAGGAGTGGAACAGTCTTCCACATCAACATGAATGAACCATAGGAACTTACAACTTTAGGCATTAAATTTTAGGTCTGTTTGGAGTAGCAGTAATGATGAAATGTGTAAATATGGAAGGAAGAATACAGAAATGGACACACTTTTTTACCTTGTCCCAGAGAAAAGCAATTTTTATTTGACAAGCTAACAAAGGCCTACCAATCTGGGAAATGTAGACCTAAAACATATATACCCTCATAACAATAAAATACTTCAATGGTATTCCAATGTTTTTGATGTAATTTTTAAAAAATGTATCTTTATTGTTGAAAGTATTACAGAGTTGACCACCTCCATCCCACTCCTGCCCCCTCCCCAGGCCTTCACTGCACTATTGTCTGTCCATGGGTTATGCATATATGCATATGTTTTTTGATTAATCTCATCCCACCCCCTTCCCCGTCCCTCTGTATCAATGACATTTAATGATAGTAGCAGAGCTCTGACAGGCAATGCATATTGTAAAATTAGCTATTGTATAGCTAATTACCAGATGGATTCAAAGGTCACACAGCAGTGCAAGCACTTCAACTCTAGGTTAAGCCAAGGGATTCCACTGGGAAAGAACAGGATTGGTGGAAAACATCGGGGGCAAAACCTTGATGGCTGCCAATAGAAATGAGGTTAAACCTGTATTTCTGCAAAAATGCCTAAAAGTGTTTCAGGTGGTAGTAGAAAAAAATTTCTCCTGCAGTACAGAGCAAAATTAAAGGCGAGACAAAGCCAAATGCGATAAGCAGTGAACCAAGTCAATCCATTTTCTGGTCAACAATGGCCTAACGTTTCAAAGAGAAACGGTGAAGGAGAACAAAGCTCTTGTGCTCCGGGACCGCATGCACGGCACATAGGAGTTGGAATAAACGTAAAACCGGAGCAATGTCATCAAGGACATGCACTCAGTGTGGATTTTGTGCCAGTGTAGACAGAAACTTAAAAGAAAAGGATTTGTACTTGCTATTTAAAAACTCTGAATCAGCAGATATTATGGAGCAAGAATAATGTAGGGCACAGAAAAAAGTTAATGAAAATGGATAATAAATGGTGAAAAGGGACTGGACAGGCCTGCTCTGGGAGGAAAGTGCAAATTCATCCATGTCCAGTGAGGACGGTGGTGTGGAAAAGAGTCAGAGACATGCTGTATATTATTTGTGGTTTACTATAGTGGAGATTCAGCTTAAGTGATCTAGAAACTCTACGTAGTTTCTTCCATTCTATATATTTAGCTATTTTCAATTTATCATGTGGCCATCCTTATAAAATAATAAGCTAGGAACACTGCTGGGTTCATTTCTGGAGTGGTCTAAGCAGTGTCAGGTATTTCACCGTGTCTTAGTGAAGGTGATTCCATCATAGAGGTGATAGGCAAACCTACACTCATTGCCCATGGATGAGAGTTAAGCTAATAACTAGACAAATCCGAGACCTGGCTTAACTGCATGTATTAATTTTTCATTACTGCATAACCAATTTAGTGGCTTAAAACAACGCAGTTCATGCCAAAACTGGTTTGGCTCAGTGGATAGAGCGTCGGCCTGCGGACTGAAAGGTCCCAGGTTCGATTCCGGTCAAGGGCATGTACCTGGGTTGCAGGCACATCCCCAGTGGGGGATGTGCACGAGGCAGCTGGTCGATGTTTCTCTCTCATCGATGTTTCTAGCTCTCTATCTCTCTCCCTTTCTCTCTGCAAAAAATCAATAAAATATATTTTTAAAAAAAACAAAAAACAAAAAAAACAACGCAGTTCATGATCTCAGTTTCCTTGGGTCAAGATTCCACAGGTGGTTTGGCTGGCTTCTTGACTCAGGGTCTAATTAGGCTGAAATTGAGATGTCAGCGAAGGCTGCTGTTCTCATCAGAGCTTGGAGTTTTCTTCCAAGCTACTGTTGTTGTTGGAACGCATTCCAAACAACCGCAGGACAAGAACCCCCAGCTTTTTGCCATGTGGTGTTCTCTACAGCATGGTCCTTTGCTTGTTCAAGGTCAACAGGTGAGCATTGTCCTTACTTCCCAATCTTCCACTCAGGCAAGGCTCACAGTATTAGGTAGGCTCACCTCCCAAACTCTGCAATTTCATTAATCTTAAACTAACTGGATGAGGGCCCTTAATTATATCTGTGAAATCCCTTCACCTTTGCCATTACAGCATAAGGTCATCATGGAGTGAAATCCCATCATATTCACAAGTCCTGCCCACGCTTAAGGGCAGGAGTCTTGGGGTTCATCTTAGAATTCTGTTACCACACTTCAGGATTACGTAATATTGTCATGCCGTGGGATTACACACAGTTCAAATAACCTTCTGTACTTCTCTTCTATAGAGGTTATAAGAACAGTTCTTTTTCATAAGATTGTATGGACTAAATGAAGTAATAATTGCAAAGTTCTTGAAGATAGTAAGTGCTACATACATATTTGAGAGAAGAAAATAAAGTGTTTCAAATACTGATAGCACAAACTAAGTACTCAAGAATGTTAGGGGCTATTATTTTTAAAAGTATTAACTCCTAAAATGAAATATTTAGTTTGAAACAGTGAGTGGTATTTGGTTAATTGGTCTTTTGTGGTTCCAGTGATAAAAAATGTAGTATGTGTTTACCTTCACGTTAATACTGTTATTCATAACAAATAAGGTATTTGCAATTAGTGCTGTGTATATTTTAAATTGCATACTATCTCAGTAACCACATGATAATCAGCAATAGTGTGTTTGAAAAACTGATTAATTTCAGGTAATGATTTCCCAGTACACAAGAGACATGGGCAGTTTTTAGTATAATTAGACTTCAAATGCCAAGGTCATGATCAATAAGAATTAAAAGACCATTTGCAAAAGCTTTATTTGTGGAATTTATACAATCAGATTTTAAAAATAAAAGTCAAACCTCATTGCTAAAAATATATCTGAAGGGATTATTGGCTAATATTCTCCATTCAACCAGTAGTTTACTAGAATAGAGGACCATCAATATTTTTTCCAGCAAAAGAAAAAAAATTTTAGTTTTAATTTGACAAGTGTCAATTTAATTAATAATCAACAAAATGGCATTCTACATTTGCTTCAGATGACAGTTCAATGACATCTACTGATTTTGCATTATTGGATTGAATATTGTCATCATTATTTCTGTGTGGCATGCTAGGCAGGAATTAAATTATGCTGTATCACACAAAATTTTCTTTTTCTTTGGGAAATATATGTAAGAATTGTCTCAAGTGCTATAAAAGTTCATATTGCTATAGCAAGAATCTCTCTTTATATATTATATAACAGTGTGCATATGTATATGTATATGTATATGTATATGTATGTATAGGTATACAAGCCATTTCTTTAACACAGTCTATAGCTGCTAAATTCTTCTTCACTCAGTCAGCCTTTAGCACTCAGCAGAGCATGATCAGCTTTTGTTGTATGTGATGAGAGAGATGTAAAAGGCCCAGGAGTGACATTCAGTGAAGTCGTAAATATCATGTTGAAGAATATGGATGTTGTCCTTTAAGACAACAGGAAGTTTTGACTTCGCCACATGGCCACCAAATTCCTTGGAATCATTTTTTCTTTCTTTCTTTCCCTCACATGCCACAGCCCTAACCATGATGGGTCTACCTGGAAGACATGTCCAGAATCTGACCCCAGTTACCACTGTCACTGTGACGACCCGAATACAGGCCTCCGTCTCCTCCCACCTAGCCTGAGTGGTTCCCTGGTTGGTTTTCTACTTCTGCCTCTGCCCACTTACGTCTACTCTCCTCACTGAGCCAGAAGTTTCCTGAGAAAACATCAATAAAATCACAACATTTCTCTGTCCCTGATCCCCTTAGTGGCTTTCCACCTCACACCAGGACAGAACACAAAGTCCTGACAGTTGTCCACAGGCCCTATTGATTGGGTGACTCCTTAATAGAGTGACTCACAAGCTGACTCAGAGGGTTTCCGGCAGTCTGGATGTGGGCAGGAATAGACAGCTTTGTCTAGACTTCCTGATACTTGAACAGTACAGCTTGCTTTAGTTATAGAATATTTTGCTTCGGCTCCCAGTAGGCCCCTGATGTCTGTGCCTGGTCACACTGGGAGATTGAATTCCTCTATACCTCCTCACTGTACTCTATCTCCTGAGCCTTCTCTATAAGCACCGAGTTATGGCCTGTACCATGTATTATATCACATTGGGTTTCATCATACCCCCAAATAAGTATACATTCATTTTATATAATAAAATTTTACATAGCAGGATTTTGTGGGTTTGAGAGTAAGATTCTCAATAGTTAAAATTACCTTCTCTATAGGTAATGATCCAGTGACCATTACTTATAGAAATGGATCTTTAAAGGATAATAATAATAGGAAGCCACAGTATCCTAATTCATCTTTTTTGTCAGGTGTATGGAGAAAAATGAATGTTGTGTTTCTCACCTTTATTCATATTATATAATAATCACAATGTGCCTCTTAAGCAGCTTTTCTTGGAAAGCTAAAAATAAAATAATAGAGGTACTGGAGGTCACAAAACAGTATGACTGCTACATGAATTTAATCAGTACATATTAATCAAGTTTTGTATAATATTTTCATTTCTTCAAGTTCCCAATAACCAAATACCTTCTGTGATCAAAACCAGATAATTATTAACCTATTCCCAAGAAGCCATTAACTTTAAATTTTGTATCATATTTATGTATATATAAAAATATTTTGCAATTTTTTTTACCTTTCATCCTCTTATATTGAATTATAGTTGGTTACATAATTTAAAGTATCAATGTGTAAAGCAAAAAGACCTCTCAAATACATTTTCTGTAAAAGAAGAAAGCTTCACAGCCAGATTTAATCTTCTTTTCTCTTCTCGTTCTTAGTGATATACAACAAAGAAACTGTGCTAAGAGAAAAGAGTGACACAGGTACATCTATAATGTCAGTCATCAAAGCAAAACATAGGTCAGAGACCTGACTCATTCTCAGACCTCTGCCCCTTATAAGTCACTTTACCTCTTAAAGACTCTCCTCTGTAAAGCAAAAAGGTTGAACCACATTAGGTAAAGTCCAACTTCTCCCAGCCCTAAATTCCATGATTTTCCATTTAATTCATCTTGTTAACAAAGGAAGATTCAATTCATAGTATAACTTCTTCATTTATTAGTTAACGCCTATGGAAAATCATGTATCAGGGAGACTCGAAGTGGGAAGTCTGTATTTTTTGTCATAAAAAGGTCAGTCCTTTGATATTTTATTTAATTTTTTCAGAGATCAATTTTCATTCGAAGTGAGAAATCTGTATTTTTTGTTTGTCATAAAAATGCCAGTCCTTTGGTATTTTATTTAATTTTTTCAGAGATCAATTTTCAAATTTGTAAGTGCAACTGATAAACTAGATGATTACTAAACTTATCTCCTTGGCCTTTGTGTACCATTGTTGACACAATAGCCATCCTCAAGGGCTTATTATGGACTTTATTTTTTTCCTCTTTTCCACTAGACCCCAGTTCCTGGTTCCTCATATTATTTTGTCATTATCCCAGCATTATTCTAGAAAGTACATGCCAACTAATGGGTATGTTGCATGTTCTTGGCCATAAATCTTATTCCAGCTATTACAGGACCTGGAGGAAATATTAGTGAATATTAGGAAAAAACACAAATATTTTGAAATAAAAATTAGAGGAACATTAATAGTTAAGGTAAAAAACCAAGACATAAAACAATGTAGTTATTGTTTTCTGAAGTTATGGGTTACTTGGTTTAAAAAAATTCCTCCTGGATATGTTTCCAAAAGTT
>NW_006293700.1:4858806-4862146 GCF_000327345.1 Myotis davidii
TTTTGTAGATAACTAAAAAAAAATCGACATACAATAGTATCGAAATGCAGACAATTGATTGCATTTGGATCCTAAAGCTGTAAGAATTCACATCTGATCTTTAAAATTACTGATGATAAACAATGTAATTTTAGAATGGATAATGCAGAATTTTTGAATGATTCCAACAATTTTTTTTGGCTTCATCTTCTACTGGATTAGTCAGCACTCAAACGACCTCATTTTTAAGGTCATGTATCTCATACTCTAAATGCATATAATCTGATATGTAGCCAATCAAAACATTTATTGAGCATCCACTATATGCCGGGTACTGCAGACATATAAATAGAGTGAAATGTCTATCCTCATCAGCCTCAGGGCAGACAAACTTTAAATGTCTTAGAAGGCAAGCCAGAAAACTGAAATGCAGGGAAACAATGTGCCTTGCTAATTGTCACAATCCTAGAGTGAGAAGCTGAACAACAGCTGTCCTTCAGTAGCAGTACCCTCTCCACTGAGCACGGCCACTGACATTCCATTTCAACTTGGTTCTTGGTGGTAGTGATACTTTTGACATTTGTGAGAAGATAAGGTCAAAAGGTTGGAGATTGGCAGGAATACAATCCTGATAATTATTCAGGATAAGTTGACCTTAGTTCTCAGCCAAAAACCTTAAAAAAAGAATATAAAAAAGTACATCACATATCATTCACAGTAATTGCTCATATATGAATATTTACCAACAGATAATGTGGATCAAAAATCTGATACACTAACAAGCTAAAGTCAGTAGAAATATGAATGCATATCCCATATAATAAAAGGCTAATATGCAAAATTTCCCCTCAGGAGTTCGACCAACCGGGAGTTTGACCGCTCGCTATGATGTGGGCTGATCACCAGGGGGTGGTGCGGAACAAAGGATGGCCCCTGCTGGCAGCCAGCAGCTAGGGGAAGGAAGGCCCCGACCAGCCTTGATCACTGGCCAGGCCTAGTGACCTTACTCATGCACAAATTTTGTGCACTGAGCCTCTAGTTATTATTATGAGCAAAATTCTGAAAAAAAATGGGCACAAAATTTATACACAGACTAGAGGCCTGGTGCATGAAATGCATGCACTCAGGGTCCCTCAGCCCAGCCTGCACCCTCTTGCAGTCCGGGAGCCCTCAGGGGAGGTCTGACTAATGGCTTAGGTGCACTCCCTGTGGGGAGCAGTCCTAAGCTGGCAGCTGGACATCCTTAGTGTTGCCTCAGAGACAGGAGAGGCTCCTGCCACCACCACCACACTTGCCAGCCATGAGCCCAGCTTCTGGCTGAGAGGTGTTCCTCCTTTGGGAGCACACTGACCACCAGGGGGCAGCTCCTGCATTGAGCATCTGCCCTCTGGTGGTCAGTGCACATCATAGTGACTGGTTGTTCTGCCGTTCAGTCAATTTGCATATTAGCTTTTTATTATATAGGATGCAATCTTAAGAATATTAGAATAAATAGTGGGAAATAGATTGATAATACACACCTAAGTAAATTTAGAATATTATGTATTTCTTAGCCAATCGATATTTAGTAGAATAAAAGTAATAGATCTGATTATAGTCATTCTAATCTTTATAGCTTTATTTTGTATATTTTCATTCAAAACTACACAAAGTAATTTTAGATACTCAAATTTTTGGTAATGTAATTACAGTTAGGACATAATATTTTCATATAAAATTTATTTTTGTGACTTGTTCCTATCTTGTGAGAATGAATTAAAAGCCAAATGTAAAAATTTGATGAGTAAGAAAAACTTTAAAATGCAGTACAGCATGGTTTCGGCAGGACATATTTTCATATAAAATTTATTTTTGTGACTTGTTCCTATCTTGTGAGAATGAATTAAAAGCCAAATGTAAAAATTTGATGAGTAAGAAAAACTTTAAAATGCAGTACAGCATTCAAAATAAAGTGTATTTGATTCAGACTAAATAAAGAATATAGAGAGAAAACAAAAGGAAATTTCAGAGAAAAATGAGTTTTGCCACTACCAAATCAGTTATATGTCTAAATATTTAAAAGTTAATAAACCTTGATAACATAGCTTCATAAAAACACAAATAAAAATTTAGTGTAAGCACATAGTTCTTAATAGTTCAAAATCATGAAAATATTAAAAATAATTTAATTACTGCTAACTTCATGCAATAATTGTTTAATAAATGACTTCCACCAGAAAGTCTTTTATAATGTTACATTCTGTTCTGGAAGACTGATTATTTTTCTGAAATAATGACTTTTTCAGCCTCAGTCTCATTAAATAAATAGGCAATAAGTGATAATTCATTATTATAGAATAGTATGTATGACATATTGATTCACATGAGAAAATAGAATTTCATTGTTATTATGGATAGGTAGGATAGTACAAAACTATACCTAGCCTAGCTGGTTTGGCTCAGTGGATAGAGCGTTGGCCCATGGACTGAAGTGTCCTGGGTTTGATTCTGATTAAGGGAAAGTATCTGGGTTGCAGGTTCAATCCCCACCCTGGGCCGGGTGTGTCGGAGGCAACCAATCAATATGTCCCTCTCACATTGATGTTTCTCTCTCTCTATCTCTCCCCCTCCCTTCCACTCCTCTAAAAATGAATGGAAAAATATTCTCAGGTGAGGATTAAAAAAAAAAAAGAATACCAAAAGTATACCTAAACAAGGTAAGCTAAGCAATAAGCTTTCAGGCAAAATAATGCCTAAAACAGCAAAGTCTTCAAAGCTTGTGGGAATAGTCTTTGCCCAGGGCATGCCTGTTCATAGAATACTAGTATGTTCCTTCTTAATCCCTGTTGCTTCACATACATAGCAATGCAAAGCTTTTGGATTCATTCAAAACTGCCAGGAAGTTCAAGTTTGATGTATGAGAGGTCCTCTCTAGAAACTGTTGTGTGGAATACATTGGTGAGAGTGAGTTTGCCTAAAGTCCAAACATCTCTTCATGCTCAAGCCAACAGATATATTATTAAGCAGCAATGTTAAACTTGGCAAGTATTTCCAGGGCTAATACCCAAACTCCAAACTCAGGATGGATAATTGTTTGTAAAATATTAGTTATTTAAAATGTAAATAACTAGAAGAAATCTTACTGTTAGCATTGACGGGGTTTTTAGGTGTTTTGAGTCTTTTTAAATCATGTTTCCATATTAAAATGGTGCAAAATGCTATCTTTAAATATGTTGAACATGTAAAAGCCCTATAGCAAGCTACAGCAATATTGATTTATGTTGACACAAAGCCATTTATTAAAGCTTTGTGTTTATATGGGTGAACAACTAGCTTAATATTAAGACCTAGCTCATTCCCTAATCCCAAATAAAATCTCATG
>NW_006293700.1:4862946-4864161 GCF_000327345.1 Myotis davidii
TATGTCAGGCACCATTCTAAGTAATTTTATTCAGAATTCAATGATTTTTGTAATCAATATTTTATCTTGAACTTAAATTTATGTAATAAATGGTATCTATTATTTTCTTATATGGTTCAAATTTTTAATGATTTTGGCATACAAAAAATAGGAAATGCAGTTTTCTTTATAGACTCTAACATGAAACTGTTAGAACTTTCCTACACTTACTCAAATGAAAACACATATAATTCCTTAGAAACAAAATAGCAACTTATCTGTATCTCGAAAATTATTTTATATTTTACACTGCCTGTGCCTAAGTGCGGTCATCCCACCTGGCCAGAGGTGTGGCCAATGGTGTTCTCTCTCCCACAGCAGGTGGCTTCCTGCTTGCCTGCTTTGTCCCGTGGCACCTTAGTGACCTCTCCCATCTGTGGGCAGCAGCCACACGTCTCCTTCCAGGCATGAATCTCTGCCATTCTGGCTACATACACCTTCTTTCCTCAGTCTAAAAGGTGGTAGCTGCTCTTTACATGCCATCTTTATATTCTTTGGAATTCTCTTGTCTTTTCAGTAAACTTCACATGTTTGTGCATCCTTCTTTTTGTATCCTCTCTGGCCCATTCTTGTTTCACAATCTCTTCCAGAATCAGAGCCAGCCTCTGAAAGATTGCCTTTCTTAGTATCTTCAGGTAGGAAAGAGACCATGCCTCTCCATGCTCTCATAGGGTCTATGTCACATCTCTTCTACAGCATGTATCTCCCACTAGAAGCCCAGTGTATGAAATTAGTGCATGGGAAGGGTCCCTAGGCCTGGCCGGCGATCAGAGCTGATTAGGTTCCCTGCCTCCTCCTTCCCTTGCTCCCTCAGTGCCCTGCTGCCACCACTGGTCACCCACCGTGTTCCACGCTAACCCCTGGTGGTCAGCGCATGTCATAGCAAGTGATCAAACTCCTGTTCAAACTCCCAAGGGGACAATTTGCTTATTAGCCTTTTATTTATAGGACTATAGGCCCTTTGCACAAAATTTGTGCACTTGCGCGGGGGGAGGGGGTCCCCTCAGCTCAGCCTGCACCCACTCACAGTCCTGGAGCCCTTGGGGGATGTCCAACTGATGGCTTAGGCCCACTTCTAAGCGGTCAGTTAGACATCCTTAGCGCTGCCGCAGACGCAGGAGAGGCTCCCACCACTGCTGTAGCACTCGCGAGCCATGAGCCTGGCTTCTGGCTGAG
>NW_006293700.1:4864411-4879077 GCF_000327345.1 Myotis davidii
TGATTTCAGAGAGGAAGGGAGAGGGAGAGAGAGATAGAAACATCAATGATGAGAAAGCGTCATTGATTGGCTGCCTCCTGCACACCCTGCACTGGGGATGGAGCCCGTAACCCAGCCATATGCCATGACCAGGAATGGAACCGTGACTTTCTGGTTCATAGGTCAATGTTCAACCACTGATCCTAACTGGCCAGGCTGAGAAGTAGTCTTTATCTTCATTCTGAATAGACTTCCTTAGGCCCAGTGAGTTTGTTGTCTTGTGTCGATCCATAGAGCAGCATGCCTTGTGGAGAAGAAAGCTGGCACACTGCAGTGACTTCAGTATGAACACTGAGCTGTTAGGATTGGACCCAGGCCAGGACACATTTCTCACTGACAATTAAACACTCATCAGCTGGGAATGACAACTCCTAGTCACTCGTGACACAGCCCAGACAGAAAGGCCGTGATCCAGGTAGGAAAGGCATTTGATCTCATTATTCATCCTGGGAGCCATTCACAGCCTCAGAACATCCAATGATGGAGCCCTCGGTGAACAGAAAGCTACTAAGAATGGGATTGTTTTTGAGAAATGTCTACATTCTATTGGCTGTTATCCATTATAGAAATGCGCTTCCTATTTGATTTCGTTAGGCATGTTTTTGGTGAACACTAAACATTTTCTCAGTTATTAAATTCTAGTTTTCAACAGTAGCAACCCTGTTGCATGATATACACACAGAAAGATGATTTTAAAAAGGAACATTTTTTTTCAAATAGCATTTGCTTCTCAGCAATAGACTGTAAAGTGTCAAAATAAAATTTAAAATTATTTAACTTTTATTCCATTTACAAAGTGAGTATAAAGGCCAGGAGTGTTTTTCTGAACACAACCATCTGGAATTCTGTTCTGCTCACAGAATAAGTTCAAGTTTGGTTTCTCAAGCAAATAAAATGCAATTTATTTCAATACATGTTTGACACTCCTCCAGCACTAACAGTGATATGTAGCTGTCTCATTAATTTTGGCACAGAATCTAAGCTTTATTGAACAATTTCTGAATGTGGTGGTTTTTGCACTTTTTGTCAGAAAATTATTCAAGTTATCAACTATGAAAAGTAATCTGACAATCAATGGAATTGCATTTGCCCCCAGTTTACAAATTATTTTCAAGAACATAGTCTGAGTTTGTACTCTGGATTGAATACCTTACTTAACTTGTTCCTAAGTTGTGGCTATTTAATATTGTAAAACAAAAAAGTAACTTTAAGAAACCAAAGGGTATACATTTCTGAGAATTTCTTTTCATAGTATTGATCTTTTAACTTCTTGACCTACTTACTTCCATACAATGCCATATCCCACTATAAATAATATTCTTTATTGTATGTTTCAGAGAGCTCTTAATTGTAAGAATAAGAAAAATATTTAAAAATATATATAGGTCATTAACTCCTTGGAAACTGAATTTTTCCCTGTATGCTAAAGTGACTACTCTTGACTTCATTTATTTCATTTGGTTTAAGTTATAAGTCCTTTTTTTCTATTACATATTATTATACTGGCAAAGGAAAAATTAATTATTATACTGGCAAAGGAAAAAAAGAAAATAATTGCATACAATCTATAAACTGGTATAAGGAAAGAGGCATGAAGCAGACATTACTCAGTGTTAAAAGAACTTTTGATGAACTATTAGACCTTTAGAAAAAATGCTCATTTCTTCCAAATTATAAGAAAAATTAAAAACTCTGAAATATACAAATATTTATCCCGTGCCTTTTATCACCTTATATTACATTACACAACTTTTTTTTGTATGCCATTTAGTTTATCCCTCAAACCTCGAGGTTAATAAAATAATTTATTTTAAACATTAGAAAATAACATCAGAGAAGCAAGGGTCCATTCATTCAAAGTTGTAAGATTCTAAAACAATGTGAGGGGTCAGAAAATATATAAGATGTGAAGAATTAGGTAACCATTTCCATAGAAGTAGCTCCCCTTTGCCTAGAAACACCTAGCCTAAGATCTCTGGTTAGGGATAAGGTTTAATAATACGACACTAAAATTTACCAGCATGAGTCTAACATAGGCCATTGGAATGGAGCCAGATTTGGTGCCTGGTCTAAGTTTACCTCTTTCTCCCAGTTTTTCTTGGAGCACTATGGGCGGAACTGAATTCCTGCCATACAATTTGTCCTGCGGACCATCTGCAGCACAGCATGGTGGCTAAAGCTTGGAGGCAACTGCCTGAGTTAGGTTATTGGCTCTGGCACTTCCTGGCTGAGTGAACTTGAGCACATTCTGGTCCTAAATTTTATTATTTGTCAAATGGAAATATAAATATCACCTATCCTCAAATTCTATTGTGTGGATTAGATGACATATTACTTGGCAAACATTCATTGTGAGCTCTTAATCTTCAATTATTGTTTCAAAATTATTAAGCATTTTGATTAACAGTTTAGTTTTTTACCAGATAGCTTAATTACAAATACATGTGATTTAATTGTCACAGGTTCTTCTAACATTTTTTTGCTAGGTTTTATAATAATTTTCTAAAAAGGTTATACATCTTTTAAAATATGTTTTGCTTAGCACTATAAAGGTACTTTGTCTGGGAAACAATGCATTAAATAGGCTTAATTAATTAACAAATGAATAGATGCTAATGGATTCTGATTGTCTGCCAACATTGTTTAATGCCACTACAAATCAATTAATGATGTAAAATTTGCAAATTTTATTGAAAAAATGTACTCAATGTATTTGCAGGCACAGCTATAAATAGTCATTTTTAAAAGCAGATCACACAAATGCAAAATGCATAGTCATTTTAAAATGTGATTTGCATATGGTAATGTGCTCGTCACTTCAATTGCTACATTAAAATTCTTTTTTTTTTGCATTTTGAAGAGTTGTAAGGAGCAAAGGTTGTAAACATGCACAAATTAGGACTGTATTCTGATTTGACACATTTATTTGACATGCCTCCATATACCAGAACTTACCTTTCAAATTGTGGAAGAGCAAGGTTGTGAAAAGTGGTGAGATGTCAGATTGCCCTGCCAAGCAGCCCTTATCTCTAGACATGTCATGGTCGGCCATCATTAAATGTCCCTGATCTTTCCCTCAACTGTGTGGAAATCTAAACCTAGAGGTCTCACTGCCAATCATTATTTAGGGTTCACTGTTGCCATTTGGAGCAGTCACCATAGCAATGGAAATGAATTCATTAAAAGTATTATAACTTCCTAATGCACCTAAAAACATTATGGGCTCCAGTCAGTAGGAAACATCAAGTTTTTTATTTAATTTCACCTAGCTCAAATGAAGCCATAAAATATCTAATATAGGAGGGTAGAAGGTGAATCGTTTCCCCCCATTAAAATTTTTCTAAATAAATTTGTTCCAAAGCGAAGTCTGACTTTTTTAATGTTGGAGGTAAGATGAGGCAGAATGTCATGAATTGGATACTGACTGAATTTCAGGAGGAAATATGGGTAAACTTTATAAAAGAATTTTGTACATTAAAAAAAAAGCAACTCAGGATTATTTAACTATCTATAGACTGAAGTCATCTCTCCAGAGCCGAGGTCGGCAAACTGCAGCTCGCAAGCCACATGTGGCTCTTTGACCCCTTGAGTGTGGCTCTTCCTAAGTCTTAGGAGCACCCTAATTAAGTTAATAACAATGTACCTACCAATATAGTTTAAGTTTAAAATATTTGGCTCTCAAAAGAAATCTCAATCGTCGTACTGCTGATTATTTGGCTCTGCTGACTAATGAGTTTGCCGACCACTGCTCCACAGTAATGTTAGTATAGAAGTTGTATGATTATATTTATTTACATTGAGTAACATGGTATAATTTTCTCTCGACTGGTCTCATATTTGTCAGTGCACATCATACCTACCAGCTGGTCGACCGGTCACTGGTCAGCCAGTTGCTTAGCCTTTTACATATATTGATTCCTTTGATCTTACCTATGAAATCTGGAGATCTGGTTCTCCTTGTTAAGTGAGCTAATTTAATATTTCCTTAGCTGCCTTGCCTGACCCCTACTCCAGTGCCCTTTGATCACCCACATTGGCCCCCAAATCATAGCTTATCTATTGTTTTTCTTATGTCCACTCTCCTTCAGCTCTGCCATGTGTCTCTGGGCATTTTCCTTCTTCGTTGGGCCTATTTCCTCACTCTCACTTCCCCTTCTCCCTTGTCTCTCTTATTTTCTATTTCCTGTGTTCCCTGCCTTTAGTTCCTCTAATATCCACTCTTTTGTTTCCTTCTTTACCACATCTTTCTGACCGTCATCCAATCCCCCCCCCATTCCAAATAAAAAATGACTATATTTCACAAGATATATAGAAGGTGGAGTGAAGGAGGTAGGTGGTATATTTGTAAATAACATAGTGTTTATACACATAAAATGCATGGCAAAGAAAAGATTCCAGGCTTAGAAGTGATCCGTGTGGGTGGTTAGAATTTTCAGGGGCGGATATATTTGGAGCTTCCCATTTCCCATGCTAACAAGTAGAGGTTCGATGTGTCCATCGAAAGCATGTCTGAGGAGACCTTGGGAAAATCCTAACCTTGCCAGGAGGTAGTGCACAATTAATGCTGCATTTTTCCCACCTTCCATTTCTCCCATGTGATCCCATTGCTATGTCACTCTTGTCATTTGGCGACCGTGCACGGTGGCTTAGGGATGTTGTCTTGCTGTGTTTCATTGTCAGTCTCATGGAATGCATTTAGCTGTCCATGCTGCTGTCTGTCTTCCGGCGTTCCTGTTGCCTTTCCAGTCTTTATTTGTCCTGCTCTTTGTTCAAGATGAGTTTGCGGTACCTCTTCAGGCCTGGATTACAGCTTGTGAGGCTGAGACACAGGATGAAGACATCTCTTTTTTATTTTACTTTTTGTCAATTGTCAAGTATCTGAAAATTTTTTCTTAGATACTTTTCAAAGCAAAATTCATGTTTGAATGTGTAAATAGGTAACTGAGCCAAGACAATGCTTTAATAAATTCCCTGCTAAATTCTCACAAAACACTTGTTTGATTTCACAACATAAAAATATGTACTTTGGGGAAATAATTCCAATGTCTTGTATTTGTATAGATTGCGATGAAGTTTCCCATTTATCATCTTGTTTTTGAGATTCACATAAATCCTATGAATTAGGGAAAGCGGATATTATGCCTCCTGTTTAGATGTAAGGGCTTCTAGAAGTTTTATGCCGTTCTTCAGGTCACATGGCTAGCAAAGACTTGGGATTGGAATACTTAGGCCCACTATGTTTATCCATAACATCACTTTTCCATCAAAATTTAAAACCATTGATATAAATATGTATAGACTATGTATGTACCTTAATGACTTTGAATAAAAAAATAATTCATAGTTTCTACCATCGTTATCATAATGGCTACAACTTGTCAGCTCCATACTTGTAGTATTTCTCATCCTTACAACAGACTTATAACCCAAATCAAATTAGTTCTGACTTATATTTGAAAAAGGTGGTGCCAGAGAATTTTAAGAACGTGCCCAAAGTTATAATTTCAGGAACTAAAAGGAGCAGTTTTGGATTTTACCTTATTCTCCCCATGTCTGAGCATGCATTATTTTTTCTCTCACACACAACATACAAAATAATCTCTAAATAAATTCTTAGTACCAGTTAGGAAATGTATTTTATTGCTTCTATTTTGTTAAAAGGAAAAAGAATAGTTTAGCAGCAGCACAACTTCCAGGTAATGCCCTCTCTAAATCCACTTGTCTAATAGTTATTTTGCAACTGGGATTCTGTGATCCAATCAGTGACTCAGACACCTGTGCAGTGGTCTGCCTCCAAGTGACTACTGAGGCCAGCTGCAGACGGAGGTGCACACGAACTGATCAGAATACCCTACGCTCTCCCGGGCATGCACACACACACATACACTTCTCAAAACCCAGTCAGTCACATTGCCATGATTTCAACTGTATCTGTTTTGCATTGCTGTGAAACAAAATACCGCAAACTTAGAAGTAGGAAATATGAATTTATTTTCTCACAGTTTCTGTACATCGGGGGCCTGAGTTAACTAACCCTGGTCCTCTGCTGAAGAGCCCCATCGCTGCAATCCATGTGTCCCTGTGTTGTTGTTCTTTCTGGGCCTGAGGCTGTCTTGCACGTTCATGTAGTTGTTGGCAAAAATCAGTTCCTTTTAGTTTTGTTCTTGCTGGCTGTCAGCAGAGGGTCACTCTCAGTCCCTGGGCCACCTACATTGCTTTGTATTGTGGCATTCTCTCACAACATGGCACCTCACTTCTTTAAGCCCATCAAGAGAATTTCTCGCTCTTGTCGCTAAGACAGTGTCATATACCATGTAACACAGTCGAAGTGATTACCCTGCCCTGCCCCATGTGGCCCGGGGTAGTCCTCCTAGATGGAAAGGTCTCAAGTTTGATTCCTGGTCAGTGCACATATCTAAGTTGCAGGTTTGATCTCTAGTCTGGGCATGTGTGGGAGGCAGCTGGTCAATGTTTCTCTCTTACATCAATGTTTCTCTCTTACATCAATGTTTCTCTCTCTCTCTCTCTCTCTCTCTCTCTCTCCTTTCTCTTCCTCTTTCTGAAATCATTTTTTTTTAAAGTGACTATCCCATCACCTTTGCTATGTAATAGAACCTAACCAAGAGTGTACCTAACTGGCCAATTTGCTATATTCTGTTACCTACAGGTAAGTCACAATTCTACCCACACTCAAGGAGAGGTGATTATAAAGGAGATGATTCACTAGGAGTCATCTTAGAATTTTGTCTACCGTACCAACTCACAAAGCAAAAGAACCATGTGCTTTCACCCACTCTTTTCTGTTGACAAGTGCATCTTGCCCTTGCCTTTTGCTACTTCTCTTTTACTTGCAACATAATGTATTTCAGAATGATGTGAACATACTGAGAAAAGAATAATTAGTGCCCATTAAGTTGCATATATTTTTTCAAGATGAGAATGAAAGTTCAACTGTAAATTGTTGAAAATCATATCTACCAATAATTTTTTAAAAATCTATTTTATTGACTTTTTACAGAGAGGAAGGGAGAGGGATAGAGAGTTAGAATCATCGATGAGAGCGAAACACTGATCAGCTGCCTCCTGCACACCCACTACTGGGGATGTGCCCGCAACCCAGGTACATGCCCTTGACTGGAATCGAACCTGGGACCCTTCAGTCCACAGGCCGACGCTCTATCCATTGAGCCAAAAATTATTGCCCAGGGCAGGGCAATAATTTTTAATTTGTATGTATAAAATAAGAGTTCAGATGGGTTTTAAAATATCTTATTATATTTTGTTATTTATATTTTTTGGGAGGTAGGATAACAAATCTTTTTAAAATATTTTTTTTATTGATTTCAGAGAGGAATGGAGAGGGAGAAATAAAACATCAATGATGAGAGAATCACCAATTGGCTACCTCCTGCACTCCCTCCACTGGGGATTGAGCTTGAAAACCCAGGCATGTGCCCTGAGAATTGAATTATGATCTCTTGGCTCATAGGTCAATGCTCAACCACTGAGCCACACAGGCAGGCAAAAAAAATTCTTGAACACAGTATTTTCACTGCATGTCCTCAGGCTAAAGACCAAAAAAAGTTGTGTGTTTTTTTTTTAAATAACTCTAGTTAATATGCTAATGATATTATTGTGGATAATAAACTCCACTAATTAAAATATTTCAAAACATTACCTTACATGTTCTTTTGTGCTGAAAAAAATGATTTTAGCTTTAACCAAAACTAGAATAGTATAATTTCTGACAATAATAGCATTTCTTAGGAAAAACAATTTTCCAAGTGGTGGTATATTCAACTGTAGACATTTCTCCTCCCTGAGAATTTAAGTCAGAGGCTGCGATTTACAGGAAGCCTTACTTGTAGCTCAGTACCGTCTCTTGACTGAAAGTATGAGTGACTGTAATTCTGATGATAATTTATTGCACCACAGTAAGATTTTACTATTGTAGCATTTAAATTAATTATGTATCAGGGAGGGTCGTTTTGTTCTTATTCGTTCAAAGGCATTTGTTGGAGTTGTATCTTTACTTCCTCATGTCAGAGGAAACATCAGACATGATTAGCTGCAGGTATCTGTGTTCATGATATCCACGTAAAGTCCTTTTTATATTTCATCTTATAATTGTATTTGCAACCTCATGTTTGAAGTGTCAGTCTTTGTGAAATTAGCTCATCTTGTTATGATTTAGAGCTTTGATGTGAGTGAAGGGCTTCCATTGCAATGCAGAGTCACATCTGAGAGTAAACTGCAGAGACAAAGGGACTTACAAGAGAGTAAATCAAATACTCTTAGCTGTCTATGTGGATTATGAGATAGTATTTGCATAACTTTGAAGTATTTATACTGATGAAATTACAATAATTAAAATCATTGCTGTGTCAATTGCTAGATGCCACAAGGCAGAGCAATTACTAGCATGCAAATCAGACTTTGTGTAAGCATTTTAAAGAATAATTACCTTATTTGATTCAGATGTGCCTGAAAGGCATTAAGAATCATTTGAGCTATTTTGCTTTCAACAATTTTCAGGCTCATGGATAATGTTGTTATCATTAATTATTGACTTTTGTATATTGCTTTTCCTTATTTTGGTTGAAACTAAACACCACGGATAAAATAAAAACACACAACTTTGCTGTAACTAGGAACAATTTACACTATCAGTTAAATCTTCATCTCTCTTCAGTAAACATTTTTCTTTCTAATGGGCTTGAGTCTGCTATGTCATCAGTTTCATGCTAAATAGCTGATCTATACTCAATGTCTACATTCACACAATTTAAAATCAGGATTGTGAATTGCAGGAGAATGCCAGAATAAGAAACACAAACATAAAAGGCTGCAAAATATCCTGTCAAATACGTTTGTCACAGGATACGTACAGGCGGTCACTTAGCCAACTGAGAATTTTAGTCTTTAAATTGCAGGTGTTTTATTTCCTAGATTTCACAGGGAACTTTAAATAGCACATTGAAATCAGAGCTGACATCATGTTGGAGTGTGTAATCATTTAGAAATCACAAAGTACTCCTGCAGGACTTCAAATAAAGTGATGGTTAATCCTATATGATTGTTTCTTTAACAGGATACCAAGTCCTGATCCAATTTGAAACTATGGGATGAGTAATTTAAATACAAAGATTTTTAAAACATGTATCATGCAGAAAAATTATAAGTCAAAGATCCAAGACAGTAATTTTGTGTGTTCTTTCTTTAAATTTTATTTTTCAATTATAGTTCCTTCCAATTCTATCTAATAAAGGCAGGTAAAAAAAAATTCCACTGATGACTCTTAATTACATTGGTTTATAGCAACATTTTATGTGACTTAGTTATAGGGCATATTACAGCCTACAGTAAAGTAAGAAAAATGTTCATTTTTTTTTCCTGTGGCAAAATGAATTGATCATTAATATATTCACTTTGGGCAGAAAGTTGGGTAACATGAGTACTTTTAGATTTACAACTCATTTGAATAATTGGGTAGTTACTGTCAGCTCTCTCTTTAATAAAACATGTGTGTGCTCAACCACAATGGATTGTTTTTCTAGAACACATCAAGTCATGATCTATAAGACAATCTAAATTCTTTTCTTTTCTTTTTTAAAAGTAATTTTCCAACACTTCTGCAGAGACCCTGGTCAAAACTTAGCACTGACCAAATTATACATCAATTTTATGTTTATATGCCTGGAATTCAATTAAAAATTACCAGAGATGCAAAGAACCGGACATACAATCCGCCATAAAGGAAAAGAAAGCCTTAATAACAACACAGTGGAAAATGATAAAGATTATATACTTAGTAGGAAAGAAGATAGAACAATTATAACTATATTCCACGTGTTGAAGGAAGTAGAGAAGAAATTGAGCATGTCATTTGAAAACATAGATGATATAGAAAGATACCCTAGTGATCTAAGCAAAGGGAAAAGAGGACCAGAATGTTAAATATGTGGGTAAATATAAAACATTTATTGTCTTTTTAAAATTTCATAAGAATTTTGACCATTTTAAACCAATAATAATACTAATGAAGGTTTATATTTTCAACATAATAAGTAAAATGTATGATAACAATAACACAGAGGCCAAGAAGGGAAGTGGAACATTGCTCTCACCAGAGAGGAATCTGAAGAGATTGCTCCTATTTCCACTCTGAGTTATACCTTTTTAAGCTTGAAAAGCATGACTGCTTGTTTCACTGATTTCCTAAAATCCCTTCTTGAATTCTGCCTGAAGTCTCTCTTGATGAGTCTCAGACATTAGTTCCCCCAGCAGAGAACAGGGGAACCTGAATTTTCATCATTGGTTGATCTCACAATGTCACAGGTTACCCATGCCCACCTGCTCCCCCTTCATTCATCTAAACCTCCTCAGTGAGTCAATCCTGAGAAACATATCTGACCACCAGTCCACACACCTCTGTGCATGAATTCCAGCGAAGTGTTAGATGGGTCTCCAGTTACAAAAAACTAACAGAAGAGCTAAGTCAATTAGGGAAGTGATTTTTCTTTTATAAATTACTGTAGAAGTAACAAGGTTTGTTTATATAGTCTTCTTCGCTCTTTTTAATTTTTATTTATATATATTTTTATTGATTTCAAAGAGGAAAGGAGAGGGAGAGAGAGAAACATCAATGATGAGAATCGTTGATTGGCTGCCTCCTGCATGCCCCCTACTGGGGATGGAGCCCACAACCAAGAATTGAACCTGGGACCCTTCAGTCCACAGGCCAATGAGCCAAATGGGCGAGGGCAGGAAGTGATTTTTGATTGTAGAGGAGAGAGATCCTAACTCCGTAGCAAATTATGGTGTCTCTATATGGACTTGCCTTTTACCCTGTCAGATGAAGTTTTGAGAAACTCACCAACAGTGAAAATCAGTTTTATGTCCTCTCCCTGTTCTGTTTTCTTGCTATGTTTACCATGGCCTTAGAGTAGGAAATACTCCTTCTGATTGGACTAAATGCACCTGTTTCAAAAGCCTGGAAGACGGAAATGAAATTACATATCATGAAAGACTTTGAAATAGTTGATGTAAGTTGTACATTTGATAAGCTTTGTGCAGATCAGCTTTTTCTCTATAAACTTCTCAACCTGTCTTCCGGTTTCACATTTCAGAGACAGATCCTGACACACCTTAAGCAGAGTATGATATACCTGTAAACTATCTGAGATAAATCCTCAGTTCCTGTGTATTCTCCAACATTCTACCGTAAGAGCTTTCCTTTCATGCATGGATAAATGGAAAGGGAAAGAATATTATCAGGACTCAATGGAGAGTCTCTCTTGATACAAATTTAGTCATGAAATATGACATTTTAATAGGATATGTGGTATTTTTTAAAGAAATCAAATGGAAAAATGGATGTATTACGTCTGAGAGGACTATTTAAGAGAACAGAATAGAATGTGAAAGGAAGTACAATTAAATAAATAATAAGCAATATATGGAAGGTTTAACAATACAGCACTGAATCATTTGTGGAAGAGACAAATAATAGTATTCACACAACACAGAAAATTATAAAGAAGAAAATTAATGGAAAGAAAATTGCATAAATAGAGGATAATCATGGAAATGTAATCTCAAATAATGCCTCTTCTCAAAGAAGGAAAAAGGAGAAATATTAGAAATAATAGAAAGTGTATTAATTTTTTTAAAGTACTAAGATCATTTGCTCAAAGATTCATTATGATCTGGGAAAAATTACTGAAAGGAACTTCATACTTAAATATTCTTGAAAATAATTGCTAAGATTCCAAAAATAAAGGAAAAAAATACTATTGTAAACATCCAGGTAGAAAACAGTAACTTTTAAAGGAAACATTTCAGAGACATGAAGAAAATAAAAATTTCATGAGTCAAAACTTTCCTCAAAAGAGCAAAAATAGCCCAGCTTGTGTGGCTCAGTGCTTGAGTGTCCCATGACCCATGAACCAAGAGGTCACCAGTTTGATTCTAGGTCAGGGCGCATGTCTGGGTTGTGGGCTTGATCCCCAGTGGAGGCTGTGCAGAGGCAGCTGATGGGTGTTTCTCTCTGATTGAGGTTTCTATCTCTCTATCCCTCTCCCTTCTCTCTCTCAAATAATCAATAAAAAACATATTTAAAAAGAGCAATATTAATTGTCTCAAATACTTTTTGTAGCAAGGTGGTTGAAAGCAAATAAATTATTAGATAATGTAGAAATGATAATTTAAAGTATAAGGCATTGAATGAGGAGAATTTTTAAAAAATATATCTTTATTGCCCTAACCTGTTTGGCTCAATGGACAGAGCATTGGCCTGTGGACTGAAGGGTCCCAGGTTTGATTCTGGTCAAGGGCATGTACCTTGGTTGCGGGCATATCCGCAGTTGGGGGGTTGCAGGAGGCAGCTGATTGATGTTTCTCTCTCATCAATGTTTCTAACTCTATATCCTTCTCCTTTCCTCTCTTTAAAAAATCAAATATATTTAAAAAAATAACATTATTTTTTATCTTGGTGAAATATTTTATCACAGTGAGAAAAGAAGTGCCCTGTATTATTCATGGTGTCACCTGTTAAAACAAGCCATTTAAATGACTTAACACATTAAATCTCTTTAATGTTGCACTTCAGTGCGGGTACTGGGAGTTGTTTTTGTTTTTGTTTTTTACTTCATTCTGGGAAATAGTTTTCTACAATTTAGTTACTCTCTTATCTTCTAGAGCCTTGCCATTGTTCATAAAGTCTCAGAAGATGGGTAATACACAAGTGAAGAGAAAGTGTGAAGAATTATGACAGGGAGATCAAAGATCAATCCTAAACTCATACATCATTTCCCTGCATATTCAGTTGGCCAGAGACTCAGCGTGTGGTCTCACCCAAAACAAGAAAGGATGGGAAAGAAAGCTAAGAATGGTCTTAGGAAGAAAAGGAGGAAACTGATATTAGTGATATTACTGAGCACTAGCCTTCTTTGGTGCAAGTACTAGACATGTATGTGGCAAAAGTAATAATAAAAACTAAAGATTAAAATAGAGAAAACATTGATAGGAAACTGGAAGTATTATATTTTAATAAATAGTTATGTTAGAAGTTAAAAATAAGAAGGTTATAATCAATTTAAAATTCTTGATACAGCAGATACAGACTATGCTGCCATCCAAAGTGTGTATGGAATTTCACAATTTTGCATTTGGGCAATGATCATCAGTCAGAAAGAAACAGCCAGAGAGGACTATTTCCTATAAACTTGAGTATTACATCTGTATTACATATTGTCTGATTGTCTTTCTTTTTGGTGATTCTAAAAAGTATTGTCTCCTTCTTATTCTTTCTTGTTTGCTCCTCCAAATCTCCCTATATTATAATGGACTATTCCAGGGCTCTGTCTTTGGATATTTCCTATATGAACTTATTATAGCTTAATTGCTTTAGGTACCTTTTCTACAATGATGATGTCCAAATTTATATCCTCAAATCAGCTATCTACAAGGTGTATACCCAACCGTTTATTCAACACCTATATTTAAACGTTTTCTTTTAAACGTAGCATACATGCTACATTTGTCACCCCCTCAAAGAAAATGTGTTCAGGTGTTCATACCTAAAAATGCCACCCTATATGGAATTAGGGTTGTTATTATAGGTTGAACTTTGTCACCCCCTCAAAGAAAATGTGTTCAGGTCTTCATGCCTAGAAATGTCACCCTATATGGAATTAGGGTTGTGGCAGATGTAATTAGTAAAGCTAGAAAGAGGTCATAGTGGAGTAGAGTGGGCCCTCGTCCAATATGGCTGGTTTCCTTCTAAGAAGATGATTATGTGAAGTCACTGAGATGCAAACACAGGCCAAGTGATCAGGAGACAGAGATCGGGGTTGTGGTGCCACAAACCATGAAATGCCTGAAAGCAGAAGTGGGAGGAGGCAAAAATGGGTCCCACAGAGACTTTGGAGAGAGCATGGGTGAGCTGAAGGCTTAGTTTTTCACATTTATCCTCCAGAGCTATGAGAGCATACATTTCTGCCATTTTAAGCCACCTAATCGGTGCTACTTTGTCACAGCAATCCTAGAAAACACTACAACCATTGAATTCCTGATTTTTCCTCCTCGCTCAAACCAGCTCCTCCCTCAGTCTTCTTCAATTTTGTAAATAGTGACTCCAACTCCATCTACCCAGCTGGTTAGGGTTGAAACCTAGAACTCATCTTTGACCTCTGTCTTACACTCTTCATATTTACTTTTTAAATACATATATATATATGTGTGTGTGTGTGTTTTCTGTGTTACACTCTTCATATTTACTTTTTAAGTGTGTGTATATATATATATATTATTTAAGAGAGGAGGTGAGATATAGAAACATCAATGAGAGAAAAATCATTGATCAGCTGCCTCCTGCACGCCCCACACTGGGGTTCGAGCCCGGGCATGTACACTGACCGGAAATCGAACTGTGACCTCCTGGTGTATAGGTCAACACTTCAACCATTGAGCCACTCTGGCCGGGCCCTTGGTTGATTCTTGTATGTGACCTGACAGGTGATCGAACCTGCAACCTTGGCATATTGGGACAACGCTCTAACCAACTGAGCTACCCAGCCAGGGTGATGCCTGCCTTTTGGATTGCAGTGATAGTCGATCAACAAACT
>NW_006293700.1:4879335-4890560 GCF_000327345.1 Myotis davidii
CTGCTTTATTGCAGGTCCTGGAATATAATGAGTATTTCGAGATACATGTGTAAATTAATGGTTACAGGAAAGGGATGGAATTAGTTACTTTGACCAAAAAGCTACTTTAAAAAACTGCCTATATTTGCTATATACATGTGAAATATTCTAAGTATAAATGACACATTTCTTCATTAAAGGGTGTCTATCAAGATTAGTTTTTGGAATTAAACACAGTGGTTTACTTTCTTATTTAAAGTTATAAAACTCCATTTTTTTATGTAATTAAGATTCAACTATTTCACTAATTATAACTTTCTTTCAAATTGTGCATTTAATTTAGTAATGATGCCAGAGTATATGTCAAAGAATGGTCTCTAAAGTGTTCAACTTCCTTTTGCCTGAAATAATCCATTAGAAATATGATATATGACTATTATCAGTGATAAACACTTTTTCTCATACATTTTTTGTATAAATTACATTGCAAAATAAAAAACATGAGCAACTATGAACCATCAACTCATGAATAATCCAATTTAAAATTTGAATATTTCTATTCAGTGACCATGATCTTCCTGACCATATAAAGTATATTAAATAATAAGATCTGATTGCCAAAAACTTCACATTCTTATCAAATGTCTTTGAAATGTTGAATTTTCATGCAGAGTAGATGTCTGTTGTATTTTATTGCCAAAATAACATGTTTCAAATAGTGAAATGGCAGGGGAATACTGACTGAGCTCTTAATAAAACACACCAGCTTTTAGCTGGCAACACAGCCTTCTTCCTATCAAACATGTCTCAGCCTTTAATAAAGAAACTCAAGTGATGTAGGTGAAAAATTACTTTTCTCACCCGGTCATCTGTCTGTCATGTATTATTCAGGTCACCAATGTTTGTCCTGAACTGTATCATTCTGCGGTTGTGTCAGGTATGAGCTATGTTCAGTGTAATTCCATCAGACTTCGTGAGGTTGATTAGAACAGATCACCTTTCGCATGGACACAAGTTATCTCAGCAGACTGAGTGAAAAGGACTTATTTATCTTTGCCTTCTAATAAAGAAAGAGATGAGCAAATTTACCCATTAACTTGAAAAGAGTCACACATTTGGTGTGAAAACGAACTATAGTCAGTAATTCTAGCAAAAATACTGTAGTACATGGGTTTCTTCAGGGGAATAAAACTAATACTGGAGTATGCATTTGATACAATGAACTACTTAACCAAAGTGCATGCATTTTAGTATAGCCTTTGAAATAGTAAATATTTGTTTACAAAAATGATAGAATGCAATAAAATATGCCCAATTTTATGGTTTTTGTTGGCTTTTCTTCCGGTATTATTTTTGCAAAATAATTTGTACTTTGGTTTCATAGGCTATAGTCTTAAAATCTATCTAATCATTATGTTATTATGCCTTACTTTAAATCAAAGGATTTTACTACAAGCATTCTAAAGTATATAGCAACTCAAAGTAGTTATGGAGAGATTTGGATTAATAAAAAGACACCTGGGGTCCCCCAGTTCTTCATCCACAAATGAATGAGTTGGACTCATGGACACCCAAGGCAGGAAGGGAGAAAGGTAATACATACCATATAGTAGAACTAGGTCTGCATTCAAAGTCGGACTCTGCTTCTTATTAAATTCATAATTTTAAACATGTTTCCAAAAATTAAAATTAAAGGCCATAAGTAGCATAATGTTTAAGCATTACCTTACTTTCAAATGATTTAAGATAGCACAAAGTGAAAGGCAATATATGTTCTTTATTCTCATATCTTCCAATTATTGATTTTACAAACTTTTGAAATAATTTTTTAAAAATATAGAACATTGTAACTAAAGGCCAACTGGAAGATTTAGTAATTTTACAAAAACCTAATTTGAATAGCTATGTATAAAAAGAAAAAATACATATTATATTTTGGGATGATTATTTGATTGACCTTTTTTCTCATATGCTTCTCTAGAGTAGCCAGTAGACTCTCTGGAAAATGAAGTCAATTTCTTCTAAGTTGTTTTTGATCCACTGCGATCTAGAATGTGTTTTGAAATAGAAAACTTTAGAAACTGCCTTAACTCTTCTTCAGCATCATTGTTGTCTGTTTTGCTATAATTTGTTTAGAATAAAAAAGAAAATAGGACCTCTCAGACCTTTCTCCTACTCTGTAAACTACTGCATTTCCTCTTGCTGATTGCCATCGCTGGAAACAAGTATTTATTAAGCTTCTGGGATGTGGCCAGCATGCTGGTGTAGGGCATACTTAACAGGTACAGTCTTTGCTCTTACGGAGCAAATTATGTTTTGAGCAGGGCATGCTGGTATAGGGCATACTTACCAGATAATTTGCTCTTACGGAGCAAATTATGTTTTGAGCAGATGAACTGGAAGCCAAGAACCATACAGAACGAGTCTAACTCAAGTGTTAGTATCTCATAGAGCAAATTTAAGCTGTTAGAGACATTTTGAGAAAGGTAAATATAGAATAGGTTAATTATGTATAAAATACTTAGATCCAAAGAGAAGAAAAACCCAAAAGACAAAACTTAATTTATACTCATCTTACTTTACATTCTAAAATCTTATATTTTAAAAAAATTGTTTGAGATTCACACATAGACATCTAATTCTCTGTGTGAGTTGTTCTATGAAACCCTTTCTTCATGGGCAGTAACACTGATTTGAACAGGCATCCAACCACATCTCTCAACTCAGGGCATTACTGCGATTTTAGAGAGGTCTCATTATTTGCCCAAAGACACACAGTTAATAAATTCAGAAAGAAATACTTAAATCCAAATTAATCTGACTATATTAACCATTAAATAATACCAATCATCATCATCTTAATCATGCCTCCTATTTATTGAGAGCCTCTGGGATTTGACAGGTTCATTTAATGTATTGCCTTATAGACCTGAAAAATTAGGAGCTATTTTCTCCCCAAATCAATCTCTGCATTTAATATCTCTCTCTCACACACACACACAAACACACACACACACACACACACACACACACACACACACACCTAAACAATTGGTATGGGGGGGTAGATAAACTTGGAAAAATATATAACATCTTCTCTTACATGAAAAATGAATGAGAATCCAAGAAAATATAAATATTAAAATATCTTCTAATTACCTCATTTTAATGAAAACATTATAGCAAGTGCATAGTCTGAGTCAAATTAATGGTACTGGGGGACAGGGCAGGGGGCAGAATTGATATGAGAAGCTTAATAAATTAACAAAAAATGATAGACAAAATTATTTTAAAAACTCATGTATAACAAAATCATCATCAATAATTTAAAAGGCAAATAAGTGACTTAATATACACTTTTTATAAATGAGCAAATAAAGAAATGAAAATAGATAAAAGCATTCCACTTTCAGGAAATAAAACAGACATACATTTACACAAGGTATGAAAATCATTTTTCTCTAAAGATCCTAAGAATAAATATGTTAGGGTTTGGAAACCATCACATCTCTGTCCCAACCACTCAACTCTGCCACTGCAGCAGGAAAGCAGCTACGGGTAAGTCAAGTGGGCGGGCCTCCCTGTGCGGCAAAGATAGTCTCAGGCAGGATTCCAATCATGGTGTCAGATCCCTGATCTATTTCAGTGAGAAGCCATTGTCCAATAGTACATTGGTAAAAAAACAAAACAGAGTGAAAAATTGTGTTGGTTGAAAGGCAAGAATAAAAGGAATGGGTGCTGCTGGGGTATGTGTAGATTACAATATTAGTAAAAGTCTCTAGATGTATTACCTTTTGACTCAGAAGTTCTCACTCTAGATTTTATCCTAAAGAAATAGTTGACATTTTATTTATTTATTTACCACTTATTTGATTCTGCATTTGGAAAAATGAAAGAGAAAAAAGAATGAAAGGAAAACCTAATATTTGGGGAGAGCATTTTTGAGACTTTTGGGGAAATTTTTATAAATGCTTCTGTACATTTAGAAATTCTCTACCCTCATATACGAAGAGCTAAAACTGTGGTAAAAATTTATCTCTTTAGCTTAGAATAGTTAGTAGAAATCAATGAAGATAACTTGATTTTTGTTTGTTGTTTCAAATACATGCTCTCTATGACTTGACCATCCTGCATGAATAAAATGGTTGGCCAGCTTTTTTCTTGCTATGTTTGTGTAAATAAGACCATGAAAAACAATAGCATAATAGTTAACTGAAATGTGCTTATCTTGTAATTTTTACGACATAATTTTCTAATTACTGTCTTGCTTAGTTGATATTTAGTTAACTCTGCAAGATGCATTCAACTTTTTAATGCTAAACAGTATCCCATGACCTATATGTGATAATAGTTGACCAAAAATCCACATAAAAAACAAAAAGAACCCTTGGTGAATCCATTTCATACATGTGGATTTAATTTACTGCTTCCTAATGGGCAAGGTTGTTCAAGCACAAAAAAACCTGTTTCTTACTTCTTCACAGGAAAATGAGAAGGATTGTACCTCGGTGTACTTAAATTCAGAATCATGTTGGGTTAACAGGGTTACCATTTCCAGGCCAATTGTCAGTCTCAAGCATCTGAAACCACAGGCACCCAAGGTCAGCGCTAGCTTGTTAAGCCATTCCTGCAGTCTAGGAGGGTACTTGCTGTAGTTCAAGAGCCTTCAAATCTTTATAGTATTCTACTTTCATTTTAAAAATGTTTCTCTGTGTTTCTTCTTAATATCCCTGCCCTGACCACAGGCATTGCTGTAACTGTGATTAGACATGACCCCGTCTTTCCTGATGCCAACCAATTGACCTCAAAATAACAAGGGGGATCTGGAAAATAGCCCCTCTCACGTTCTCACCGATTGTTGCCTTCAGTTCTTCACTAAGCTGAGGGTCACAATGAAAGCTCAAAACTCGATATAAGGTACATTGATGAAATACAGCCACATTCAACCACAGTTATATTACTTGAGGTACAAAGGGAGTGATATCTAAATAGGGGGTGGAGGAGGAGATTTGAAATGAAATGGGGAATTGAAATATTTCTGGAGACTTGGATCACAATGGTTAAACATCAAGCAATATGTTCTAAAATGTATATTTTAATGAATATCTATAAGTATCTATGGCAATTATACTTTTCCTTGTATAATAAGCAATACTGAAAGCTGGCATGTGCCATGTTAAGAATCACTTCTATTTAAATTTTGACAGAAAATAATTGTACTTAATATCTATCTGTGGCTTAAGATATGTCCTCAGAAACACTTTTCTGTTAACAAATTGTTTCTTGCTACTGCTTTCTGGGACTGATATGGTCACCTGTAAGACTTCTTATTCTGTGCGACACCATGAACACGTAAGTAAGTTGAAGAATGACAGAGCGGAGCCTTGACAAGCCTCTCAACAACCCTGCTGACATGAGTTATGAGGGCCATTGTTGAGGAGCTCTGAGTTGAGAGTGAGAAACCTTAAGAGTTTGCTCTTTAGTGAAATGTTTAGAAGTTTGGATGCCAGTCTTTCCTTATTAGAGTTTAAAAAATTTTTAAATTTATATCTAGGACTACAATTTCCAATAAAAATTATTTGCGATAGTATCGTGGCCTTTATCTTTGCCCTTTCAATGTGAATCTAAAAATGAGAGTTACTTTTTTATGAAAAAAAATTTTTTAAGTTAAATTTGATAGTCATAGAAATTAAACATCAAGAGTTTAGCTGCAATTTTTCATAGTTTATTCTTCTTTAAGTAGTTAACATTTTAAGTTGATGTAATCAACAGCCTACTTATTTATATTTCATATAGTAATAAAAGCAAAAATCAATCCATACTAAAATCCATGGACTACATAAGCGATATTGATCATTAAAATTTAATCCTGCCGAGACCAGCTTGGCTCAGTGGATAGAGCGTCGGCCTGCGGACTGAAGGGTCCCGGGTTCGGTTCCGGTCAAGGGCGTGTACCTGGGTTGCGGGCACATCCCCAGTGGGAGATGTACAGGAGGCAGCTGATCGATGTTTCTCTCTCATCGATGTTTCTAACTCTCTATCTCTCTCCCTTCCTCTCTGTAAAAAATCAATAAAATATATTTTAAAAAAAAATTTAATCCTGTAAATATTTAGCTAATGGTAAACATTAACTAGAGCAGACCAAAATTATGCAATCTTAGCTTATCAATACTATTTCTAGTAATATTGAAAAGTTAATTCTAGTTAATTTCTAGTAATTGTCAATTAGTTATTATTCTTGAATTATTTAAGTATGTGTCTGGGATTAGTCTATATATTTTGTATTATTGTTTCTACCGTTTCTCTTACAAAAGAAGTTACCTCAATTTGTGAATTGAAAAAATAAAATAAAATCTGAGCTGCTTCTGTCTACTCTTAGAATAGTTAAACATGACATGGACCTTTAGGGCATGCAAACTTTAAGTAATTACAATAGTGATTTCTGACTTCAAGTTTAGGAGGGCAATTTATGGGTAGGAATAAGAAAGACACAATGACTTTCTAGACATTTACTCCCTGATAATTTTTTCTTTTGCATTTCTTAGAGCTGATGCAGGGCCTCTCCCTCGACCCACGTTCAGGCCACACTTTCAATGAGAATAAAAATAAATCCTCTCCCACCCAAATGTATTTACCTGTGTGCTGCTGTGTGTACCTCAGGCTGTGTGAGAGAGTGGGGTACGGTGGGAAGAAGAATGGGTTTGGTGAAGAATTCTGGTCGTAGGCCTGGGACCTTTGACAGGAAAATTCAACTTCAATTTTCTGATCTAGAAAATGGGAGGATTGGACTAGACTACTCTAAATTTCCTATAAAGTTTTATATTCTGGGATTCTGTAGGAAAAAAGGAAACCATTTTATTTGTCTAGAAATATTCATATATACTTACTTCTGAGTGGGTTGTCAATCATGTCCACAGGTGTCTGTTTCTTTTTTCTTTCTTTCTTTCTTTTTTTTCATTAATCCTCACCCAAAGATATTTTTTCCATTGATTTGTAGAGAGAGTGGAAGGGAGGAGGAAAGACACAGAGAGGAACATTGATGTGAGAGAGATGCATCAATTGGATGCCTCCCGCACATGCTTGGACCAGGGCCCGGGGATGAACCTGCAACCAAGACACATGCCCTTGACCGGAATAGAACCCACAACCCTTCAGTCTGCAGGCTGACACTCTATTCACTGAGTCAAACTGGCTAGGGCCAGGTGTCTGCTTCTTCATCTCTCAGATTATGGAGTGGGGATAGGGAAAATGTGAAGAGACACCCAAGGGGTTAGGTAACTTCAATTGTTACCTTTTGACTTAAAGACTTTGCTCCTATTATATCAACCATTTTCTCTCTCTCTCTCTCTCTCTCTCTCACAAGCTTTAGGCCATGTGGGTGCAATTTCCCAAACAATGTCCTGATAACCTTAAAGCACAATGCTACTTCTCTGAATCTCTCCCTGGAAAAAAAAATGCATGTGGTTATAGAAAGAAAAAAAGTTCCTTCAATGGCAAATATTGCTTTTGTGCCAACTGCCTTGATCTTTTAAAAATTAACATTTAGGGTGAGGAAGTGTTTTAAGTGAGAACACTGAGCAGGTCTTAATACACACACACACACACACACACACATACACACACACATATTTGTGAATTTCAGAGAGGCAGGGAGAGGGAGATAGAAACATCAAAGATGAGAGAGAATCATTGATCGGTTTCCTCCTGCACGCCCTCTACCGGGGATTGAGCCCACAACTTGGGCATCTGCCCTTGACTGGAATCAAACCCTGGACCCTTCAGTCTGCAGGCAGATGCTCTATCCACTGAGGCAAACCAGCTAGGGTTGAGCAGGTCTTATTGTAATTAATTTCTACATTCAGATTAATTCATGGATTCATTGTCAACTACAGAAATGCCCAGACTAGATAAGGTAATCCATCTCTCAGGGGGAAGAATGAATTCAAAGAGTCATGGATATAAACACCGAAAACACATGGAGAAAAATACTCAGTGTGATGGGGGAAGGTGAGGGTGAGGAGGGGGTCTGTCTTCATACTCTTTTATGTTAATCCGGGGATACCTTTATATTTTTACCTAGATGTTTGGGAGACTTTGTTTTTATTGCTTGTTTTTAAAATATCTGTCCTTTAGCCATTTTGATCTAATGTTAATCACTTGGGAAAACAAGTTTATATGATGGAGGTGAAAGTTTATCTTACTCCTCTTTTAATATTGGAATATCTTTATATTTTTATCTATATATTTGGAAATATTTTTTTAATGTCTAGTCTTTAGCAATTTTGATCAAATGCAGGAAAGATGGGGAGGAGTCAGAGGGAAGAGGTGTGTTAATGTTTATACTGTTTTATTTATAATATTTTTATTTTATACTTATATTTTTACCTATATGTCTTGGAGGCTGTTATTTTTAATTGCCTTTTTTTAGCCATTTGATCCAATGAAAAACATTGCTTTTATGATTTGTGCTTCTTTTGAGCCAGAATTAATTAAAAAGCAATTCTATTCCTTGGAGAAATGCAGTATAGTTTTCCAGCACATCCCTGTGGCCTAACACAGGCAAAATAATGTGCGGCTATAAGAGACACTCTCAGTGGTACTCAGAGAGAGGCTCATCTTCACAATCTGTTATTTCTTTTCAAGCACCTATCTTTTCGCCATACGCATGCTGACAGCCTAATGAGTGTGATTTTTTTCCTCACCATTTTCTTCTTTCTGTTAGTCTGAATAACCAAGGATTCCTTTGCTGAGACTGATATCTGATAGAAAAGTCACTGCCCCTGCTCTTATTTGGATGAGAGTTTAAAAAATTGAGCTTGTTTGTTTCACTAGTTCAGCATCTTCCACTGGTGTTGACTTTGAGATTTGTGGCCTTTGTTTCCAGCAGGGCTCAGAGTCTTTAGCGGAGCTGTTCAGAGTGGTCCTGTACCACACAGAAACCACTGGTTCTTTATTTTTCCCCCAGATATAATAATAACGTATTTGTTGGGAAAAGAGTGGATTGGGATACAAATTCATTTGTCAAATCATGGTTGAATTATGACTATAAATCAATTGGCCATGGACACAAGGGTTCAGCCAAAGTCAACAAAAGCATCCTGTGAGAACTGATTGGCAAAATGGAATTTATTCATTTTTTTATTGATTAAGGTATTACATATGTGTCCTTATCCCCCCATTGCCACCCTATGCCCCCTGTTCATGCCCTCACCCCCCTGGTGTCTGTGTCCATTGGTTATGCTTATATGCATGCATACAAGTCCTTTGGTTGATCTCTCCCTTTTCCTCCGACCCTCCCCTGCCTTCCCTCTGAGGTTTGACGGTCTGATCGATGATTCTCTGTCTCAGTCAGAGAAAGATAAATATCACATGATGTCACTCATTTGTGGAATATAATAAACAACATAAACTGATGAACAAAAACAGATCCAGAGACCACTGGCTCTTTAGAACAAATCAGTTTCATCTCTAAGCGTAGAAATTGAGCTCACACTTCTTGACATAAACTTTAACTCTCTAAGTACCAGTAGAAGCAGTGGAAATATTACTTAGGACAGAACAAAATAACTGAAAATATCTGAAGGACATATTTCCCCCTTGTTGATAATATTTTTAAAATCATTATCCCCCCCCCAAAAAAAAAACCGTTATTCTTCGTGTGTATTTGTAAGCAATATATGTCCCTTCAGAGATTTGCATGTTTCAAAATATGGTCTTCTGAATCTTCCCTATAATCAAGCTTGCATATTTTGAATTTGACCACATTTGTTCCCTCTAGGTGTCCACATTTAGAGCTACTTAATTGCAGATAATCCATGATTGATGGCCTCTGGATTAGACACTTTGTCCAAAGTAAAGGAAAACATGGCTTTTTCATTTGCACTTCAATTAAGCATATTTTTAATATTTAGAATGTCTGCATTTTTCAGCTCCTTCTCATCATTTTATTTATTTACTAGTGTCCTGGTGCACAGATTCGTGCACATTGTAAGGAAATTAATTAGAAGGAATATTTTAATATCACTATTTGCCCTTTCTCTATAATAGAAGTGTCAACCAAATTCATGATTGACAATGACAGATCGAAACACATGTGTGCGATTGGCGCCAGCGAGAGCTTTATATGTATCATGCCATGTGCAAATCAATTTAGCCTTTTATATATAGAGAATAAACTTGATTAATTAGACCTGCTTTCTGATTTAGCTAAACTTTTTCCAGCCCATTGAAGCACCCCAACTTCTCTTTCAGGTATTGTCAGCAACACAGGAGTAAATATTAACTTGAAGCAGATTATTATTGTAGATCACACAGGGAGAACAACGGGTAAAATATTTAACTGTAACAGTGTTTGACTATATTCTGCACAGTGAGAAAACCTGAAGTCATTTTCAAGTTCCACCATTTCTTCTTTTCAGTCGGGTCCAGTTTCTAAACTTTCTAAATCTCCATTTTTTGGCTAACGAAAAGAAAATAGGATTCTACTGAGTCTCCTGTCTACCTACTCCAGGACTTCTGTGAGGATCAAATGAAATGAGCACGTGAAAATGCTTTGGTTAAACTGTAAAATGTTTGCACCTGGCTATAAAGAAAGTTGTGTTCCTGAGCTGAAGAAACTGCAAGGAGGCTAGTTGTTGCTAGGGAGAGGAAACTGGGCTTTGCTATGTGACATCATTACCCGGCGCCCACAGCGACTGTTTCGGGCAGGGCTGGGCTATGGGCCACATTTTGTGCCATAAGATCTTGGCAGCGTTGGCTGTGATTTGGTGGGGTGTTGTTCACGGGTGGTGGTGGGGCCTGTGTCTCACTTGAGGGAAGCAGAGTGGTGGTTTGTCAGCACCAGGTCCACGGTGCCATTTATTTTCAAATGGCCAGTGCGCGTCATGGCAACTCCTGCATTGAGCATCTGCCCCTGGTGGTCAGTGTGTGTCAAAGTGACTGGTCGAATGGATGGACACTTAGTCTTTTAGCCATATATATATAATATATAATATATACATATATACATATATATATATATATATATATATATTCATTTCTTACACTATGCTATTAGTAAATTTATGTAAGCTTGATATATGTGATAAAATTAAACTTTATAGTTAGGTAGCCTTTTCATATATACTCTTAACTGTCTCACTCATTTTTCTCATTAAAGCAAGATGTTCTATGGTTCTCAATTTTTCAGACCATTTTCTTTAATGCAGGAAGATAAAGCTTATTTCTATAATTTTGCTTTCTGTACA
>NW_006293700.1:4890953-4910078 GCF_000327345.1 Myotis davidii
GTCGCTCCAGCTCCATGGCCATGATGGCTGGAAGCAGGTATCTGGGGTTTATTTACCTTCTATAATTGAAACTTTGTTGCCTCGAGAGGAGGCAGCAGCCGGCCAGGAAGCTTGGCTTCTTCCATCATTGGGGCAACCAAGCCTCCTGCTTGCTCCAGCTCCGTGGCTGCCAGCCGCCATCTTGGTTGGGTTAATTTGCATGTAGTCTCTCTGATTGGCTTGTGGGCATGGCTTAAGGCATAGCGAAGGTATGGTCAATTTGCATGTTTGTCTTTTATTAGTGTAGATATATATATAATGTTTTTGAAGAAACGTAATAGAACCTGATAATTTGGGTGAAATTGTAGATGCTCAATAATAACCTGAAAGTGTTTAAATATAGTCGTTTTGTCCTTTCATAGTAGACTCAACACAAAAGAAATAAATTTTTAGTATATGTAATATAATATATAACACCATGTTCTAAAAGCCTCACCACCAATAAACACATGGCTTTTAAATGTACTCTTTTAACAGAATTAAGATAACAAAAAATAATATTTGTGAAGGAAACAATTCAGATAATTTTTTTAAAAGTGTACTATAAAATAGGCTTTCACTTAAATAGAGGTTAATTCCCTCCCTTTAAAAGTAAGACTTTGTCTCACCTAATCTGCACCCATACGTGCACAAACATGTTTGGCTAAATCCCAGAGTAAATTCTCTGGATACCAGTACCCATGCTCATCCCATCAGAATATTCATGCTACTACACAATAGTCTTTTGTAAAAATTAGGTTGATGGCCCTATAAACAGATTAAGCCTCCTGATTGTCTTCTAACTAAATCATATTCATGGGGCTCTCCATAGTCTATGAAACCACATTTGGAGTTTAAACGTAGGTATCAAAAATCCTTAATTTCAATCTTGGCAAATGTATTGTTGACTTCCCCCTGCAACCTCATTTCATTTAATTTACTTAGAATTAGCTTAATTACTTTGGTTTGCCTGTGGAAATGAAAGCACTTGCATACTTCATGGGGATGCCATGTAATTAATGTATTGAAATTGTGGGTTAGATAATACTGAGTGTAGCAGTAACTGAAGTGTTTGTGTAATGGTTACCTTGTCCCATATGTATTCACAAATACAATCTCAGGGGGTGCATCAGTACTCATTAGTGGCTGTTTAAAAGCTCTTTTGGTACCCAAATAGAACTCAGGTGAGAACTGAGTGCACTGGGTTGACAGTCATAGCCAATGTGTACGGACTATGTATCACTGAATACAGTAGCTGGTAAAATTCAGGGGTACCTCAATAGTGTTTTATAGATGACATTTGGGGACTGTAATCAAATAATACACAGTGGACTTTCTACCACATAAAAATGCGCACTGTACAGAAACGTGGTTTATTTTGCAATGTAATTTCAATTAGATAAGTACTAATACTGAGACAGCAGTCCAAAGATTGTAATGTAACACTCTACCAGCCACAGAGTCTTCGTCACACATCTGTAAGGAAGGAATTAATTGGTAGGTCAAGACTGTGTCAGGTTGTGGAGAACAAAAGAAGGCTCCACCTTGAGAAAGAAACCTCAGGAATGCTTTTAAGGTGCAGCTTGCTCTTTGGGAAAGAAAGAGAGAGATTAACACATTTCCTGCTAAATGCAGTTGGCTCCATTTAAAAATAATTAGAAAGGAAAACAAGAAACAATTATCACAGTTTTATTTGACACAACTGAGTAATTGCATGCACTAATAAAAATAAAAAAAATAAAAAACCTCTGTTGGCAGTGTAGGAAAACCATTGGCTTTGGAGTGGAATGCTTAAATTTAGGTTCCAGCTCAGGTTTTCGTCCTCTGTGGCCAATAGAAGTTTAATTTGTCAGCACTATTGTTTCCTTATCCATACAATGGGGGTGATAACACTGTAAGTACAGGGACATACTAGGAGTGGGGACAATGCTTGAAATATTTCTGCATGAGCTGTAATACATTTTAACACACGCTCGTTTTTGTTATCATTATCATTTCCACCCACATTGGAATCCTGCACTTGGACAATTCACATTTCTCTTGTGAGGCGCCAGTTATTATTTAGAATGGTGCTTCCGAATATTATTTTCTTATGTTTGGAAGCATAAGATGTTGCAGAGAAAAGCAGCAACTCAGGTCGTTCAGCATCTTTGCTTTGCAAATGAGGGTGTTAAATACCAGAAAAGGCTAACCGATGTGTGTCAGGTCACTTAAGTGTTTTGTGTCAAAGCAACACTGGAATCTGCAGTTCTTGCCTTCCGGACCCAAGTTCATTTCCGTCTCCTGTAGTGCAAGAAGTGATGGTCCCTTCCGTTCTCTGGAGGAGCCTTTACATCCGAGCTTGATAAGTTTTGACTGACTGAGTTATTTGCAAAACCAATAACAAAATTAAAACCATAAAATATGATATTAAAGGTATCCTTTTCAGCATTTCATGTAATACTGGTTTGGTGGTAATGATCTCCTTTAGCTTTTTCTTTAAGAAGAAAAAGGTAAAGATATAAATTATGAACAATAAATACACATCTATCAACAAGTGAATCTAAAAATCAAGTGAATAAATAATCTGATGAACAGAATAAACTGGTGAATATAATAAAATCAGGGGCATAGAAAGGGAGTGGACTGACTATTCTCGGGGGGCGGGGAAGGGGTGTGGGGGTGCGGGAAAAGACTGAACAAAAATCGTACACCTATGGATGAGGACAGTGGGAAGGGGGTAAGGGCAGACAGTGGGATGGGAACCGGGTGGAGGGGAGCTATGGGGGGAAAACAGAGGAACAACTATAATAATCTGAACAATAAAGATTTAATTTTAAAAATATGATATCAAAATAGCAGTATGTAAGTAGAAAACCAATATTAGTTATAGGGTAAACTAGTGAAAATAAGCTCTATGAAATTGTTACTTAAATTCTGACTTCTGTATGTTTGTGATTTTTAGGTACTTTTATTTTATTTTGAGGGAAAATTTTTTTTCTAATTTCACACTTAGAATGTCCTGACAATGGTAATCCAGTTGCATCTTTTAGTCTGCAAATATTTTGAACTTACATTGAAATTTCTAACTCCTGCCTTAAATTGAACCCTTTTTTCTTTTCTTTTTTTTAAAGACTTGCCCACTGTGAAATCTGTTTTCCTTCCAAAGAGTGTGCATCTAATCCAGGTCTTGGGACAGGCTAAGAAACTGGGCCAAGTTCAAAGAAAAATCAGCATAGACTTTTCTAGCCTGATGTCTTGCGAAGTGTTGTCACTAGGAGAACAGTTGAGTGGGTGGATGGAGGGGAAAATACTCTAGTCTTAAATAAATTTGGGAGTTGCTTAACTAAACAAAGAAAAGTACATGTCTTGGCTGTATAACTTTTCAAAATCTTCGTGATGTGCTATATATTATGGATATAAAAGGGGAATATTTTCCAGGAAATTTTTCATTTGACCATTGATGACTTGTGATCATAATGCTATTTCAGGACATGGGTTCCACAACAGATATTTTGAAAAAGGAGGTTGCAATGGAATAAAGACTTCATTATTGTCACCTTATCTCTCATTATCTATTATTTCTGGTCCCAGACGCTGTATTCCCATTTTGCCATTATCTATCCTGGAAGTAACATTCTTAGAAGGTATACATTCCCTATACAAAGGAGTAAAGACAGGTACCTTCTGACATGCTGACTGCTATGTTTTGCTTTCCTTAAATGCTGATTGCGTCAGCTGAATAGATAATTTCTACAAGTCCTCACAGGATGGAGGCCAGGGACTTCGTTAAGATAGGATAAGGTACAAGTTTTAATGACATGAGTTTTTGGAGAAAAGCACATATTTGATCAGTTTGTGAAGCTTAGAGCTGAAACGTAAGTAAAACCTAATTAATTCCTCCAACTTCTCTGAGGAATTCAGTTCCAGATTCAAATAGCTATAGTTATGAAATTTTACAAGTTTCACATGGACTGTTTATTTTTGTTCCCATAGATTGGCAAACATAAATCACCATTGTTATACTGTATTTAAATTAATATTTGATATTGGGAGTAGGTTGTAAATAAAAAGGGGGGTTGAAATAAGTGAAAGAACAGTCACGTCCAAATAATATATTAATGAGTCTTACCACATGCACTATGGGTTTGCGTGAAAAAGGTGGTGAGCTTTTCAAAGAATTTGATTTATCAGACTTTTTAAATAAATGTATTAACATTTTCTTTATTCTCCTCACCTCTGATTACATAGCTCTTTTGATAAATATCAATAAGACAGGCCCATGCACAGGTAATTCATAATGGGACTATTATTTAGGACTTGTACCAGTAAAATTACTAAATTTTCAAGAACATAAAGTAAAGTATATGGATTTGAATTCCGGTTGTATTCTCCCAAATGCTCACCTATTTCCATGATAAAATATAATTTTAAAATGTTATGGGAATCTTCAATACCTTTGTGGTAAAAATCGGCACCATTTATTTATTTACTTATTTGTTTGTTTTTTGTGTGTGTGCTCAATGATATTAAACATGTAGCCTTTGTTTGCAATATTGATTTTTTTGAAATAGTAGCAATCCAGTGGGTCACCTTTTAATATTTTTAGTAAATAATTATGAGAATATCCACCAACTATTGGTATGACCTATTTCTTATCATTATGGTCTCAGGTCAGATATCATCTCATATAGGTCACTATAATCAAATTAATCCCACTCCTCATCACTCTTTAATGTTATTAGTCCCAAAATATATTTTTTTCATAGCAGTTATCAACACTTGCCATTATATAATTTATATTTATTAACATATTAATAGGGGCATTCTTTCTGCTCATCCTAGGTTGTGGAATGCATGAGGACAGTTTATCACTATACATAGTAGATGCTCCATAAATATTTGAGGATCAAGTCCATGCTCTGTTTTGGATCATTAAGAAAATGTACCTTTGAAGTGATGTAATAGATAGACGGTAATTAACACCAAGAATTCAAAAAAATCTTTAGTAGTAGTATTGGAAGAGTCAGTTAAATGCATATGTATATTCTGGAATATTTATTGAAACATCTATCTTGTTATTATATGATTCTAACTTAAGCAGCTATGAAAATCACAATCACATAAGATTTTCAAAGGTACCTTCTTAGAGCATGAAAATATATCTACAGATTAAAACATCTTGACCATACACTGCCTATACAGGCATATTTTTAATTGATTTTTTAGAGAAGGAGGGAAGGAGAGAGAGAGAGAAACATTGATGTGAGAAAAGCACATCGATTGGTTGCTTCCTCTACATGACCTAAAAACTACAACCTAGCTCTGTGCCCTGACCAGGACTCAAACCCCAGACCTTCCAGGGTATGAGACAATGCTCCAACCAGCTGACCCGACCAGCCAGGACTGCACAGTCATATTTTATACAATTGAAAGATTCTAGGGAAAGTGTGGAGGTACACCAAGTTAAGTATATAACTTTTATAAAACAATATTTAAAAATGAATTTCACAGTAATAGTCACATGTTCATGAATTCAGCAAAGAGGAGTTAGGGTCTTCATCCAGGTCTCATATTTCTTATTTCAAATGTTTCAGTGACTAACAGTCTTTGCCTTCAAGGGACTCAAAATTGTGAACAATGTAGAAGATCGAGTTTGTTGATGCCTCTGAGTCTCTTGAATGTAACTGACTAAATTGCAGGGATAAACAGGTAACACAGCAATGCTCGCTGAAGAGTTTAACATATCCCTTACAGAATTTGATAGATGAAGTCAACAGAGTACAGATTGAGAAGCATCTGAATAGCGCACTTATAAAACTCTACATCCTGAATTCCAAGAACACATATCCTTTTCAAGCATTCACAAAATTTTATCAAATACTAAGGCAAATATCATTCCTAATACTTATCAAAAGACCAACACTGTTGTTTTTCTTACTAGAACTCAGTAAAATGGGAAACATAACTAAAAGAAATTTGAAACAAAAAAACAAAAAAACCTCTGTCTGAAAATTAAACTTCACACTAAGTAACTATTCTATTAAAAAAATAATAAGGAAAAATATGAAATACTTTTAACCGATCTTTAAGTGGTATATGTCAAAAATTGTGAAATATAGGCGGAGCAGTATGTAAAGGGAAGTTTATGGCATAATATATTTATCAAGAAATTAGAGAAATTGACCCATATTCTTTTCCATCTCAGTGAATGACACTTCTATGTTTCCATTTGCTTGGTCATTTTCATTTTCATTCTTCCATTGTCCAACATCCCTCAACTCAGTCACTCATCAGATCCTTTTGGCTTTGCTCCCATCGTGGTCTGAGGCATTAATCCTCTCTCCTAAGCATTATTTTAGTAGCTGCCCACCTGGTATTCCTTCTTCCTTCTTTGCCTTCTTTCATTTGCATCATATCATGCAAAGAATCCTATTCAAATCTACATCAGATCATGTCAGTCCTGCTTAAAACCCTCTAGTGCCACAGTTCAAGTAAAATAAAAACTCTTAACGATAACCTTTAGCTTCCGCATGGCTTTCCAACTCCCAACTTCTAATGATAGCATTGTAATTAACTCAGTTATTAATTAACAGGAAAGGAGCAAAGGGGAGGTCAGATAACATAGGCGTACCATTTGTACAGCTTTGCCAGGAAGTGGCAGTTTAAAACTGTCCAGGTCTGTTCCCCACAGATCATGGGGGAAGGGACTGGATAAATCAAGAATGACACATGCCCAGTAAGGTCTGAATGACATCGGAAAGGTGATTTCCCTGTCAGTCACACCCGGGGACAGGTCATTAGCCAGAATAGGCATGGCCACTGCGAGGGCACGGAATCTGAGATACATAAACTCCTGAAGAAAGAAACCCACTTCTCTTGCTTTTGTTGCTCATGCCTGCCCCCTGGCTTGTGGGGCTCCCATGATCTGCACTCGCCTTCTTCCTTCCTTCCTTTCTTCCTGTTCCATTTGCACCAGATCATGCAAAGAATCCTGATCAATTCTAAATCAGATCGTGCCAGGCCTGCTTAAGACCCTCTCGTGCCACATGCAGTAGACTAATGGAGTATGACCAGCCCGATGCTGTGCTGACTTAACGCCCCCATGGGACAGAAGCTGCGGACATGGGTTTGGCTTCTGGCTCTGCTGGGTCCCCAGATGCACTTTTCCAGGACGGGTTTAAGGGAAACGGGACGTTTGAAGCAGAGGGATATAACTTCACACAAATAAAAATCATTCATTCGCCCGTGCGAGTCTTAGAAAGTTCTTTTCCTCAAGATATTGTAAGAACCCGACCCCCAATACCCAGTGGGGAAAAAATACCTGCTCCCCCCTTTCTCCTCCTGGTCCCTTGATAAGCTAGGCATCCTGAGGACAAAGGAAGTCAGAAATTGTGGAGCAGATTCAGCTGGAAGCAGAGGCCTGTTTGCTTCACCGGGAAGCTACAGCTTCACACCCCAGAAATCTCAGCATTGTCCCCCCAAGCAGATAACACCACTCCCTCCCCCCTCCCATACTGGATTGTGTGTGGGTGTGTGTGGGGGGGGCTGGGGGGGACAGGAGGAGACTTCTCAATCAATTGACCAAGAAAAACACTGTTAGCATCTACTCAGCCAGATTCTGTGCCTGGGCGAGGAGACAGCCATGGTTTACAGGACAATGGAATTTATAACTCAGCAGGGAGATCCCCTGCTTTTCCTCTGTGTCATTCTTTCCTCTTCTTATAACATTGAATCTCTCATGTTAGGAAACCATTCTGGTTATGAAAAATAGAAAGTGATCCTCTTTAATAGGCAAAAGACATGAAATTTTTATGAAAAGGGATATACTCATTTCAACAATTCCATTCGTCAAATATATCTATGAGTTGGGCATTCACCTGGGTGCTGGGGAGAAAGAGATGAATAAAACAAGAGCCTTTCATTAGAAACGAATGGGAAACACCGAGATTAATTTGAGTGCTAAGAGGAAATGTAAGAACTTTCCTATGTGAAGGCAGAGACTCATGAGTATCCTTGGTTCTTCACAAAGTGTCACATAGAAATATCTTAAATAACAAGGAATAATAATATTGCAGAATTAAGTAGCAATAATTTCTGTGTAAGGGGAATTAGGGGGGATCTTAAGGAAAAGATAGCATACAAACTGGTATCTAAAAGATAAAGTGTTAAAATAGCATCATCTCATCTATATTCAGGACTAGTACAGTGAAAGTCAACTCACCAGAGATAATTGGTTTATTTAATTTTCAAAGTAAAATGGCTAAGATTCATAAATTGCCCATAACCTAATAAGCAACACACAACTAATGTTATCTCTTGAAAGCAATAAGGAAATGTTCATAAACCTCAGAAAGCTGATTGACTTGGAATGTAAAGTTCATGCCATTATCCATCAGGTATGTAGTTACAGATTTTTTAAACTTCATAAATTCTCCTGGTTAAATTTAATGACCAAAGAGACTTTTAAAAGTATATATATGAGAACTCTATACATTAAGATATGTAATTTTGTTTGTGAGATCAAGGACACTATAATATTTTTAATTTCTTATATTCCCAGAATTTTTCATAACAAGCTAATCCCTAATTATAGAAGATCCCAGTTATGAATTTCAACATGCTAAAAAGTTGGTCAGAAGTAGGTCAGATTCAATTCTTCAAAAGGCTTTCTAAAAATAAAATAAAAATTACTTTGTTGGATTTCTGACAGGACATAACATTGAATACCATCAGCCTTAAAGTGGTTTAGTTTTGTTCCATTTATGATTATAGCAAAAGATTATTTTCCTCCAAATTGTGTTTTGTCCATTTTTATTCATACTTATTTAATGGAATAGGGGGAGAAAACTGTACAACTTAACCAAGCTAATCTAGAAGTTTTAAAGGAAGAAGCTAAGAAATAATGGGCAAAAACATCTAGACATTTGTCATGAATTCGTGAGCATTTGGAATCTGAGATTCCAGAGGAGCCTTGGTATACATGGAATAAAGCACCCACGGACACAGACTATAGTGCAGGGAAGGCCTGAGGCAGGGGCAGGAGTTGGGTCCATGGGGGAAAAAAGAGGGACATCTGTAATACTTTGAATAATAAAGATAAAGAAGAAAAGGAGAAACTACCCAAGCACAAGCTCGAATATCCTTAGATCAAGGAGTTGATGGCATTTCGCTGCCATCAGTAGTTTTCAAAATCTTTATCAATAAATTCTATCAGTCATCTGCTAATTCTTCCAAAGAACACATATTTCCTGGATGCCTAATAAGTCATCATATTAAATCCCTTTTGCTTGGTTGCTAATTCCTTAGGCTGTGTGATCTGGCCGTGGCAAGTTGTTCGACAATAAAAATCTTAATCCCTCAGCAACTCCTCAAATAATCAACTAGCCAATTTGATCCTCTCTTCTGCATAATTGAAGGATTTTTCTCAAATAATTCAAGTCCAACTTTCTTCTTGTATACTACTTTAAAAAAATACGCCTGTCTGATGTTGGTTTAACCTTATAGTGTGGAAGAGGTACTGTTTGGAGAAATTCAACCAAAGTTACCATGGCACCTATTATCAACATCTTTTTAAAAAATATGTTTTTATTAATTTGAGAGAGAGAGAGAGAGAGAGGAAGGGAGAAGTAGAGAAACATCTTGTATGCCCCGTACTGGGGTTCGAACCACAACCTCGGCATGTACCCTGACTGGGAATTGAACCAGAGACCTCTCAGTGCATCGGAGGACGCTCAGTCAACTGAGCCATTCTGGCCAGTATCTTTTTAATCTATCATGTTGAAACATGTGCAATTACAATTTCCATAATTGCAATTTCATATGGTTTAAGTTGATATAAAATTAGGTGTATTTTTGAAAGGTTAGGACATAATCATAAATCATCTACATTTATTTTTAAGTTCATATAATTATATAATTTGAGAACTATTCTCCAAAATTCAGTACTGAATTTTATATTTTAAGTTAAAAAATAGCATTGATTTTATGACAATGGAACACTAATGGGAAGATTTCAGCACGTTCACACTTGGGCTTAACTGTGTCTTCACATTCTTATCTTCAAGTCAAACTGCTTGGTTCTCCCAAGCTTCTGTAAGGCTGGGGTGGATGTGGGGAAAGCAGAGTAAACAGGAACTCAGAGCACCCAACCCAGGTTTAACCAAAGTAATTCTATTTCTATAAAGATTTGAATTTTCAAGGGAAATTTTCTGTGAAGAAAGTGTTCTGCAATTAAAAAAAATAATAATGTAATGAATATTTCGGGTAATTGCCAGATGTGAGTTTCCTGAAAGCTGTCCGCTCATCTTTTCCAAAACCATTGAATCTTGTAATATTGTCAATTCTTAAGGAAAAAGAAATTGGAGAAACAAGGGCAGTGGGGATTTCAGATTGGATGGACCTTATATTCCTGATATTATCATCTATCATTTTGTCATACTCTCTGTTATTGGTGTTTTAAGTAACTACAATCTCTTGGAGGATCTGAAAATTATTCCGTTGTGTTGATTAGATAATTCTATGAAAAGAGGCATAAAACTCTTATTCAGATCTGTTTGGTAGATCATTAGTGAGACCAATTACCAAAGAAGGCTGTCTAATAGAAACATAATGTGAGATGCATATGAAATTCTAAATTTTCTAATAACTCTATTAAAATACAGAGGTAAAAAGAATTTTCATAATCAATTGTATTTAACTCAATAGACCCAAAATATTTAACATGTATATAATAACTTGGGCACATTCTCAGACGCTTCACAATTTTGATTTAACTGTGTTCTAATAAAACTTTAGAGACAGATATTGAAATTTGATATTAATCTAATTTTCATATGGCATAACATCTAATTCTTCTTTTGATTTTCCTCAACCACTTGAAGATATGAACACCATTCTTAGGTCATGAGTCATAGACAGGTAGATGGCAGGCTGAGTTTTGCTCTTAATCTCAGTTTGTTGATGTCTGAGCTGGCGCATCAATGGGTATGAATTCAAAATAGTTTTAAAAATCTATCTTGACTTAATAGAATACTATTCAATAAAAGCTGAGTTAGTACAGAAATCTAAGCTATAGAAAAACTGGAAAATTTTTTGAATTCTGACTTGATTTATGACGGAATAAATTCCTGTGAATAAATTCCACCAAGATTTTGGCACCATTTTGGAAAGTCACAAATTGGCCTTCTTTGTAATCTTTGGCTCATTTCCATGAACGGGTCAGCTACATGATGCTAACATCAGGTATCTTTGAGCACAGATAGTTTGTGGTGTAAGTTCTTATTCCCTAGGGAAAATACACTATGTCTAGGTCTACTCATTGCCATTGTTCATTTTGGAAAGCTGTAAGTATATATTTGGCCTTCAAATAGATTCATTTTGCATCAAACGACCTGATTCTAGAAAAATCTTTGTTCTTAATTTATATGGCTTAATATTGTCAATAATTATTAGGTGTAGGGAAAAAAAAAATATTTCTAGGTAGCGATGTCAACATTCTATCCCCCAGAAAAATTATAAAAATCCTTTACCTTTTTATGACTCCCAAAATATAGAACAATTATTAATATAAAAATTGTGATACTTTATAAATAAATCTCTTTGCACCCACTTTTTTTAGCTGTCCCTATGAATTCTCAGTCCAAATAAATGAAAGAAGTTAAACATTAAATCATGCTTTAATTGTAATTTTGAACTTTTAGAGCCAGATTTCTTTTTAAAGACTAAACTGCTTTAAAATAGTCATTAAAACATCATTTTTCTTTTTACCAACTATTTCTAGGGATTAAAAGAGTCTAATAAAATTCCATAGATTAATTAGTCATGACCTGAAGTCATAATTTAAAATATTAGATTATTATGTTAATGTATTATTACATCAAAAACACATTTAACTGAAGTCCAAATGAAATGGATTATGCTCTATTATTAGAATTTTGGAATAATATATTCAAAGTCAATGCATAATGTGCCATTTAAAAATACTTTAAGTGTCATTTTATCTTATTCTTGGGATTGAACATATGGTTCCTTTCTGCCTACCTTGTGCTATGTAACAATTCACCTTTGCTTCAGTCTTGTTTTGAGAAGAAATATTCAATCAGTTTTCTTCCTTGTTTATTTTCATTATCCTCTGGCTTCATGTTAGACTTAGAGTTGATCTTGAATCTTCCAGTATACAGGTTGTTGTACTACAGGGTATTTGTTGAGTACAGTTTAATTTTTTCAAAACCCATCCCACACACTGCTTGCCTTCCCTGGGATCCTTTATGTCCACAATGATTGTGTACAAACATGAAACTTATTTTTTTTTCTCCTCACTGTACTTGTCACTATTCAAAAGTCATCCCAAGAGTGAATGTAGTGATTAAACTATCAGCAAACACCCAGATGTTGAGCAAGACAACAGTCCTTCTTGTAGGCAACTTTGTTTTCTATGAGTTATTCATTTGAAATCCTCTTTTGCTTGGCCTGGGATGGTGGGAAGTCCCTTCATCTATCCTATTCCCCTTCTACCAAGAACACTGCAACTCCAACTTGTCATTTCCTTTCTCTGGTCTTTATAGGCCTCCATCTCGATCTAACACATAGTCTTAATCTCTGTGTAGCTTATATCCAGAACAGGCAAAATTGTCAAGGGCCAGTAGTAGACCCTTAGTCTACTTTGAGGGTTTCTCTATGCCCTGCTCTCTGGAATGGTGCCCCCTTGGTCCTTAGTGCTCCACAGCTCTCTGTTGGAGTAGGGTGCCAGCAACAATTTATCTAAGTGGCCAATACAATAGTGGTTATTTGCTTCCTCCAGGCGCTCACTACTCTTGCTTGCTCCAAAAGGGAGGACTTTCTTAAGATCTACTCTGCACAGTGCCACACATCTGTCAGTTAAGCAGAACCATATGTTAAGTATTTCAGAATTTTTATTTTATTATCTATTATTTTCATTATTTATTGTTGTCACTATTACAGATGTACCCCAACACCCTCCCCCCTTGCCTACCTCCATCCAGCACCCAGAATTTTAAACGTACTTTTATCTTTCTTTTTTATTGGGAGGAAGTAATTTTTCCTTCTTCTCTTTCTCCTCCTTCTCCTTCATTTTAGTTTGTTTCTTTCCCTGGGTATCAATGAACATGTTCTCCTTAATGAATTGAATATAACCAATATTTTAATATTATCAAAGGTAGCTTTCCAGTTAGCTATTGTTGCCTAAGAAATCAACCCAAAATTTAGTGGCTTAAAACAATTGCAACCATTTTGATCTGCTTACAGTCTGTACACCCAGGACTTGCATAAGGCTAGGTGAGGAGAGCATTCTGTTCCATGTAGCACCAATTTGGCTCACCTGGTGGTGTCAGTGGTGACTGGACTCTCTGGGAGTCTAACATACAACATGGCTTCCCCCATGTGTCTTGTGTCATAGCAAAGGCAGCTCCAAAGCTAAGTTCATGTGGGCCTTTTTCCTTCTCTGTGGTCTCAGTGCCTCTCTACATGGTCTTTTACAGGCATAAGTGAGTGAATGTTTTAAATGTATGAGCCTAAGAGACAAAGCAAATATTGCTAAGGAAACATATTTCACATTTGATTCCATACTTAAACATGATAGAAAAAAATCTATGATCTCTCTCTTACATATAGCAATACCCCAATAAATGTGGTAAAAACTAAATTTTCAGAATCATTTATGGCTGCAGGTAGAGATTTCAGAAATTATTAATAAGTAAAATTATAATTTTCTACCATAAAAAGGCTTTCTATTACATATTTTCATTTAAGAAAAGCATATAACAACTGACATCCCTGATTCATAATCCAGCTACTAAAATATAACATTTCAAGTGATTAATCTCAGGGCATAGTGTTTAAGGATAAAAGTGATAATAATTTCTTAAGTCCTTAACATAAATCTGAGACATTACAAAACAGCATTACTTTTATTTAAAAATGCATATAATTAAAATATTCCTGACAGATAAGTAAAATATTCAGTTAAAAACTTAGTAAATCATAGGCATATAAAACTCTGAAAGTGGAGAGTTTAAGTCTATAAAAAGTCCATATATTAAAAATTTTGGATAATTATTTCAAACTTGAAACAAGATGTAAAGATATTCATATAGTCACAGTTTTATTGCCAGTTTTTATTCTTGTGATTTTTAATATGTTCTTTTCAAATTTGACTTTAAAGGGAACTGTAACATATTTATAAATTTGTCCCTATAGAGTGAATAAAATAATGTATTTTTTCTGAAATAGTTCTATCTTCATGTTCATAAAGTATTGTATCAATATATAGAGCAAATTGTGTTTGAGAATGAAGTTCAGAAGTGATGGTAACACACACACACACACACACACACACACACACACACACACCCCCCACCTCACAATCATGAAAGGAAGATTATAGAAAAAGAAAGGTAACATATATGGTTCCCCTGAGTTCTATACTAGGGCCAATCTCATTTAGCTTCTGTATAAATGACCTTGAAATAGAAGCAAACCTGACCACCCCTGGCTTTGAAAATAGCAGATGGAGCAGAGTCAAGATAAAGCAACGGGGAAATCTTAATAGAATATCGCTGTGACTGGGAATGTTACAGATGAAACTTAATGTGGTAAAGTCTCATTTTCACCTCACACAGGAAAATGCAAGCATGAGCTGATGTTGGTGGGATTAATAGCATATATCATTTAAAACCAGAAATATAGGTGTTTTTTAGTCCAAATCATTTTTTAAATGCTGCATGTCCTGTGAGTGTGTACATTTTGGCAATATGCATATAGATTCTAAGAAAATAAAGTAATTATATAGATGCAACTGTTAAAACACATAACCCTGTGCATACATTAAAAAATTAGAATCATAATAATGATGTATTAATACATTTAAGTCTTGGGAATGGTTTCTGTTGCCCTCATTTTTATGTATAAGACAGTGAATAAAAGCTCATACAGCAGAGTGACAATGGAAAATATGGGATATTCAAATCTTACTTATAATGAAATTAGATATTGGCTAGAGTAATCTGAAGATCAGCCAATGCCTTTTAACATGCTGTTGCCTTTGTTCCTCTGGTAGCTGTGAAAAGCTCTCTCTGACAGTGATGCAATCCCATCTCTCTGTGGAGCCGTCTCTGTTATGAAACTGTTCAGAAGTTAGATGATCTTGAAGTTCTTGCTCTTACATTTTGGTGCTATTAATAATTTTCATAAATAAGTTCATAGTAAAGCAACTCGCATTCATTATCCATTCCAAGATTAAATTCATTAATCAAAAAGCGCCCCCTTTCTTCATGTATATAAATATTTTTGTTAATATATAATTTTGGTGTTGGAAAGGAACCAATTTACAAATCAGTTGTTGTCCATTTTAAGGTAAGAGTAGAGAACACAGAAATAGTTTTAAAAAAAATCAGAAAATCTAGGTTTATTTTCTCCACCCAGCTTCCAGATGTGGCTAAGAAATTAAGGTGGCTGAGAGATAGACACCACCATAGGGATGTGGTAGAAATCTAGATGTAAATAGTTAACCTTCAAAAGCAAATAGGCACATTTTCTCCCAAGGACTCAAGTCTTACGTTGGCATAAAACAGTCAAGTAAGAGCTCTTAGAATGACTTTTTGTACCAATCAATTAAGAGCTTGGGTAGCAAATTCATTCTGCAGCTGCACAGCTTTATAAGTGCACGTGTGAAAGTCCAGTAGACAGAGAAACCTTTATTCTTTTCTTGACTCTTTCTCAGCTTAAGAGCTTTAGTTCTAGTCAAAAGCTCTGAGGTCAAAACTTGACCCTGATGCATGATCTTGAGGAAATTATTTAACATCCCTCTGCCATGGTTTCTGTACCTTACCCACTAGCTCATAGAATGGTTCTGATGGTTACTTGGCTGGCATCATTCACGTAAGAAAGGTAGCTTACTGGCTGGAACTAACTTAGCAAGTGCTCATTAAATGTTGGACACAGATGAAGCTGTTGTTGATGCTGATAATTATGTCTTCCTGCCTGCATATGTTTATTAAAAAAATTAGAAATGCTAGGGCTAAAGAATACTGACTGACTCATTGTTCTACATCATGATGAAGAAGGTGATGATGATGATGGCAGTGATGAAGAAGAGCCATTTTTCACCAGGCAGTTTTGCTCCGAGGCAGTGGCTACTTATTAAAATTTCTGTATGGATCTTTGTGTGGTGCCATTTATAGAGAAACATAGATGATGGTGATGATAATATGATGGTGGTGATGATGGTGATGGTGATAATGATAGTGATAATGATATTAAAATCATCACTTCCCTTAAGTGCAGTATATCTTCTCTGTGATCCAGTTATGTCTCTTTATGTTCTATGATGCTGAATAGCCCTTCCGAATATAAAACCAACAGCTGTTCGCCAATTCCTGAGTCTTTGGGGACTTAATTGACTTTAGCTCAAAGTAATTCACATGCCAAAAAGGCCTGTTTGGGGGGAGACTTGTTCTGAACCCCCTCAGGGTGAATCAGAATATAATGCTGTCATGAACACTTAGGAAGGAGAATTGCGGGATTAGTTTAAAGAGGGTTTTGCGTTTATTAAGCAAAGGCAGATTTTCAGGCTAGTGACTGTAGAGAACTGAAGAACATTAACAAAGATTGTGGCACATTCTCATTATTGTCACTAGAAAAAAATACACTCTGAAAAAAAATGAAAGATTTTTTTTTTTTAGTTTAGAGATTTAAATGACATAAAATTTAATACTTATCACAAAAGGCACCTATCTCCATGGGAAGTCTTGATTTTAAAAGAGAGGGGGGACCTAAATTATGCACATACTTAAGATTGAAATATAGCTACTGAGTACATACAATGGATATTTTTTCACATGCTTATCACAGTTTTATTTCCAGTCATTTGAATGCAATTTACCATCTTCATAACGTTCTGAGGGAGAGCCTATAGAGATTGTGTTGTGATGTCAAATTGCTATATGAAAACAATTTTGATAAGCGCATGGACACCACATTATAATGACAAATTATAATGACAAAATGGTTCCAGTGTTTCCATGGAGACCAAATTACAATGTCAAATTGATGGCAAAATGAGGTCAATACAAATCTACACAGACCAGATTGTGATGTTGTGATGTTTAAACAATGCAAAACAATATCACCTTGGGTCTGGGAAGTCTACGCTATGATGTCAAGATGATGGGAAAGCAATATCCAGGATGATGTCAAAACAGTAACAGAAAAGATGTCAGCGGAAATCTCGGCAGCATCCTTCATGATGACAGTACAATAGAACACTGTTATTAACGCAGATTTCACCAATGGTGAAATAAATCAAGTGAAACTAAGAAAATGGGAAGCTTACATATTTAAGCATTCTGGTTCTAAATATTGTTTCATTTGAAGAGCTTAGACTTGGAAGTTAGAGTGGGAAAACTAAGCTACGTTACTCAGTGGTGGGAGTTATTCATTGAAGAATATGTTTAGACGTAAATTACTTTTCCTCATTCATAGTAGGACTGCGAAAGGACCCAGGGGAGACAGTCTGACTAATTCGGTCCTCTCTGGAAGGCTTCACTGGCAGGCTTTTCTGTTGAGATGTCTTTGGGGCACGTACCACCCCCGCCCCCCTTGAGGTGGTTGTCACACCTTTTAATTCTTCTCTCCTAAAGATGTTAAAATATTTACAGTTACATTTTTGTATTTTATAAATTATAAACCAAGTCGTTTAACACATCCTTAAACCCGCCATTGTCAAAAATAATACGAGGCACAATGTTATCTTCCCTGATGCAGATTATTCCCATTTGTACTTAAATAATAAATTATATTGATGCAATTTATCTTGAATAAGTGCAATAAATATTTTAACCTAATGCTAATGCCAATCAGTTGGGATGGTAAATGCAGATGGAATAGAATACATTTATCATGGTTTCTCAACCCAAATCATTTTTCTTCCCTTCAACAGAAACCTGACTTCTTGTAGAAACAAAAGAGCCAACATGTTAGAAAAACAGTATGATTAGTTAAAAATAATACTTACATCAAATTAGAAAAAAATTGGATACTTTGTTATCCTGTTTGAGTTTGTGTTATTTTTATAAGTGTGAGCTATTCTGCGTTTGAGAATTTACCATTCTATGTGGTGATTAAGCCCATGCCTCATGTACAATGAACTCATTTAACTACGTTGACCAAATTAACTGGGTGATCCCATTACATTCAAGAAACATATTTTAGTTGAATACTATGTGCCAGATAGTGGGCCAAGGCAATTAAAGCAAATGGTTTTAGACATTTGTTTTCTAAGAATTATCAAATGGTTTAAAATGCTTATCATTTTATTTTATTGATCTATCTGATGTAAACTCAAGTTTTAGCTTCTTTTTCTTATATTTTTGCCTTCTCTTTCTTTTTGAAGGGAAAGTGGATAAAATGGTATGAAAAAAGAGTTCCTTGAGACCCCTTGTTCAAAGAGCTAATGTGGTTATAAGACTCTCTCAGGGTGGACAGCAGAGTGCCACTTCAGGAAATAGTGTTGGGTCATTCTTGAGGGGACGCAGAGCTAGGGACAAAACATGCCCAGACTAGTATATTTATTTAACTGAAACCAGTTCAAATTAAACTCATGATGGGAATAATAATAATAGTAATGAAGAAGAAGAAGAAGAAGGAGGAGGAGGAGGAGGAGGAGGAGGAAGAGAAGAAGGAGAAGGAAAAGAAAGGGGGAGGAGGAAGAAAGAAAGGAGTCAAGGATGACTTCAAGATTTTGACCATGAGCAACTGTCAGGGAAGGGAGAAGCTGTCCTTGACTGAGTAAGGGCAGACTGTGGGTGGAACAGTTTGTGAGTGGGGTAGAAAAGGAATAAAAAACATGATTTTGAACATATTAAGTTAACGATATCTAGAAGGCAGCCAGGTAAGATGAGAAGGCAATTGGATATAAGAGCCAAATTCAGAGGCAAATTCTGGACTGGAGATATACATTTGGGAGTTATTTCTGTCTTGATCGTAAAGAGACTAGATGGGATCACCAAGGGAGTGCTCTAATTTCATCAAACACCCACTATATGCCAGGCAGTGTGCCAGCCGTTGGGAATGAGGGATAAACAGGTCAGAGTCACTGCCTTCAGGAGGCAC
>NW_006293700.1:4910833-4931027 GCF_000327345.1 Myotis davidii
TCCCAGGAGCCCTGGCACTTGGGGCAAGCTCCTTGTTCTCTCTGATCCTCGGCTCCTGCTGCTGGAGACGGGAGACCCCGTGCTGCAGGGCGCTTGCAAGGATTACATGAGGCAACATGTCAGGCATGGGTGTCACATGTGCCAGTGCCCCCCTGCTGACTCCGGGACCAGTGCTCTGTGGTTGCGGGCTGAGGGGGCAGGTATTGCGTGCAGGCGGCTCATGGGAGGGTGACCTCTGAGTGCAGAGATGACATTTCTGCCACTGGCTCCTCAGAGCCCTTGGACCAGACCCTTCTGGCTGCACCTCAGCTGTGAACTAAGAAGCAGAAGAGCCGATATTTGTTGAGCTTCTGAAGGCACCATTCTTTAGAGGAGGAGGAGGAGGAGGAGGAGGAGGAGGAGGAGAAGAAGGAGAAGGAAAAGAAAGAAGAAGGAAGAAGGAGAAGAGTAGTCTTCCTGGTACAGAGGCTATAGGTCTTCAGTAGAATTCCAGTTCTGCAAACTGTGTGAAGTTTAATTTTCTTCTCTGACTCTCAGTTTTTTCATTGTAAGACAATGAGAAACGGGAAGCCCTATCTCTACAAGGCGGGGTTAATGAGAACACCACCTGCCTTCCTGCAGCGGTGTGCTTTTATAGCCTCGGAGGAGAATATGGGAGCTGTTTGGCTTTGGGACACCTGAGGACACCTAATTAGCCTCACGAAGACCCATTAGGAGACCATGACAGTGGATTATATTCCATGCTGAGCTCCACTCAAAGAAATAGATTTTCACAAAGATTTGTGATATCAACATGACAGTGTTTTCTCCAATCCCAAGGACAAATGGAATATCCCTCATGACATTTTTGATACCCCATTATCATTAGTTAAACACAACTTATTAAGCATCATGGTCTACAGCTTTTTCAGCCTCTTTTGTAAGGTCAAATATTACCCAAATTTTATAAGGCAGAACTATGGGGCTACCCCCCCAGTAAAATCCCTGTGTGGAAAGGCTCATGGTTGGTCATACTCCCTGCATGTTGCTGGGATACGTAGTGAGGAGTCTGACTCCAGGTTAAAAACCTAGGTATGATCTTCAGGCCTGACCATGGCAACTACAAAAGCTTTACCCGGCAGGCCTCACAGGGCAAAGCTGCCTTCTCCACACCAAACGTGGTACATAGCCCATGCATGCCAGTCTCTGAAGGGGTTTGGGACCAAGGATTCAGGCCCCTCTGGCCTATGATGCTTTTTCATTTATTTACATCCCTTGACCTCATGAGTTAATCCCTAGGTCTTCATCAGAGGCCTTCAACCAAAGTCTTCTTTAGGTGCCTCTGCCAAGGACTCTTAACTATGGGAGGGGTTAACGTTGAACATGCTTTTCCCCACCGCCACTAGGTACCCAGTAATTTTGCACTCCAGTCCTTCTCTTCCCCCTCCCTCCAATCACAGGATCATAAAACTACTGGAGAGTTTTATACAGGGCTCCCTCCAAAACTTCCCTGTAGCTTTTTGCTTAATGGTTTTAGCGGCAATCATTACCAAGGTTCAATACCTCATTAGGGGTTGCAAATTGATAATGTTCTAATGTCATCATCCCTTGTTTGCTTATTAGCTAGAACACATTCTATAAAGATAGACTACCCTTCTCCAGCTGTCTGGTTACTCAGACACTTGTCACACTGGAGAGGTAGGATGTATCCAAGTTTTGTTTCAGAATAGTTGGTGCTCTAAGAGCACTCCAAAGGTGAAGCAATGTGTGCCCATGTCTTTAGTATCACTAAGAACCCACAGATTACAACAGCTTTTATGGATAGAACAGTGTTCCTGAAGCTCACACATAGCAATAGGTAAAAATAATCCTTATTCTTCTTGAATGTCTGCATAGGACCCTCTTACATTGTAGTTTAAGGTAGTTTATTTACAGAAGATAGGATTTGATGAAGCTTTGGATTATTCCCATCTTTAGCTATTACAGATTTAATAAATAATTCCTAATACTTTTTAAAAATTAGATTATTCACTGCCTTTAGGATGATTTCTCTCCCAAGAGGACATCTGGGGCTTCTTGTGAATACATATACCCTTAAACTGGATATTCTATTAAAATTACAGTGTTTCATAATTTTGATTTTGATACAGCATTTTAAAATATGTAGATTATAAGCCAAGGTACATTGTAAAGGAAAGCTATGCCTAAGACTTTTTGGAATATATTTAAAAGCTGATTCATTTTGACAAAATATTTTGGATGATTAATGTCGTGTGGAATTCAACTGAAAATAAATCAGCTCCCTTTAAAACATGGTTTTAAAATAATTTATATCTTTGTGGAAATCAAAATAGGAAAAAGCTGGTCGATAAATTATTTGTAGTAGAATAATATATGATTGTAATATTTGAAAGTAACCAACCACTCCGTGTTTCTGCATTTTTAAAAACTGTATTTTATTTATAGTTGGAATTATAAACATACATGCTTAGGAATCAGAAGGAAAACTAAAATTATGTTTAGATACTCATCCTTGTGAGTTGGTGGCTATCTGGATGTTAAAGAAACAATATATATAAAAAAAGAAACAATATCAAATGGTACCTTAATCTTAAAATAATTTTCATATTCCTGGTTGCCCATCTTTTTTTCTTAGTGTTGAACAGAATTAACATGTTTTCTTTTAATACCTATTTATTTGTAATATATTATAAATTTTGGCCTTTTTCCTTCTTTAGTTGTATTTCTCTTTGGCACTAAGCTAAATTACATTTGTTATAAAACCATGATGCACAAATTTCATATAAAAAGTGATGGCTTTTAGGATTTTTCCATTACAGCACAATACACAAATAAAACATTATTTATTAAAAATTGTTTATTAAATTACAAATTATTTTCAGGTTTAGTTTTCCCTTTTTGCCATTAGTAATAGAAAAACAAATATAAGTTAGGGAGGAAGAAGGATGGGGTGGATGCAGTAGTTCATTAGCCCACAATGGAATGACTGAGGCATAGATCTAGCATCAGGGATGGCGTAAACAAATTAGGACTGAGAGTCCCTCCATCTGCCAGGTCGGCTGCATCTGCATTAGCTTCTTCCTCAAAAAGGCTCATTCGCCACTGGTCTCGGGGGTGGGTGGGGGGGGCTGACAGCAGCCCCCAGGGCTGTGAAGGGCTGTGCGGGACATGGTCTCTGGAGGCTTCCTGAATACATCCTGAGATTCACTCCATTGAGAGTCAATATGGCTTCGTTGGGAGAATTCAATGTGCTGATTTTCTTTGGCCTGAGAGTCTCACTACATACATGTGAGAAGCGGTAATTGGTGCTTCTTAAAACAAAGGTCCATCTGCTGGTTGCAAGAGGAGGAGAGGATGGAGGACAACATCTGTAAACATTTCCAGAGGTTCTTAGACTTGCAAGAGCATTTTAGAAAACTCTTCTAATCAGTCAAACTGATGTTTTTAAAAATGGTTTTGTCTATGCTTACATACTCTTCATTGTTTAGAAGACTTCTTCATCTTTGGAACCGACACAGAATACTGCATTTTGACTATTGGTTTATTTAAGAGCTTGAATGGGAATGGGAGAAAGACTGGGCTTTATTGCTGTGGAAGTTTCTGCTGTCCTTCCCTTCTTCCCTCCTTTCTTTCGTTCCTCTCCCTTTCACTTTTACTTTTTTATGCACTATTTATCTTCATGTCTTACTCCTCATTTTCCCCTTCTCTTCCTCTCTTCCCCTGACTTCGCTGTCTTTGATTTTCCTTGCCTTTTATCTTGGCTCTGTCTTCTTCTCATTCTTTAATCTGCTTCAAGCTTCTCACCTTCCTTTTTTGAAATCTTTTTTCCAACTTTCTAACCCAAAGGTTACAGTCAGTATGACTTAAATAAATTCTTAATGGATACACTTCTCTTTGTGCCAGGGAAATGAGTGATGGAGAGAAGAGACTCCCCATGTGCTCTGGGTCCAATTCTATCAAGGTTCTTGCACATCAGTGATCCCTGTCACTCCTATATCTTCCAGTAACTTGAAACATTTCTTTCCACTGGCATACAATGGGAATTACCGTTGCCAAGGGCACTAACAAAATTCACTTGGTCAATTTGATCTTAGCTTATATGAACTACTTTGTGGCACTTAGTACTGTTTAATTTCTCCAAATTGAAGCATGTTCTTAGTTTTCAGGACCACCATATTTCATTATAGCCTAAATAGATTTCTCCATTTGTATGAAACCAGATAGCAGTAACTGTCAGTGACATTCAATTGACATATATATGACATGTATATACACACACATACTCATATGTGATGTCAATTTTCTTTTTGTGTTTAGGATCTTCTCTCTACCTCCTTAAGAGGCTATCCTATAAATATCTGTATCCCCAGATCTTGGCATAGTATTTTACATAGATTTTGTATAAATAAGTGTCAGACAGACTGACTAATCTCCTTCTACCATCAAAGTTTTAAAGATGATTAAGTAGAAGGCGAATGAAATATATGAAAGTAAGAAAAAAACTAAAATGACAGTATATACATTTCTCTTTAACAACAAAGAGTAAGATACATTTTGTGTCAATTCCTTATATTGGAGTAAATTGAGATTTAAAATGTGATGACTCTTTCACTAATTTATACTCAAGGTGCATTTCCTAAGCATCCACTCTGTGGCTCTTGAGTCTGGTGCTAACAGTTGAGTCTTTGTTTAGTTGGTGCCTGAGAGCTGAGCACCTACATCTATAGCAGCCTTGAGTCCTTGATCTATCACAATATCCACGGGACCCTCTGCAAGTTGCTTAACATCTCTTTGCATTAATTTTCTCATTTGGAAAATGGAGGTAATGAGAGGTATGTTGGAGAATGTTTGTGAGGATTAAGGATAATAGAATCCATAACAGGTATAATGCTTTTGAAAGAGCTTCCTGATTCAGACATCCTTGTCTGGGAGCTGGTCAGACTTTTCCTGCATCTTGTCACTGTAAGGGATGAGCTATGAGGCCAGAGTTGGGAGGAGAGAGGCCACGGTATACAAGAAGTCAAAAGCGAAAAATATTTTCTGGTACCTGAAAAATACAAAAATGGCTTGTGTAGGGGAAAATCAACATTTTGTGATTTTTGAGGATTATGGGACAAGGACAGAGAATGAGCAGAGGGTGATAAAGGTGAGCCTACTGCCCAAAGATAAATTGAGGGAGAGAGTGAGGGTAGCGTAGAATTATTTGCCAGCTCATGTTTTGGATTCAAAGAAATGATCCTACAGGATAACTATACACAAATCTGTTTATTTATTTTTCAATATGTATGTACAGAGATAATACTTATATGAACTTTCACCTTAGTGCCAAGTGGCATAAATTGAACAACAAAAAAAAATTACCTACTCAGAAGGTAACTGAGCATGCATAGCAGGTCCCTGTGGGGTCCAGATAAAAAGTGACCTGGAGAACTTCCGTTCACACTGCCAGGTCTGGGCTGGTGTGGGGCATCCTGGCCAGACCTTGTTGATCTGAGGTGAGATGGAGTTAGCAGTGATAGGCCCCTAGATTCCAGTTCAGCTGAAGCTTCCAGTCCAGCTCTCCCAAAAGCCAAATCGTGTAAGCCAGCGGTTCTCAACCTGTGGGTCGCGACCCCTTTGGCGGTCGAACGACCCTTTCACAGGGGTCGCCTAAGACCATCCTGCATATCAGATTTTACATTACAATTCATAACAGTAGCAACATTACAGTTATGAAGTAGCAACGAAAATAATTTTATGGTTGGATCACAACATGAGGAACTGTATTTAAAGGGCCAGAAGGTTGAGAACCACTGGGTAAGGCGAGTAAGGAAAATGAATACAACACGATTATAGTAATTAGTCATTAGCGAACATTGTAGTTCATTATTAATTAAGCAATGAAAATAATTTTATTGTTGGGTCACAACATGAGGAACTGTATTTAAAGGGCCAGAAGGTTGAGAACCACTGGGTAAGCAAACATCACAAAGGGATGCAATACCCAGCTTGCAGGACCATGTCCAGGGATCTCTTACCTGCCTCCAGAAGTCACACCCACCCCATTTTGCACTGAGGTAAAGAGGAGAAAATTGGAGAGATTGAGCTATCCCATCTCTTTAGACTAACCCAGAGAGGGAGTAGAGCTTTGAAAAGACTGAATATTTCAATTGAAAGAAGATTGTTTACTCCAGCAGGCACTAGAATATTAATACCTGAAAAATCTCAACGTTTTCTTTTGAGGAAGATCATAGTAGTTTTATAATGTAACCTCATTTTTAGGACATATGAGGGTCAGTATTAATTCTGACCCTTTTTTTTCTGAATTACCCCCAGGAAGCAGTTTAATTTTTTTGTGGGTGTGATAGGGAAGGCTTTAGGGAGAGTGATGACGGAAAGAAGTAAAATCAGGAAGTCGAGTCAATATGTGTGATTGAGCCAGTCTCCGCTCTGGGCAGGTGGGGTGTAAGTCTGCTGTGACCTTCTGAGGAGCTGTGTCCAGTGCCTCTCAGCTCTGACCACAGGAGAAAGGGAAGATGTGAGCATCTATCCACCCATCAACTTTCACCCCACCTTGATCAAGGGTCAAGGTCCTCAGATTCTCAGATTCGCACAGGCATGATGGCCTACTGAGTTTCTGCACACCCTCCTCAGTGCAGAGAAGCCTCAGGACAGAAATGAGTTGAGAAATATGAGGCACACCGGAGGCCAGGAGCTGCCATGTTACCCCTGTGCAGAGCTGGTAGCTACCAAGTGATTGAAGTAAAGGGCGGCCTGACAGAATATAACATGAAGCCGAGAGGTATAGGACCCAGCCCCACTACCTATGTGAATGACCTCACAGAGTTCCTGGAACAGAGTAAGTGCTTAATAAATGAGAGCTATTTTTATTCCCAGACACAGTTCTTATGAATCATGCACACTCTTCGATCTCATTATATGAAATGGTGCCAGGTATAACAGGAAACAGGATCCAAATAAAAGACTTTAGATGAATGTATAAATACAGACTAGATACAAATGAATGCCTTCAATAAACTCAAAGTCTTATAGAAAAATATATGTTAAAATAAGTATAATGGTTCCATTGGTATAATCATAAGAACTTTTGTGTTCTTGGTTTAGGGCTTTATGCTGCACCTTGTCCTAAATATTGTCATTAGACAATGAAACTATATGCAATATAGAGGAGCAGTAACAAGAATATGGGGAGAGGCAAGGTCAGGAAATATCTCCCAGATGAGGAAATCTCTCACTAGGATTTTACTGGGGAGCCAACACAAGAAAACATGCCTTATGCAAAGGTGAGCCCTGGGTGTGCGGCCGCACAGAGCTACTTTAGTGATTGGTAAGCAGGATAATGTAGTGGTTACATGTGTCGGTTTTGGAGCCAGACTGCCCAGCTCAGATTCCATCTCTGCCACTTAATAGCTTTGGACCTCTTAGAAAGTTACTTAATCTCTCTGTGCCTTAGTTTCTTCATTGGGAAAGAGCACATTAAGAACAGTAGCTCTTGTGAGAAGTAAGTCGTTCAATTCTGCTAAAACACTTAAAATAATACGTAATGCACAAAATTACTATATAAGCATTTGCTGGTTTTAAAATATTTTTTATTATTTAAATATTTCTGGCTAACGAAGAAAGTATATAGACCTAAGGAAGCAATACTTTCATTTCAGATTATGAGAGAAGAAAGAAGAGATGTTTGAAAAAAGAAAGGCAGGAAGTCAGAAGTATAAACTCAACAGGCATTAAAAGAAATTTTTTAAAAATTGGGCAAGTGAGAGCACATAATATGAAAAAAAGATAGGAAATAGGGTTGAATTTTACCAAACATATGTGGTTCTTCTAATTAGTGTATGATTATAGAAAATTTCAAAAAATATGTTATTCTAAACCATCTCCAGGAAAGAGCAAAGATTAGCAATTCTTAGTATAAAACATATTTATAAATAATAAAATAAGCAAACAAAAATGTTTAGGAAAAAATGAATTTAGTGCTTGATACCTTTTTTTTTAAGGGGCCCAGAATGTATTAATTCATAACTAAGTTAGAATAAGTGTTATAATGAATTAACCCCAACATTTCTGTAACACAATAGAAGTTTAATTTGATCAATGATTGTCCAATGTGAGTGTTCCTCTTTTGATGGGGGAGGTGGGGTGAACCCACACAGTCATACCTGGGTCCAGGCTGTTGGAGGCTCTGCTATCTCAATACAGGAATTTCCAATTGACCATGGTAGTTGCCAGCCACAAGACAGGGGAGAAGAGGGGATAGAGAAGGTATAATCTGTTTCTGTATTTTTTTTTTCTAATCCAAAGTCACAACAACTTTTTTCATGTGTTTTATTTTAGTTCTTATCATTAGGTCTATAACATGTTAATAAAATTATAAAAACTTGAAATTCTCTTAACCGTAGCTCAAAGAAAAGAAACACAGCGATCCATAGGAAGAATCAATTTGATAGAACTGTTATTTCCCAAATTATTTATAGATGGAGTTTGATGCCACTGAAAAGTTCATTAGTGTTTCTATAATGAGCTTGACAACCTAATGCTAACATTTATTAGGAACAAGTAAGGTCTAATATATACTCTGAAGAAGTGTGAGAGACTTGACTTTCAAAATATGAAACTTATTTTTGATGCTGTAATAATTCAGACAGTAGTACTGGCCAGCAATAGTAATTTCACCAAGAAATAAAATAGAAAATCTAGACTCAGACCCCCATTCATCTGTGAACTTACCATTCAGTGGAAATTGTTTTTTAAGGGAAATGGTGGGCTCTCTAATAAATGGTGTAAAACAACTGCTAAGAGAAGGGACTTGGAAAATGAAGATTACGGAGTTTCAAAATGGAAGATTAATAGGGATTATCCAGGTGGGCACATTGTAATGACCTGTGTTCTTTAAAGCAGAGAGATTTCTCTGGCAAAAGTCAGAGAGATGTGGTGGAAGGAAGCCGGGATAAGATGAGGGAGAAGGGAAGGTCAAAGAGACTTAAAACATGGGAAGAAATAGACTCACCACTTCCTGGCTTGGAAGACAGGGGAAAGGAGCCATGGGAAGGGAATGCGGATGGCCACTGGAACCCAACGGCCATCAAGGAAGCAGGGACCTCAGTCCTACAATCACAGAAAACTGAACTTGGTCAACATTCTGACTTCCTAGTTGGTTCAGGTGAGAAAACATTTCTCACTCCACCCTTTAACCTCACCTGCAAATAGGAAATCTGCAATGAGTGAGAAGGAGAAACAACAGATCACTTCACTTCTTACAATAGCTGCATTCAGCATTTTGCCCATGACTCACTGTAAATTACCAAATATCATGACTTTGGTGAGCAGTACATTTTCAAGGAAACACGTGACCTTGTCTACTGAATTCCTAAGAAACAGCTATTGTGAACAGTCAGGAAAATTAAAGTAAGTCTTTCATCCAGGTACTTTCTATAGCAAATATTCTATTAAATGTCATCAGATTGCTCTGGCCAGGTGGGTCAGTGGTTGGAGCATTGTCCTGTACACCAAAAGGTGGTGGATTTGATTCTGAGTCTGGGCACATACCTAGGATCCCCTGTTGGTGTGCATTCAGGAGGCAACCAATTGATGTTTCTCTCTCACATGGATACTTCTCCCCCTCTCTGTCTCCCTTCCTCTCTCTCTCTCTGAAATCAATAAAATATATATATCCTCAGGAGAGGATTTTAAAAAATAGCCATCAGATTATAATGGCAATCATATCATCCTTCCTTAGAGATTTTCAACTTTTTTTTCCGCTTTTGGCTTGTACTTTAGTTTTGTTTTTTTTCCAAATAATCTTTTACATTTAGGCATCTGACTCCTACACGTGCTAGTGGACAATGTGAACCTGTGCAGCCATACGTGGCTTCAGTGGCCCTTTGTAAGGTACATATGTGAGTGATAAGAACATCAAGATAAACACAGAAATACTGAACATGAATTTGAACATGACAGTTGCACTTAGCAGAGAAGGGAAATAATTGGGAAGGGACTCACAGTGGGTTTCAAAGAATACAATATTTTTTTCTTATTTTGTTTTTGGGATAAATGGGTACTCAATGTGTGGCGACTCTTTGAACTTGATTTATTTATTTTAAAGACTCTTCTAAGTATCAAGTATATTCCACACACACACACACACACACACACACTATCACAGCAGCAATCATCTGAGGAAGTATAGGGGAATCTATCGTTATTTTTCATGACATACCTTCTCTACACTGGCCAAACCAATGACCTAAATGGGAGTGTTACGGGAACGTTAATTTTCTGGGTCTTTCTAGTCTTTGAGAATAGAGCTAATCTCTGCTATTCCCTCTGAGATGTGGTTTTGCATTTAGTTTGCTAGTTTGGGGGGATCTTTATTTAGTCCTTCCATTCCTGATAGACTTCAACCTTAGGACAGGGAGCCATTGGGACTGGGCTAACCCTTGACTAGAACTTTAGTTATTCATTCAGGAGTCGCATAAATTAATCCAGAAATATTTCAGGGACTCATTTAAAATACCTTGGGAGATATCTGGAACAATTTTCTCTTTCCTCCTCCTCATTCCTACAAGCCTTCACTTGAACTAGTTGTCCACATGGCTATTTGGGTCCCAGGGGTTAATGTGAGCTCAAAGGCAGTGTTAGTGATTCCCCAAACGTCCAAAGCTGTTTTTATTGCCCCGGGTCATTAGTTATCCTTACAAATGGTCCTTGGTCCCTTTGAACACGTTTCCGAGGAATATTTGCAGAGTGGAGTTGTGAGGGGCCTTGTGTAGGAGCACCTAGTTTTCCCTTTACTCTGGAAGGGGCTGGGCTCTTGATGGGTTCAGGATGACAGTAAATAGTTGTGGTTCTTCGTTATTGTGATTCAAAATAAGCCTCAATTTAACCGATTTCTGTTTTTCCAGATTTTTACTAAAATAAAAATTGAAACATGCCGCCTGTCTTGTAGTTCTAGGGATTACAAGCTCAGCCAGTCACCTTGAATGATGCCTTTCTGGTTCTGATCTCTGTTTTGGTAGCCACACTCACGTGGCCTGAGGTACCACGCGGCCTCTGCCATTCCCAGCTCCCGTTACCACGATGAAATCTGGAAGCTCCTTTCAATCACAATCCTAGTCTCTCTGACCTGCATCCACGAACCTGCAGAAGACAGACACCGCAGCAATTTGGGGGAAATTGAGGCTCTTCCTAACCATGTGCTTCCCGTGTTTCAGTGTCCTTTATGCTCTTGGGTACATAATTAGAGAGTAGGTGAGTGTATTGTCCGTCATAAATCATTTTCAACAATCCCATGTCCAATGTCTTATCTCCTTCCACTATATTATAATAAGGAGTTTCCAGCAGTTCAGTCTCATTCTGTGGAGGCCAGTCAGCTTGCAAACCTAAAGTTAGAACCATTTCCAGCCACTTGGTTTAATAATAAATCATGAGTCTTGCATAAAATCATCCATACTGAGAAATCCAACCTGATCTAAAATCTTGCTTCTTTCTACCTAATCTAACACTCTCAGAATTCATGCACAACTCTCTAGTTTTACCAACACAAATGATCAAGTTATTGAAATGCTTTTGGTATAGAAGCTTTGTTTTTCTCAGCTTAATTTCATTTTTGCTTGCTGGGCCATGCAGGAACCAGGCTCCAGTCAAATTTCTGGAAACTATGAGGGGTGGTATAAGGAGTAAGCAATAGAATTTGCATTTATTTCAAAAGAGCTAGTTTTGGTTACTTTGCCCCAGGTAAAGTCATAGGCTTAGTCAATAAAGGCAGGGAAATCACATCAGATAGAGAATGAGAGGTTGTTTCTATAGGCAAGTAGAATTTATGTATTTCGAGGACTCAGAACCACCTAATTCTTTCAAATGACTTCTTCCTAATTCTCAGGCTTCTACTATTCCTGAATGAGAGGCCTAACTCTTAAATAGCAAATCCAATCCATGTTGTAATTTAGGAACTCACAGGATTAGATCCTATATCTGATTTTCAGTTACATTAGCTCTGCAGCTAAAAGAAAGAAGAGATTATACTAGAAAAGTGATAGAAAGCAGTAACGGAAAATCATATAATAAATGCAACCTAAATACAGCAATATTTGCTACTTTCTTAGAACTCTGAAACATACCATATTATATTTGGTTTAATTAAGATATATTTTATGTGATCTAACAAGCTTACCAATCCAAATAGGTTTATTAATCTGAGTTAAAATTTCAATTTGTAGAATGGCTAGTTTTCAAATAGATGGCACCAGATCCCCAGACTTGGACCAAAGAAAAGAGGTTTTCCAAAGCCATCCCCAAGCCAGTGAAGATTGATAGCTTACCTAAAATTAGGTTGGTGTGTTGGATATTTAGGTAGGAACCATCTTGAGAAGAGGCTATCAGTCAAAATGCTGATGACATAAACAATATTGAAATAAATAGCTGATGAGGCACACTCTGTTGAAATAAACATTAATTTCACTGCAATATACCTTAACGGCCATTTGTTTCAAAACTATAGATGTATGTATTATAAATAATAGGGTTTATAATAGGTTGTTATTAACCAACCTTATAAAAATATAAATTATATATTTATACATGATAGATCTTATAAATAAGTAAATATATGTATGTACCATGGGAGCTAGGAATTTGCTATATGAAAGAATTTTAAGCTCTGAATTGAGCAAGATGTTATGGCTTAGAATGAAGAGGTTATTTATAATTAAATCTAATTAGTTTGCTCATCGCTGGTTCTGGTGATGCAGACCACGCTTTATCTTCATAGCTGTAGTTCGCCCAAAGCATCTTATCAGATGGTAATTGGAATGTGGATGGACTAACCAGCCTAGCACCACTAGATCCTTGGTTTTATTCACCCAGCAACAACAAAAAAACTCTAACTGTGATCTTTTCAATGTCCTTCTGTTTTGTGGCCATTCAAATCTCTTTCCTCTTCTGACTTCAAAACATTATGTTTTGGTGACATAAACTCTGAATCCAGAGACAGAGATGCAAGCCCTGGATCTCCAACTTGTTGACATAAAAGAGAAAGTCGTTTAACTTTTCTGGGCCCCAATTTCTTCATATGCAAAATGAATGGGCCTATTAGACACTTCTCAGTTTTGTGTTAAAGCTAATGTACTATAATTCTACAGATTGCTTTCAAAAAAATATATATCCTTTCACAAATTTGCCTTAAATGTCATTGTAATATTTCATTAAAAATCTAAGAAAGAACTACAAAAAAATTTATTTTCATACATATCTATAGAAGGATAAATATTATCTTTCACTTAAAAGATATGTGACATTGAAGTATTAAAAATGCACATAATTAAACAATAATGTCAGACAATTGAAAGCCTCGCTAAGTAATGCATAATTCCTGTAATGTAACATAGAATATTACTCAGCCATAAAAAGAAGGAAAACTTACCATTTGCAACAGTATGGCTGGACCTAGGGGGTATTATGCTACATGAAATATCATACAGAGAAAGACAAATACCATATGATTCCACTTACATGTGGAATATAAAGAACAAAATAAATGAACAAACAAGTCAGGAAGAGACTCATAGATGCAGGGAACAAACCGGTGGTAGCCAGAGGGGAGGAGAGTTGGGTGGCTGGGTGTAAAAGGTAAAAATACTAAGTGATAGAAATCAGTAGTTACAAAATAGTCATGGGGATATGAAGTGCAGCATAGGGAATATAGTTATTGATAGTGCAGTAACTATGAATAGTGTCAGGTGGGTACTTGAATTATCAGGGAATTACTGTGTAACTTATGTAATTGTCTAACCATTATGCTGTATACCTGAAACTAATATTAAATAATTTGAATATCAACTATAATTTAAAAAGAAAAAAATTTAAAAGAAAATATAATAAATTTGACTCAGAATTGCAGAATTAGACAATTCCAAGGGACATTATTCATTATTTGTATATAATGCCTTTTAGATTTTCAAAATTTAAAAATGAAAATGCATAATATTTGTGTGACTATAAGGAACAAGGCACCTAATGTACCAAACATTCATTCTTGAGGAAGATAATTTATTTAAGAACTATTTCATAATTTAAATATAGATATCCTTTGATTTTTTATTTTCACTCCTAGGATTTTATTCACTAAACAGACACACACTTGTATGCAAAGTTGTAGACAATATGCATGTTCTTTCCATCATTGTCAAGGCAGGTCAACCAAAAAGATGAAAGAGAAGAAAGAAAACAAAGAGAGACTAAAGAATTGAGGAAAAGCAAAAACCTAGCAGTAGGAATTTGGTTATATAAATTTAACTACTTATGCAAATACTCTCTTATGCTACCATTGAGAAAGTAAAGTCAAATATGCATGCTGAAATGGGAAAATCTCCAAGATGTACCATGCTTCTTGGATTTTCAGATGCATTCTTGTACATATTAGCATATCTGAAATCTAGACCATCTCAAAATCCTCTTTTTCAGGAGGTAGCTTTATTGCCAGTCCAAAAAGACACCAGACTCAGATCTGTGGAATGGTTGTCCGCTGCTGGAATGAAGTCCCCTGAGACAACAGTTTGATTTCCAGGGATGAAAAGAAATATTCCCTTAGTCTCTCAGGCTGGTTTGGTGAATTTGACATGTTTTGGAATAGTCGGGAAGGTGGTTTGTTTTAGTTGGTTCCAGATTCTATAACAAAATACCACAGACTAGGTGACTTATTGAAAAAACAGAAATTTATTTCTCCCATTTCTTGAGGTTGGAAGCCTGAGAGCAAAGTGCCAGCATTGTGAGACTCTGAGTCTGGTGAGGGCCTGCTCCATGGTTCATAGATGGTTGTCTTCTGGATGAAGCGTTGCTTGGCCGAAAGGGCACAATGGCCCTCTGAGGTCTCTTTTAGAAGGGAACTAATTCCAATCGCGAGAGTTCTGCTATCATGGCCCAATCACTCCCCACCCCTCAAAGGCTCCATCTCCTAATAACATCACTTTCAGATTAGAATTTTCACATATGAATTTTGGAGGGACACAAACATTCAGAACATAGCATAGACAATGGCTTTTATATTTTTATGACTTCCTTTTTTTAAAAAAATATGTTTTCGATTTTTAGAGAGAGAGGAAGAGAGAGGGACCGAGAGAAAGAAATATCTATAAGAGAGAAACATCATCAATTGATTGGCTGCCTCCTGCACACCCCCACACTGAGAATTGAACCTGAAACCCAGGGATATGCCCCCTAACCAGGAATCAAACCAGTGACCTCTTGGTTCATGGGTCAGTGCTCAACCACTGAGCCATACCAGCAGGGATTTATTATGACTTCTTGTAAGAACTGCTAAATCAAGTGCTTGATAGAATACACGTTAGTATTATGAGAAAAAAATACTAATTTTGTTTATTGTAATTCCAAGTGTTTTCAACTAGTTGGTTTTTTAATATGAAATTTTAAGATAAGTCCATCTATTTTACTTGAATTTTCATTTTCTTTTTTTTATATACATTTTATTGATTTTTTTACAGAGAGGAAGGGAGAGCGATAGAGAGTTAGAAACATCGATGAGCGAGAAACATCGATCAGCTGCCTCCTGCACATCTCCCACTGGGAGATGTGCCCGCAACCCAGGTACATGCCCTTGACCAGAATCGAACCTGGGACCCTTTAGTCCGCAGGCCGACACTCCATCCACTGAGCCAAACCGGTTTTCGGCAGAATTTTCATTTTCAATGCATGCATTAAACAATTTATAAAAGCATATGTCTAATTAAAACCAAAAGAACACATAATTGTTTTTAAAACAGAAAATTTAAATGACAAAAATATTGTTATAGTTTAACTGGTAGCATTTTTCTTTCTTGTTGGAACATAAACTAATGATGCATCTTTCAATAGCTGGTGTCTTAGAATCGATGAAATATGGTATTGTTAAGTGAGACAAAAGGATAATGCAAAACAGGGAAATCATATAGTCTTCATATTTCTGTGGGGAAATTAAAAGAGAATTGATTTGTGTGTCTGTATGTATGGAAAGTGTCTGTAAAAATACAAAAGAAATTGGGCCAAGGAACCAGAATTGGAAGTAGCAGTTTTTCATTGAATTTCCTTTTTTTACTTTTTCTCATACCATGTGCAATTTTCATACCAGTAAAATCAGATTATCTTCACATTTCGACGGAAATTGTTGAGTAAGACCCAACCATTACAAGAAGTATTGATAAGATTGCCTAAATGATTATGATTATAAAAATTTACATAACGTATCTTACTGCCGCAACACCTTTATATGTTCAGCTTATATTTTGGAGAAGTTAGGAAATGAGGCATTAGTACTTTTGTAAAATGGCATGAATTACGGTATTCCTGTCCATTCTGTCTCCTTCTTATCTTGGAGTTTCCCCTCATTTATGCCCCATTATCTTTTCACTGTTTCAGTATCTCACATGTAAGCAGAATGGTAACTGTGACTCATTGTTCACTCACTAGTCACTCAGGAAAAAGAACGATGAATTTTTCCCAGCACTCTTTTGCTCAAACTCACAATTACACACACCTTACATTAAAAAAATTACTTATACCAAGCCGTGCATACAAGACAATTGTTTATGCAATATAAAGTTATTAACCTGAGAATGTTAATTTAAGAACTATGGAAAAACAAGAATTTTTATAAACCCTATTTGTAAACAGCATCACATAGCCAAAATATGCTCTATATTGCTCTTTAGCTAATAAAAATATGCGACTGTGTATATTATTTTATAATGTATCAACTTGTTAATGTAGACGAAATTTTTAATATAAAATGATTTTATAAGGCCCAATTGCCACGCTCACAATAGTATGTTTTGTTGCTTTTGCTTGATTAGCTAGGCAAAAAAATCATATTCCTATTTTGCCTTCAGTATTTAAGAATGTCAACCTCAAAATGTATGCATTATTTTACTTAATACGGTCAAGGGTCTTATTAATTAAAATAAAAACACAATTTTTCAGGAGAAATAGGATTAGATAAATCACTACAGTCATTAGGTAAATGACTACTACCATGCAACATTTAACCACCTCACACTAAATAAAACCTTATTTCTAAAGACTTTTCATATTTACTTTAAGCTTTACTAGAGTAAGTTTAAAATTAAGTTGACATAATTGGCTTTTAGCTACTTTAAATAGAATATTCAAATTACCAAATATTTATTGAGTACCTAATAAGTGAAAAGAACTGAATGTCGCACAATGGAAGAGATAAAGAAAAGGTTTAAAAAGTAAAGCCAAATTTAGAAATATATTCCTGAACACCATCTGTTATTTGTATTGTTTTGTAGTAATAGAAATGCACAGTAAGTCATTACAAGGTTTGTTTTTTTACTCTATTATCAAAACTCCAAGATAGTGTGATGATAGTTAACAGGTGATTCATTTGTGAAATTAAGTTTATTTTGCTCCGTATGTAGTAACTAGTTCACATAATGATAGAAATCAATTACCCTAATGTTCAAATATTTTCAGTACAAACTATATTAATAGTAGCTATCTGATCAAATTATAATAAATAAGTTTGTTGATTTAGAGACAACTCAAGAGAAAAACATGATTCATCTCAGATGTGATGAATCCAAAATATGAAAATTACATAATTGGAGCCTTAAACAATTTGCTATTGAATTAAAATAATGAGCATAGATAATGCCCTTCTTCTTATAACAAGTAGGGCAATTTCTGTGAATCTTAACATCTGGTTATCAGCGTTTTAAAGGAGATGCCTCTCTGCCTGCGGACTGTAATGTAATTAGGCACATTAGCACTCTCTCCATAATTTGGGAGTCATTTTCATGAGAAAATATGACTTCACAAAAGCTGTATTATGCCAGTAAGTTTGAGTCGGTTGATTAGCATACATACATTTTGAATTGTAATTCCTATGAGAAGGATTTGACTGAATGGTTTCTCTCAGTAGAATTTGTGATAAGTATGTCTTCCTGAAAGATATGAAGCTGCCCTCTTCACTGCAATGAGTAGCCTTCACTAACGTTGTAATTCAAAGCCTCCATTTGTCAAAAAAATGAACTTTTCAGATACTAGAGGAAGAAACGGCTTTGGGATTAATGGCATTGAGAGTACTGAGCAACATATGTCAGCAATTAAAATGAACAAAAATTTAAATAAAATACTAAGACAAATAATTTATCTACGATAGAATTTAAAATGCTTCAAAGGCCAATAAAATAGGAAACATGTTATTTCTAAGTTTATTTCATCATTAAAGATAATTGTTTAATCATTCTCAGTGTTAATCAGATTTTTTAAATGCATATATTTTATTTTCATGATTAAATTGTTATAAAATGGCCAAACATTTTGTTTGCTAAGTATAATGTCATTATACTCTTAAAATAATGCTTAGATTCATATCGTAAAAATATGCTGTTTGTCAAAAATAATAGATACTTTAAATCTTCACAATTCTTTATATGAGTGATAGCTTAAAAATGTGTCATGTGATTGGTCTGCTTACGAGTTAACTTTAAACTTAGTGCTCATTTGAAAGGGAGACTTAATTAACGTTGAGAAACCTGATCTTCCTCAACCTGGTTGTAAATGCAGTACCCACTAACTTTGTTTTGGGGGAAATAGGCCATTTCAATAAATGGCTAATAAATTAGGTTCATTTGAATGTCATGTGGCATATGAAATGGTAAATATTGAAAAGAGATTTATCTACTCTCAATAAAAGTTGGCTTTATTATGGTTGAATTTTACTCTTCTGAGTTCTTCTTCATAGCACCCTCAGATAAGCTTCCTTACGCCAACAACTATGCGGGGAATTTGATTTCAAGCACTTTCATCAGCATAGTTTTCTAAGGTGCTAGTATTGTCTCTAATTGAAGCAGTGAACTTCCTGCACTTCATGATGCCAAGGATATACAATTTCTGCTGATTTAGGTGTCTTATGTCAGGGCAGTAAGTATGCAATTAGCTTTAGTTTAAGTGATAGCAGCATGCTATAAATAAGATTCTTAATTGTGTTTGCAAGATTAAAATTCAGCCTCATTGTTTGTTCCCTTTATTTCGTTGGTGGCATTGCGGTATATTCACACTGCTACCTCTAAATGAATGTCAACTTGTTTTACCTCAACTGCTGCTGGTCGATACTTCATTAGGCGGAATTGTCTTGTGCCCATGCAACCTTGAAGCTGTGGCTTAATTACCACCCGTATTATGCAGTGGCTCAGAGAGCTGTGTTCAGCTGTGTCAGTTTTGAAAAAAAAAAATTTTTTTTAAACCATGATGTTACCTATATCTTGGGAAAAAATGACCACTTGGTTTTAAAAATAGTAATATTTGATAAATTAAGTATTACTGATTCTTTTTTAAAAATCTTTGAAAATACACAAATATACTAAGTTCTATTTTGAAACGCTTAGTATTTTCTAAAACTCTTTGAAAGGAAGTATAATTTCCATGATGAAGCCATTGTGCAGTTAAGATAATTGAAAACTAATGGCCAAATTGCATTCACATGAAAGAGAGGAGAGGGGCGAGTGCAGTGAAATGGCAATCATGACAAATGACATCTCTCGTCCAAGAGTCATTTTTCCTCACTAGACTGATTTGTCATCCTCACTTTTGACATTTTTCATCCTGCTATGAAATCACACTGACAGAGTCAGAGATTTCTAGACTTAGCAGCAGTCGCAGAAGGTGGTTTTGGGCCGCCATTTATTTTTTGGTTGGCTCTTTCTGTTTTTATTTTCAAGCATCTAAAACTGGATGTGCAAAACTTTGTTCTCACAAAAAATATTATCCATTAAACAACTTCATGGAAGAAAAGAGTTTTCAAATTAAATGTGAAATGATACGTAATGTTGCTTAATTGACACTGCATCTCTCTACTGGTCACATTGAAAATGTACCAAAATACCAAAAGTTTTGTTTGATCTGGTGTCTAATGAATTATGTAGCAGGCCCAGCAGTTTATGCCCAAATCCTGGAATTGGAAGGGATCCATGGAAGAATAATCAAAACTAGAAGATTGTTTATCATGTCATCGAGCCACTACATTGAGATGAGAAATTGGCCTTAGAATTTGTCTTAGCTTCCTAGTGCTGCCATAGCTACCACAGACTTAGAGCTTAAAACAATGGAGATTTATATTCTCACAGCTCTGGAGGCTAGATATCTGCAATCAATATATTGGCAGGGCTATTCTCTCTCTTGT
>NW_006293700.1:4931168-4940889 GCF_000327345.1 Myotis davidii
GGAAATTCTTCCTTGCTTCCTCCTCCTAGCTTCCGGTGGGAAGCCAGCAGCCTTTGGCATGCATTGGCTCCCAGCTGTAAACCTCTGATCCTTCCAAAGCCTACAATACAATTTTAGGCTCCAGAGGGCCCCCTGAGCTTGCGTTTAAAACTAAGATGACACCCCTTTTCTTTCCCCCTCCTTTGGCCCATCTCTCCCTCCCTCCTTCCCTGCCTTCCTTCCGCCTTTCCTTCCTTCCTTTGAGAAACTTTTACTAAAAAGCTACTACATGCCAGGAAGCTAAGCTAATATTTGTGGACATTTGCATCCATAAGAATTTTCCTTGAAATATATCACAGTTTAGTTTATAGGTGGAGAACTGGGAGCAAACAGGCATGTGACCTGGAAAAGTTTTCTGAAACATGTTTTCAATGTCTAATGGGCACATAAATCACTTGAGAATCTTCACATTCTTAGACAGTAAGTCTGTGTTAGAGCCCAGGATTCTGCATGAGAAACAAATATCCAAGTGACGCCAATGTTAGTGTTTTGTGGCACACACTTGGAGTGACAAAGTTAAAAGGCATGAATAGAAGAATAGAAGATAAAGATTTCACTCTAGCTAAAGATCTGGAAAACTCTTGAAGAAGTAGGCTTCGTGTGATTTACCTATTAAAGAACCAGCAGTAGGTTGCTACCTACAGGACAGGGGTGAAAGATAAAGACAGGAACTGGAAGAATGACCTTGCTGTGTGAGGAAGTGAGGAGTCCAAAGTGAATGGGAAGAGGGTGCTATATTGATAGATGAGTTACAGCCTTGCAGGTCAGGTTAAAGAGTGCAAACAGCCTGACCAGTGTTGCTCAGTGCTTGAGCATCAACCTGTGAACCAGGCTGTCATGGTTCAATTCCAGGTTAGTGCATATGCCCAGATTGCGGGCTTGATCCTCAGTGAGTGGCATGCAGGAGGCAACTGATCAATGATTCTCATCATTGATGTTTCTATCTCTCTCTCCATCTCCTTCCTTTCTGAAATCAATAAAAAATATATATATATTTTTTAAAAGGAGTGCAAACATAAACCTAGTCAGTGGAAAACCAGGGCAGGCAGAGTATCCATGTGTTAAGGAAAGATGTTGTAGAACAAATCTCAGAATTGGTTTAACAAATATTCACTGAGTGGCTGTGAGATGCCAAGAACTGTTCAATGCATTCATGAAGCAACAGTGAGCAAGACAAAGTCTCTACTCCATAGGACTTCCATTCCATTGGGAAGATATAGTCTTAAGAAAGCAAATCATGTCTCCAGGAAGAGGGGCATGAAGAAGCAGTATGAATTCAAAAAGCTGATTAGATGAAAGAAGAGAAGGACACAAGAGTGATGTCTCCACAGAAAAATAAAACAGATAAGTCTATCTATGCACATCAAAAAGACATGTCAACTTCGAAGAAGCCTTTGGAGGAATCGGTAATAGATTCTTAGAATATTAAACAAATGAAAGGATGAAGCAGTGAACTGTAGGATAAAGAAAAAGATTTATAAAAATTAAATGTCATTGTACACTATATGACTCAACTATGCATACTATATTCACAATCTATATATATAAAGGCCTAAGTGACCAGCCAACCAGCCGGTAGCTATGATGCGCTCTGACCACCAGGGTGCAGACGCTCAGTGCAGGAGTGAAGATGACAAACATGGAAACATGGAACATACTGATGAATCTCAGAAGAAAGGGGGTAGGGGAAAGGGCGGGAAGAGATTAACCAAAGATCTAATATGCATACCAGAGGCCCAATGCATGAATTCATGCACTGGTGGGGTTCCTCAGCCTGGCCTGAGGGGATCAGGCCAAAATCTGCTTGCTGACACCCCGCAACGGGTCCCAGATTGTGAGAGAGTGAAGGCCTGGCTGAGGGGTCCCTCTGGGGCACTCTGTTTTGGAGGTGGGAGTTTCTAATGGAACTTCAGAGTAAATGCAGATGAAAATTTGGGATTATAAAACGTAGTGTCTAATCCTAATATTGGCCATCACCATCATGCTGGTTTATGAAGAATCATGATGGAATAGATAGGTAAACTATTTTTTTCTCATTCTGCATTAATGAGACTTTGGTAGGATTATTTGAGATGTTGAATATAAAGTAATTTTTTATGGGTTTTCTAGCAAATTGGCTCTTGCAAACTTTGCACTTGGATTTGGAAAGATCACTCAGGCATTCATTAATGAATGTTTGATTCTCACAAATAGCTGATTTCTGTACACAAAAAAACCTCTGGATGTTCAATGAATTTCTAGAGTGTATTGTACATGTAATTATTCTATATGTAGAAAAAGAAACTTGTATGGTGATCTCAGATGGTGTTGCAATGTTTCTGTCTACTTTTTAAAATATTCCTTAAATTCAGTAACTTATAACAATAAATCTTACTTCCAAATAAAATCATTTTAAATGGGGTGGTGAACACACAATACAATATACAGATGACATATTAAAGAATTGTACACCTAAAACCTATATGATTTTTTAACTAATGTCACCCAAAGAAATTCAGTTAAAAAGTAAAATAAATTTATTTTTAATTTGTATATTGCTTAAATATGACCTTTTAGCTACAGCTAGCAATTTAATATTTTAGAAATTACCTTCATTGTTAAATTTAATTCTTTATTCATACAAAACCTTTTAATTCTCCATTCTAAGCAGTGTTTGTGGTCCAGGTTAGGTAAATTCATTTAATATATGGTTACTTCCTTCCTATTATGTCAATGGTATGCATAAAACATATTGCTAACTGGAAATGCTACATGATTTTAAAAAATAATTTTAGTATAATAAAAATTTTCAGAGCATTTTGTTACTCAGTTTAAAAGAAGAAACTATATTAATGGCATCTGTGAATATATCACTTGCTTTACATTCAAAACTAATTTATGGTTATGATTTAACATTAAAACATATACTGAAGCCGAAACCGGTTTGGCTCAGTGGATAGAGTGTTGGCCTGCGGACTGAAGGGTGTCAGGTTCAATTCCGGTCAAGGGCATGTACCTGGGTTGCGGGCACATCCCCAGTGGGAGATGTGCAGGAGGCAGCTGATGGATGTTTCTCTCTCATCGCTGTTTCTGACTTTCTATCTCTCTCCCTTCCTCTCTGTGAAAAATCAATAAAATATATTTTTAAAAAAACATATACTGAAATATATTAGCATTGAAATCGTCCCAAAGCAAAGCAGTCATGTGCTCTGTGAACAATTTTGAGATTTCAGGTATAAAAAGAGTGTGAGATGTCACAGAGCATCTGAGTCCAACCTATTTTTGACTCATCTCCTCCAAAAGAAAGGCCATTTGCAGGAGACAGAAATCATTCTTTTATCTTTCTTTCTGGTCGTAATTTACCCTCTTGACACACTCATTTTTCCAGGTAGCAGTTTTCACATCTTGTGTTGTTTGTAACTTATTTCAGTTTTCTATACTGCATAGTTTTGTCAGACCACTTTTGACAAAAATTTTATTTATTTGAGAAGAGACATTATTGGATTTACTCATATACAAATAGTGTTAATAATTTGTCCCTGAAAAAAATACTTTGATTTAGGCACAAAGTACAAATGTCATTATCCTTTAAAAAAAAGACAAAATACAAGAGATGTTCTAATTCATGATTGCAATTAAATTAAACTTTGTTTATGGACAGGAACAGGAAAGATATGAAACATAAAAGCAGATGCCAGTTTGGTATGGACTTGGGTAAAGTTTGTGCTTCATTTGGATTAGAAATGATATTTAGGTAATGAAACACCTTGCTAATATTAAAACAAACAAAAAAATCTCTATGGATTTTCTATTTTGCATTTTTTACATAAATGGAAACATGCAGTGTATTTTTGTGTGTGACTTCTGTCACTTAGCACAGTGCCTTCAAGGCAGACCTATGTTGCAGTATGTTACCAGACCTTCTTCATTCTTTTTATTATTGAATAACTAGAAGCCCAGTGCATGAAAATCCATGTACTGGGTGGCGGGGGAGGGTCAGTCCCTCAGCCTGGTCTGCACCCTCTTGCAGGCCGGGACACCTCGGGGGATGTCCATCTGCCAGCTTAGATGTCCAAAAGTCTAAGGAACAACTAGTAGGGTTTGTCTTGTAAATTTGTCTTTACAACTTTATTGAGATACATTTCATATACCATAAAATTCACCTGTTTTAAATGCACATACAGTTCAGTGGCTTTTATCATATTCACAGAGTTTTGCCACCATCCCCACAATCTAATTTCAGAAGCTTTTCATTACCACAAAGGAACTCCATACATACCAGCGAACTAACAGCCAGGGAGCGGGCCTAAGCTGGCAGTCAGACATCCCTCTGGCAGCCTGGAAGCCCTCGAGAGATGTCTGACTAATGGCTTAGGCCTGCTCCAAGCCATTACTTGGACATCCTTAGTGCTGTTGTGGAGGCAGGAGAGGCTCCCACCACTGTCACTGCGCTGGCCAGCCATGAGCCAGCTTCTGGCTGAGCAGCACTGGAAGTGCACTGACCATCAAGGGGTGGCTCCTGTGTTGAGTGTCTGCCCCCTAATGGTTAGTGCATGTCATAGCAACCAGTAGTTCTACCGATAGGGTCAATTTACATATTATCTTTTTATTATATAGGATATTCCATTGTATCAGTATACCTCATCTTGTTTATCCATTCACTAGTTAAGGGATATGTGAGTTATTTCCATTTCTTGGCTATTATAAATAATGATACCATGAACATTCATGTACGAGTCTTTGCATAGAAAAATGTTTTTATAATGGAAGCCTCTATGTCCAAGAGGCCCAGAGAACACTAACCAGACAAACACAAATAAAGACATCCTTGAACACATCTTAGCCAAACTGTGGACAACCAAAAATAAAGAGACTATACTAAAAGCAGCGAGAGCCCTAACCAATTTGGCTCAGTGGATGGAATGTCGGCCTGCGGACTGAAGGGTCCCGGGTTCAATTCCGGTCAAGGACATGTACCTTGGGTGTGGGCACATGCCCGGTAGGTGGTGTGCGGGAAGCGGCTGATCGATGTTTCTCTCTCATTGATGTTTCTAACTCTCTATCCCTCTCCCTCCCTCTCTGTAAAAAATCAATAAATACTAAATAAATAAATAAATGAATGAATGAATAAAAGCAGCGAGAAAGAAAAGACACATTACAGTATAAGCTAGGGAAAAATGACTAGAATCAAGGTTCCTCATTTATATCTAAAAATATATTGAGGGTATTTATTACATCTATACAATAATGGGAAACTTTCTCAGATGACTCAAATGTCGCATGCATTATTAGGGATAGTGGCTACACAGATACAAACACTCGTCAAAATTCATAGAACTACACATTAAGATCAATATTGTAGGTAAATGTATTTCAATTAATAAAACTATGAGAGGTTAAAAAGGAGGTGTGCAGAATGAGTGCAATAAAAGAATAGTAACATTAAAAAACAGTCCACAATATATTTACATGTTTCTGAAAGCTGAAAGAGAAATACATGTGGCATTCATCAAAGGATATAAATTAAAGGAAACTAGACATAATTCAAAAGTCAGAAAAGTTTTTGCTACACCTTAATACTGTAAAGCAAATATAATTTAGATGATACTACACGAAATTCATTCTAATAGAAATTTGTTAGGAAAAAATAAAAATGACAACAAACATAAATAAAATGTTTGTTATAAGTTATCTGAAAATATGATTCAATTGAATTAACAAATAAAGTACCTGAATATTAAGTATATATAAATGTACAAAAGTCTAAAAAACAAAGCCTGTAATAGATAAGAAATTGATATGAACTGTCTCTCAGTCTCAAAATTGTTTTAAAATAATGTCCAAGGAAATTATTGTTTATTGGACATAGTCATTAATTATATATTTATACAATGATTATAAAATAAGAGGTAATATTTCACTGAATGTTAATTACTAAAGAGTAATATTTGTTAATGCTCTGGTAAATGGTTAAATTGCTATTTCTTTTTTTCCTTTTATTATTGAGGTATAATTGACACATTATATTAGTTTCAGTTCTTCAACATAATGATTCAATATTTGCATATGTTGCTATGGCTTTTATACCCTTATTTTAATAACTTCTCTTTCAAAGTATAGAGAAAAATACATTTGTGGAATATAATTTTAAATATATGAGAAATTAATATATAATAAATTACCACAGCTCTCCAAAGTACTTTTTAAATTCTGTTTATTTTCTCAAATTTAAAAGAAAAAGGAATTAAAATATGTGCATATCATACAGAATTGGAGTCATACTTTTTGACCCCTGTTCTCCTCTAACTGGAAACTTAATTTCTGTTTTTACAGAGCAGTGAATCTCTCTTTCTCACCCCACATGACTGATAGGGAAAACCCACATCCTTGGCCTCAAGATTGGGCAAAGGGTTAAAATAGTGAATTAACATTTTCTCTGGAATATTCCTTACAGATTTCTTTAAACCTTCTTACGATGGGGTCCCAGGAAAGGAAATTCTTGCCGTGATGTTTGCTAAGCCAGCTGGTATAAACCTGGAGTTTCCGTGGGCATCCCTGACCCCCTGGGAAAAATGCAGTCTGCCAACACTTTGAGCAAGGGCCAGAGAGAATAAAGGCGCAAAGCCCTCATGGCAGAGACATGACACGTGTCTCAGCTACAGCACTGCTTCTCTAGGACTCTACTCGTGTGTTTATAATTAAAGCAGCCCTTAACGTTTTCAAAAAATAATGTGGCAAGTTGTTTTAAGAGTATCCATTAAACGTCATTTTCAGCTCAGCTACATATTAAAAACATGGGTGTGCTGTCCACTCCACTGACTTGTGTCACCAATTTTAGCCTCATATTCCCAAGTGTACACACATACATATCTTCAGATTGCAGTGTCTTTATTCAATACATTTTTTTACAAACAATAATTAATAGTAAAGGAGTAATTATTTTATGAGTGGCTCAAGCCCGGATGCTTTGGCTCAGTGGTTGAGGGTTTACCCATACACCAAAAGGTCACTGGGTCCATCCTCATCAACATGCCCAGGTTGCAGGTTCAATCCCCAGCAGGGGGCATACAAGAGGCAGCCGATCCAGTTGCTGTTTCATCTCTCTCTCTCTCTCTCTCTCTCTCTCTCTCTCTCTCCATTTAAAAAAAGCTCAAGTTGCCAAAGATTCTTTTCTTGATCAAACTTTAGTCAGGCTTCTGAGTCTTCTAGATTCATCTGTGCACTTCATTGTTAAATCCAGTTTTAGCAAAGACCCTGCTAAGTCACTTTAGCATGAACCCTCCACTCTCCATGTCTGGTTCCCCTTTCTCCACCATTCTCCAGGTGATGTCTCACCTCCCTGGCCTGTCTTCATCAAGAATCCTTTGAGACTGCTTTAACCAGAATCTCCGCTTAGCCATGATATTTCCTCTTAGTAATTTTCCACCCACTGACCCCATACTGCTCACAGGCCATGAACTCCCACTTGTCCGTCCTGTATGTGGCATTAGCCCCACCTCTCTCCCACACTGGAAACTCCATTGCGGTGGTGCTGCTACCCACTACAGTGGTCCTGGATAAAATTTGCCTTACCATCTTTAACAAAGGTCATGAATAATTTTTCTTTCACCATGTATTTACATAGCTTCACTGTTGTTTGATTAGTAAACCTTTTCATGGAAAACTTCAGTTCTGCTTATTGTGGGAGAAGTTTCATAATTCTAAGAAGCACATTAATGAGCAATGTCTGGGATAAGCCATATTAATAAGCTAGTGATGAACAGTATGAGTTTGGGAATCGGGCAGACTGGGTACGACCTTGTTCACAGAGTAACCCTCTGTAAATTACTTAACGTCTTTGATGCTCAGTTCTTTCACCTGTGAAGGGCACAAAAATAAATTTTTGTGAGGACTAAATCAGATAGCATATGAGTGGCTGAACCAGCTTTTTGCTCAACAAATATTACATCCCATCCTTCCTCCTTTAGTAATGAGTGTCCAGATTGAATGAGCCATGTGGGCACCCTACAATGGTGTTACTACCGTGTTCTCTTTCCTGGAATATCAGCAGCGGGAATGTGTACAGCGTTAGGTCTTGTCATAGTAGAAAGTAGGTGCCCTCCCCGTTTTCCTCCCCCTGCACATATAAATAAATTAAACATATATTTAAACATCATATATGTATGTATGTGTGTTTGTATATGTTACTTGCATGTTGGTATATGCAATAATATCCTTAAAAGCTAGTATTGCCCAATATGTATAAGGCAGTCTGTAATTGCATTTATTTCTATGGTAAGTGATGTGTGAACCACAATCAGGAATTGAGAAATTCCTCAGAGGTCTGATCTGAAGCATGGCCATTATGAATTGCCCACATTGAAATTTAACCTCTCATCCCCATGGAAAACACAAGGAATTAGTATTCAACATTATTGGATAAGAATTTAAATACATGATTCTAGCCATGACTTTAACACAATTTAGATTATAAATTATACAATGTTATGTACCCCAATTATACTACATAAATAATGGATAGGAAGAATAACTATAGAGAAAATTATTGTACCAGTAATTTTAAAAGGTCTAATTTGATATAATCAGGAAGAAAAAGTTCTTTAAGGCAACCTTGTCTACACTGCTAAATGGATTGTGATTTTAACATAAAACAACATCTGAGTAAAATTACTCCCTGTAAGTCCATAAATACTCCTTAATTTTTTAGAGAAATATATATTCTCTAAATAGATAATTAAGCTATAATTATATTTCAGTGACTATTGCTAAGCCATTTGGAGATTTAAAAAATTTAGACATTATCTATCAGGTAAACAGGTTTTGGGGTATCTATTTCTAGTGATTAAAACAGTCATTTAAGTTATTAAACTTAATTTATATTATCAGTGGACATAGGGTTACAAAACTGAGAAAAAATGTGTGTGGTTATTTAGTGAGTCATAATAAGTAAATGCTAATCTTTGGCAATGCTAAATGAAGGAAGAGTGAGCTCTAACATAAATATAATAATTATTTGCATAAGACTAAATGGCCGTATAAGTAATATTTGCCAATGTTAAATAACTAATGAAAAATTATGTTATATGATGCTTTTAGCAATGTTAAAGTTTCATCTAAATCACATTAATTATGGTCTTCATTTTTTTCTCTCTCTTCTCAAACCTACCTTTTATAACCTGACTTTTGGCCACACCATTATAGAAACACTGTTCCTTCAGAGACAAAAGAAAATGACATTTTTGTGGCCAAACTGAATTTAAAAATTTTAGTCCCATGTTACTTCTCTGAAGCATCTTCTCAAAATTCCTTCCTCCATGAATGTGTGCACTTCCACTTCATTTCTCTGTTCCCTGTAATTTCCCTTCCTATCCTCATCTATTTCTGTTTATTCTTCAGATATTACCTCTTTTCTTCCCCATCCTCCTGTCTCCTCACCTGGCTTCTGTACGTTCTCAAACTGGTTCTGTTCACCGCCATCTTTGAGACTCCCATGAGCTGTGGCCCTTCTCCCAGAGAAAAAGAAACAAACCAAGTTTTAAGTGCAATTTTTCAGAGATTCATGACCTTCCCCTCTCCTCTCCACTCCCCTCCCCCCCCCCCCCCCAGGCCTTCACCACTATTGCCTGTGTTCATGGGTTATTCATATATGCATATAAATTCTTTGGTTAATCTCTCCCCATCCACCCACCCCCTTCCTTCCCTC
>NW_006293700.1:4942064-4959320 GCF_000327345.1 Myotis davidii
CGCATAACAGCCGAGCATACACCCAGCAGCGCTGCTGATGCCTGAATGGTATGTGGAATGAAGTGGGCGGGCATCGGGAGGCCACTATGGCACGGGGCAAGCACTATGGGCAGTCTATCTGAAGTGTACCCGGCGTATAAGACGACCCCCCACTTGGAGGCATATTTTTCAGGGCCAAAAAATCGTCTTATACACTGGCAAATACGGTACTTGCCTCGTCCTCCTATGGGAAAGGTAGATACGTCCTTTCAGTCTCCCAGCTCTTCCATTGCAGTTAGAAGTGATCATGTGATTCAGTTTTTTAAAAAATATATATTTTACTGATTTTTTACAGAGAGGAAGGGAGAGAGATAGAGAGTTAGAAACATCGATGAGAGAGAAACATCGATCAGCTGCCTCTTGCACATCTCCTACTGGGGATGTGCCCGCAACCCAGGTACATGCCCTTGACCGGAATCGAACCTGGGACCTTTCAGTCCGCAGGCCGACGCTCTATCCACTGAGCCAAACCGGCTTCGGCATGTGATTCAGTTTTGAACAAAGAAACCTTGAGGGTCTTCTGGACCCAGTTCTCTCGGGTGATTAGGAGAGAACTGAAGAGATCCGCTGTTGCTCCCCTCGCTGACCTTTCCGCTTCGGCCATTATAAGAACACAGTGTCTGCCACTGTAGGGGCCACCCTCTGACCACAAGGTGACAAACCCAAAGGTGAAAAATCAACACTTTTATGTTGGGGCGTAAGGACGGGAAGTGCCTAGATTCCTGAGGATGTCAGCCACCCCAACCCTGAACTAAGTCTGGACTGCTGGTTGAGCAAATAATAAATGTTGTTTTTTGCATGGTGTAAGCTAGTGTTAGTGGTTTTTCTGTTATTTGTAGCACGAACCATAGCAAATGACAAACTGCTATTCCGGGCTCATCTATTTTAATTCCTGCCAGTGTGCCACATCTGCAAATAGAATTAAACACCCTTTCCCAAACATGATAAGCATTTTCACAGCTACATTTTTTTGGAGGGTAGCTTCCTTCCTGGTTTCTGAACCCATACTTACTTTTCTGAATGACTAACTTCTATCTCCTCCTTTGATATGCAATAAAATCTCACCTCTTTTGAATGTGTCTTCTGTATGATCTAATCCTTCTATTGGCATGGTTCATTGGAAAACAAAATTGAGAGGAGGGTTTATAAAATTGTACTTGGTTGCATAACTGTCAACCCTCTTAGATTCTGTTTCTTCGAGGTTGAGAGTTGTATTCACGTGTTTCTCCAGTGTAACAATTGTCCCTATTAAAAACAACAGAAGTGCTAGAGAAATACATAAATTCATAAGTTTAGTCATTTGGGGGGCTTCATCTTAACTCTTCCCATTTTGGTGGGGGGTGTTTCATTTTCAATAGGTCAAAATTATTTCCAAGAAATGTTTAGGTCATTTTCTAGGATATCCCATTTCTAATGGAATTAAATATGAATCTGTCATAGTAAAATAAATATATTTAAGAGGAAATTCATTTTCTCTGAAATATAAGGGGTTCTCTGGGTTTGGACCTCACATCAAGATTATCAGCTACTTTGTCCTTAAAACTCTGAAACTACAAGACAAAGACTGGGTAGTCAAACTTCCTATTGTACTCCTATGTTTCTACTCTCCCAAGACCTTCAATTTATCACTACATTTTAATAGCCATTTAGTTTGTCTTCCTCATTAGATTTTAAGCTCCTTGAGGTCAAGTACTTGGTCTTATTTACTTTTATTTCCCTCATATTTTGCACAAAACCTGGCTCATATTTACTAACATAAGATTGTTTTTCTTTTAAATTTATTCACTTACAATATCAAGATTTTATCTTCACTATATAAGTTTAAAGGCGTTTTTTTTTTTTAACATTCACAGCCAAATATGCCCAAACATTCCAAAATTGCATGCATTAAATCGCTTTCCAGAAAAGTCTACTTAACTTAATATCCCATGGTTTTGTTGCTAATTCAGAACATATGCTTTTTAGAGAAGCACAGGACTGAGTTGGCAATGTTGTCATTCACCCAGGACAGGGTGGCTCAGACAAGTCAGGGCTGAACCTACCCCTGGAGCCTGCACCCTAGTTCTCTGCAGGACAGGGAGCCCTCGCCAATTTCTATAATCTCTTCTCAGAGATTGCAAACCTCATCTCCCAGGGTTCACAATCTGTGACAGTCTGTAAAGCAGCAGGTATCAATTCTGCTTCTAATTTGTAATTACTGGGTCTACATCCTAACAAGAGAGATCAGACATTATTGAGGTTGCCTTTATTTAATTAGTGGACATGCTTCTCCTAAATATAAAACAATACAGTTCTACATATAAGTCACAAAGACTTTAGGTTGCTTTTTATCCCTCCCCCGCGCCTCAATTGTTCTATGATTCACTTCCTGGGTCTACATTCTACTACAACCTATTATCACCTACATTAATAATGCTCGACTCTACGCATATTTTTAGAGAAAATTTGTTTTTGCTAGAAAAAAAGCAAGGAGAGCAGATTATGGAATGGAAACTGTCAGATCTTGAATTCTTATCCCTTCTCTGAGAATAGTCCCTATTATTAATGTATATTATTACTTCACGGATGTCAGAATAGGAGACAGTCAGAGGCAGGGATTTCTTCCTAATTCACTCTGCCTAGCCAGCAAAATGTAACGCAAAATTATTCAGGGGAAAAATACAATTTTCTGTCATCTCTGCCATACACTGATAACAAAGCTACAGGCTAATATGTTTTGATATTTTTGTCACTTGTTTATCATGTGACCTTTCATGCTATCATTAATATAGCTGAGGGACAGCGCAGATATAGGGAAATAAGGGTGTGGAGAAGTCAGATTGTTTCTCCAGCAACCAATGGTCAGTCACGGCAATTTATGCGTTCCTGCAGTAGAGCCGGGCTGAAGAAGAGGAATTGTTATTAAAATTTGATATTACTGTCTAGGTTCTGCCACCTAGAATTTGCAACTTTTAGCAATGATGGGAAGACTGGAGGGTTAATAAATTTCCCTTTGAATTATGATATTAATACAATACAATGTGCCTGTTCAGATATTCAGAGCAAATATATGAAAAAATGTATCGTAGACATTTGAACATTGACTATTAGTCATGTTCTGATTTGGTAAATCCAGGGAGCGTATTAAAATATGATTGTTAAAATTTCTCTGCATGTGTTCAGCAAAAATTGTTGATATTTTTTAAGGATAGATGAACTGAAATAATCTGTGGTACTGTGGACGATGGTATGGACACCTGAAAGTTTAATACATCTTGCATTTGCTTTGATGATAAATGACACCTGGTTTAAATTTGCATGCAGCCTAACACCATTTCTGACAATGGTCTAGTTTTTATGTTGTCCATGGAGGCCAGAATGTTAAAATTCAGTATAAAACTAATTTATACTTGACATTAATGAGTTAAGAAATGTTTTACATAGTACATCAGGGTAGAGAAAGAACTTTATAGGGATATACTAAAATCAAATTATGTCAGAAATCTACCATTATGTACAAAAACGAAAAAAAAATCCATTTCCAATTCTTAGCTAAGCCCTAGTGCAAAACTCTATATTTGTAATGTTTATATTAAGTCAACTATTTTGCTTCCTTTTGCACCAGATAGAAATATGGTCATATAAAGGCAAAGTATTAACATTCAAAAGCATGCACATCTGCTAAATGTTATGAAAGAAATTATAGGGTTTTGTTTTAAAATTATTAGTATTAGTCTAAACTATCTTATTAAGCAAAATATTATTCATTGTCTTCGAAGAATATTTAAAAATACAAATAAATTTGAAAATGACCTTTTCGTAAGAAAGACAACAAATAAGGGTGACAGCTTCCTATAGAAGGATTGTTAAGTAGGTCCCAGGGAGACTGTGAACATTACAGTGAATTCTTAAATCTTATTTTAATATGTATTTTGTAAGTTACAGAGCATTTTTAGACTCAAAATCCTTACTTATCTACTAATTGGATGTAACTGCCAGCCTAATATTATTTTGAATTTTTCTTTGTTTTTACGTTTATCTTACTAGTATGGCAAAAGAAGGTAAATTTAATACTTCTAACCAGCTTTTTAAGTACAAACAATTTGTGTATGTATTTTGTTGAGAATGTGTTCTACTTGTAATTTGATTGCATTCTATTAGAAATACTTTATTTCATGTTTATTTTATTGAATTATGATTTAAACTTACATGTATTTGTATAAATATGCTCATATCATAATCAAATGTAGGACATTTAATAAAATAGCATGTGAGTGTATCCATGTTAATTAATAGAGAACTTAAGGAAAATGTTACTTTTATAAAGCATGGAATTTATTTCATTGAATGGTTTCTGACAAACTTTATTAACAGGCACTAATTGTATTATACACTATATAAAAATTAAGCATTTGATTTTTAGAAGATGACACACGAATATATTTTAATATAATGTTCAAGTCTCACTTCATATCTTTTCATTACACTGTACTCAAGCAAGGATTTTCTAAGGCAAATTTTCATATGAATTCTCTATCACGACACCGAACTTTGACATTGGAGAGGAAAGCCAGTTGGAGGGTTGGAGTGGATTCAATGTATGCCTGGTTCATCCCCCTGAATCCCATGAGCAGATGATTCACCAAAGTGAATTTTACAAAATTTCATTTTTCATTTATAGCACAGGAGGGCGAGAAGCTGGTTATGAGAAGAAAGTGGAACAGGTTGGGGAAAAGAAAATGAATAGAAGGTCTCTACTCTCCAAAGGCAAATAACCTGCATATGAGGCAGTGACTTCCCAAGAAGTTTTTAAGTTATTCCAGAAGGGAATCCTAAAAGGCCGAGCCTCTCGGGATGCAAACTTAATACACAAATGCTTGCCTAATTGCCATTTAAGGTAGTTTATGGAAATAGACTCTTTGTCATTAACATAATTGAAAGGAGTTTATTCTTTTTCCTAACAGATAAATCTCATCATCAAATAAAATATTATACTGATTTTGTGGAAATTTTTTAAGAAGTTACTTATTGCTATGTAGACATAATTTTTTTCTGCCGTTCGAGGATTTATGTGCAGTACAAAGCTAAACACAAGAACTAGATCCTAAGTTAAGCTTCCACACACAGCGCCCTGCTTTCCTTGTAATTGTAACATTATTATAAAGCTATGAAATTAAAGGCTTTCCCCCCCCCTCCCAATTCGATGATAGTCTGCTTAGCAGAAAACAGTGATTTCCAGTCTGGTATTCCTGTTTGCATGTAAATAAAGCCAGAGTCACAAACAAAGCCAACAACCTCACATACTTGCCTTCAGTGGTTAAGGATGGAAAGCCTGCCTGCTACCCATCAGCAAGTGGTTGCTATGGTTACAAGGTCAGGAAATATGCCTTTTCCCCAGTTGTCCAAGGCTTGCACATGTCACTTTTGAAACTATGAATTTTATATACAGGTCAGGAGATGCATACCAAAGAAATAAACAGTGAACTGGACCATAATGACAGCTAACGTTCAAACGTCCTTGGGTTTTAAAAATATCTAGCCAAACACATTCTGTTATTCTGAATGCATCGGGTTTTGTTTGTTTATTTTTTATGTATGTTTTCTGAACAATTTTTTTTCTCTAATGAAATGTTACGTGGTAGCTTCAAATTATATCTCATTAATGTAAGCATCCATCAATAACTTGTTTCAGAAAAGCGTTATCTTTTTCTCTTGCTAAAGCCATTTTAAATGCCAGATTTAGAATATCATAAAAATATAATGTCAAAGAACTTGTGAACATAATGTAAAAACTGCTCTATGGAAAAATTATTTTTATTATGTTTATCTCTGAGCAACCTGGGACTTAAGTTATTAATAAGTGTTCTTTTTAAAAATAAATAAATAAATGTTTCAATGCTCAGAATGCTAAATTTGTGAGCTTTTAAAAATATTTTATTTAAAGGCAAATGAAAAGTAAGCAAATTATTAAAACATTCTTATTTGTGAATCAATGAAAAATGTGTGGAGTAATTTAGTTGCAGGCCTCTCAAGGGAGTGAGTGCTTGAAACATAAAGCAGGTCAAGAAAATTTGGTTATAATGATTGAAGCACTGGCACTATTTTAAAAATGTTTTTCTTCTATTATAATGTGTTGCTAATCTTCTGTCCATTTTGATTAATATTTACAGTAAATATTAATGTAGGTCTGACTTTCAATTTAGAGAAATGATCCTTTTCATTTTCTTACTTTAAAATATGTGCCATTTCATGAACAGTGGGAAACAGAGAGAGCACGTGCATTTCAAGTGAAATGATGCAATGTTATTTACAAAATACCATATAATTGTTTCCATGCAAATGTGCTTTACAGAAATGCTGTACCTGTGACAATGCCCATCTTTGTACCCTAAATCCTCATCTCCAGGGTCTGCCTATCCATTTGAAGTATGACTTAATGTGTGTCATTTAAATAATGAATAGTTTGCCGTATATCTCATATTAAAAATGACTATCAGGCAAATGTGATTAGATAGTACTATAAGAATCATCTACAACTTTATAACTGATATTTTCCTTTTCATGATAGAAATCACTGATTTTGTACATCTTTTCCATTTGAAATGGATTTTGCAGTGTACGCGTTGATACTAAAGCTTAAAAAAATAGTCCTAAAGTACAATGCAAAACAATTTATCCTTTTTTCTTTTTCTGGAGTAGTGCCTTTGTTCAAATGGACATTTTCTTTCCTTCTGTCTTCTCTCTCTCTCTCTTTCTTTTGGGTCAAGAAAGATTAGTCCTTACCTTGATAACAATCCTTCTTTCTTTCTTTCTTTTTTCTTTTTTTTTTTTTTACTGAAAGCAGCATTCAAATGAGAAACTAAGTACATTTCTTTTCAACAGGCAATTTACCCCATGATGAGATATGCTTTCACTTATTTTTCTTTGACACTCTAGCATCTAGCAGCACAGCAGGTATCTGGAGGGTAGGCTTCAAGTAAGGATAACTACATTCTTACATTAATAGATGCCATTGTATGACTATGTCATATTATTGTAGCATTTAGTCCCTTTAATTGCGCTTTTAAAATTATACATGATAAGCTGATTCAGACAAAGCAAGAGGAATGTCAAAATCAATTCTTTTATCATTAGAGTTCTATTTATACACATCTGCTTACATACACACTAGCAGTTTTCCAGGCATGATTCGTTAAAATTAAAAATATATTCTGAACCATTTTATGTATATATAATAAGGCTCAAATTATTTAAACTTCACTGAATGGGCACTTTATGTATTATACTTGTCTTACAGGGACAGAAAATGCTCCAGGAAATATAAGCATCCTATCCTACCTCTAAATATTAGACATTTTGCTGTCTGCAATGAAAATATAAATAGATCTGTTCACCAAAAATATCATTTGAAGTGCTGGTTGTTTACACAGCATTGTTAATGCTGGGGTTCTTTCCTTACTTCTCTTTCCGCAGTTTCTCCAAAAGACTATTTCCTGCTATCTTATGAGCCTTTTTCTCTATTTTTGGTGATCTTTCTATATGGTCAGATGAATCCAGGGTGTATGTTTTGTGGCCTGTGTGCAACCTTGCCCATTATCCTGCCCCCAAACCTTTGATGTGAACCATCAGCCCTATGATTTCTGTGGTTCATTCATTTTTGTGTTTCTCTAACGATCTGCCCCAGCTCTGAATCCTGCCTTTCTTGTCGACGGAACTCACAACATGCAGACTTGTCTTTCATTTCCTTGATGTACTTTGTGCCGCGCGGTACGGCTTTTGTTAGTATTGATGCAAACATTACCATAAACCACCACCTAGGGACTAGAAACAATTGACTAACTGTTTTCAAATCCAATACACTTAAGTTGATCAGACACAAAGTTTAAGTACAGTTAGCTATCACAGCACCGAGCCTGTGTGGTCCCGGTCTCTCCAGACGACAACATAAAGGTCAGTGGAATGCGGATGCTTATGTCAGGACAGCCCGCAAGAAAACGTATTCAGGAGATGAATATTGGACCAAGCACACATTCCTTTTCTTCTTCAGCCTAAGAAATGCCGATTCTCATTCCTGGTCTGTTTTACAGGCGTTTGTCTTCATCGCTCTCAGTAAGAAAAATGGGCTGGTGTGTAGTAAAATGCAACTGTTTTACGAATGAGTTCAGATTTTGATGAAATGTGTATTTTCAGTTGACGTGTGTTGAAATCATTCATGTAGTTCTCAGTTGCAAGCTCGCCGCCATTGGACTAATTATGATCAGGGGTGTGCCTCAGCATGCAGAGTAATTACAAAGGTAGCTTATATTGTAAATGCAAAACTGGCCCTCACCGTGCCAGGAGCAGAGGCCGGGTCACTCTCTTTTTGAACCTTGTGAGATACTATAGCCGAGTCTTTGTCCAAAAGGCCATTCAGGTCCCATTTCCCAGATGATGCTTCAAAGATGTCAGCTCAATATTTGAAGTTTCTTCCTAAAACAATTGACTGAGAAATTGGGAAATTATAAAGGAGAAGATTAGGGAAATGAGGCTGACTTGAAATACCTACTATTTCTCAACCTCTCTCTCTAATTGCATTTTAAATATACATTATACTTTAATCAAATTCCTAATTACCTTGTTAAATGTTCTAATGCTTTTAAAAGGTCATATTAAAATATTAATAGATATTCTTAAGGATATACCTTAAAATCGTAGTACTTCTTTTAAATAAGTTTGGGTCCATGATAACATCATTAGACCACAAAGGTTTTTATAAGAATATAGGCTTACTTATGAATTGCTTATTTGACTAGAATTCCATCATGAAGGCAACAGAGCTGTGTGATGTATGAGCTGTAGGGAATTTTATATCTCTCTCTCAGTTTAACATCTATCTTATTTTCTTTTTCTAAGAAAGTGAGTTTCCAGTAATTTAAAGGTAATTATTACGTCTATTAAAATTAAGCTTCAAAATAGTGAAAAATTAAATGAGATGATGATACTGTGTCTGATGTTTGTATCTACATCAAAAGAGTTTTATATACTACATATACATCTATAATTTGTAATAGTCTACATCACAAAATAAACTATTTTAAAGTATAGATGTTTATTACATTTACATTATAACTGAATTTGTTGAGGCTAGCTCAGTCATTCTTCTTTAGACAGCCTCACCATGCTCAGTTCATATCACATAGGTGTGAGAAAGGCAAAATGATTTAAGTCATGAGTTCACTATGTCATACCCTTCTTGACATCATTTTATTTTTTAACCATCTTCCAATGGACCATAAAAGATATATAGGGGTTGATGGTTCAGGTGACAGAATTTATGTATGGAATGTCTTGTGGAGTTGCCAAATAATTATATTCTGAAAATAGATTTGGTAGGTTAAGTGCAATCATTAACAAACTGAAAATATTTACAGAAGAATCCCATAGTATACACAAATTCTTGAAATAAGTACTTACTGTGATTAATAATCTGATGTGGCTAAGCTATAATAAAAGAATAAATAGCTATGTTAGTAATTTAAAGTTAAATATTGCAACAAGATCCACAATAAAATATATTGTTTTCTCTAGTGGTTATAATGGCAATAGTGAAAGTTTTAATCTCACAAATAGGTCAAAGTAAAGATATTATAGTTCAATTAGGCATTCACTCTACCTGCTTAATATATAATTTGCATGTAATTACTTGATTAGATGATCCACTTACTAAATACTTATAAAATTAAGAGTGCTACATTCAGGGAAAGAATAGTCAGAAATTTTTTTATGAGAATAAATATTTGGGGTACTTGACTCAAGCACAAAGTTGTCTATATACTTTTTAAATAAAATTCTACTAAGAATTATTTTTTCTTTCAAACAATTTTTAGATAGCTGTATACCACAGAAAACATAGCAAAATGTATTTTTTCTTAGTTTTGTTCAATCATGTGAACCTATAGAATGGTAATAGTATAACAGTTCTTACAAATAAATGACAGCTTGTTTTAGTCATTTTTATGAGATTATTTTATTGCCCCAACTTAGTCATATATTAATATTTTCTATAAATTTTAGCTTATCTTTGAGAGTAACAATTGAAATGGAGGAAAATGGATTCATTTTTCTATCACTCATGTAGGCCTCATTTCCAAATGATTCTTGCTTATTTTAAATATATCTTTAAAATGTGATGAAGCTGGTTATCTGAGATTCAAAGAACTTTTAGCAAGTAAAGCTGATTTTTATCTCGGCAAGTGTACCAGATTAACTCATCAGAATTCGGAACCACAACCGCTGGGGGAAATATTGGAGAAGAGTTAAAAGAAAATAAATGGAAGGGAGGAGATGCACTTAGGTGTGAAGTGGACACATACACTTTCATCCAAACCATCTGGGTTCAAGTAATGACCATGGGTCAAGTTCATAACTCTGCTGAGAACCAGATGAGCTGGCAGACAGACAAACAGGACCTGGATGCAGGTTATGTTATGTGGACGAACTGGGAGTCAGTGTAGAAGCCTGTTCTTGTGTAGTGATGAGGTGGTTCTTACTCTGAAATATAGTCTGTTTTCAGGAGTATGCAACATTACTGATATTTCAAACACACTGAAATCCCTTCGGTTTGACTTTTACTTTGTCCTCAGATCTTTGAGAGTTTAAATTCCTCTGTTTCCTTCTCAGAAACCAAACTCTCACTATTCTAAGGGCATATTTACAACAATAATTTTGACCTAATAACAGTGAGCAATTTTTAAATTGCTTTAAATGGGCAAACTAGTCAAGCCAAGAAATAGAATTTGTCACCATATGTTTTGAGTTCAGAAAGCATACAGAGTATTTTTCTCTGTCATTGACCCTTCAGTCATCTTATCTCGTACTGATATTGAAATTTTATCTCTTCTTTGCAGATAGATATATCGCAAAATTCTTATACCAATTGATAACATTGTTTAGGTTGTACAGACCTTCATTTATAATCCATGAAAAGAAATTAAGTAAAAACAAAAACAAAACAACAACAACAACAGTTGCAGAACAGTATGCATAACAGATCTTGTGAAAATAAAACAAGCTACATGCAGCTGATCCTCTCTCTCATCGATGTTTCTAACTCTCTATCTCTCTCCCTTCCTCTCTGTAAAAAATCAATAAAAAAATATAAAAAAAAAAAAACCTAAAAAACAACCAACCATCTTCTGGTAAAGTCTTATCTTGCCCTGGGATAAGAAAATTAGCCTACAGATAATTATATTTTCCCAAAATAACACTAATAAAGACAGTGTTCCCCTTTTCTAATTCAATCTCTTTATCAAATCCAATGTCCATATGTTTGCACTTTATGAATGAGGAAGGACACAGCGTAGGACACCTGACCAGATAACAGAGTTTTACACTAAATCACACCAAATGAAGAGAATAGAAGTAAATTTTAAGTCATGCATAGCAAATCACTTTTAAATCATAAGATTGTAACCTCACTGAAGATTAAACACAGCAATTAGTACAAAGTTGGTAGTTTATAATTTTAAAACCAATCAACAAATAACCAGTTATATGTAGTGTTGGCCAAAAGTAGGTTTATAGTTGTGAGTACATGAAAGATAGACTTTATTCTTATATTATTATTAATTATTACATTACTTTCCATATAAACAACCGTAAACCTATTTTTTGCCCCACCTTGTATGGCAAATGATTAAGTGCTTTTTAACACCATAATCATAACATGATTCTAATTACATTTATCGGGAAGACTTTTTTTAAATCTTACTTCTTTGGTAATATACCCTGTCCTTTTATTTGTAACATAGAAAGAGAAGGGGTTTCAAATGTTTTAGATTAGACTCAGTGATAACATGTCTCAGGGTAGTCTTGGAAAGACATCTGCATTAGAGTATCCCAGAAAATATTGATATTGAGTATATGACAGTATTAAAGTCCATCCCAGCATGTTGGCAGATGCTCCAGATGCTACCCAATCTAGGGGTTTAAGATTTCAAATAAGAGCTTATGGGAAGTTGTCAAGGTAATTTCTCTTCCGAGAACTTATTTGGGCAATTTCATTATTCTAGTCACTACAACTAAACTCTCTTTCTTCAACTGAGTATAATTTCTTTCAAATTTAGTCACAGTATGTGACACAAAGCAAGCAGAGCTTCCCATGACTTCTGAAATTCTGTTATATCAAAGAAGTAGCTTGAGGAGAATGACACAAATCATGATGAAAAGCAAAAAGGACCAAATGTACTGTTAACCGTATTCAGACACTAACTTTTCCTTGTTGGGTCACACTCATTTTTAAAACCTTTTTCTTGATTACTTAGATATTCAATGTTTCTTTTTATGATTTCTTGGTGCATTTTGTGCTTTGAAAATGTTCAGTATTTCATTTTGATATGTTTTCCAGTAGACTACTCCATTGTAATAAAGTTTTTATTTTATTAGTAAATTATTTCTCCTCTTGTACTTACAGACCAGAAAAACTATTGGGTATTCATTGGTGTATAAAGCCACACTTAGACACTGTCCATAATAACCCCCATCACAGCATCATCTTAGAAAATAAAGGAGGACAACAGTGGGGCTTCAATTGAAAAGAAGTAGCAGTAAAACAGAGAAGCCACAATTTAACAAAACCATCACAATTACTTGGTGGAGTGGAGAGTGGTGCAATTGCCCCAGTAATTAAGTCCACCAGAGCTCAAAACAACGTTGCCTAGATAATCCAGGTAATTTGACTCAAGTGCCCAAGTGTCTCACTTTAAGATGGGCCAAGGTACTAGAACTCCGAAGGCATGGAACAGCTGAATCAGAGAACTGGCCTCCTGCCACAGAAGGATTTATCCTAGCAATTCTTTTCTTGCCAGAAAGACCAGAGCTCCCCAAGTACAGGAAAATGTTTTGCTTATTACCTGTTTGAATTACTCATACATGTTGACCAATCCCCTAAAAGCAAACATAGAGGTATTAGAACAAAACTAATTTTTAACACCGTTGTTTTAGCTTAGCATTCAAGAGCATCCGGTTCAGTACCCAAGATCTTTACTGAACCGCCGTTTAACACTGGAAAACTTGCTTAAACTTTCTAAGCTTTTGTTACCCATCTATTAAGAAGTATAACAATATTATGTGTTTTATGTGACTGTTAAGAGAATAACATGACAGTGGAAATAAGCGTCTATTCAGAAAAACAGTAAGCACTCAATCAATTTTTAACTACTGATTTTTAGATGCTGGCTGTTGTATGCTCCCCACCTGAGGGCAGCCTAAGTTACAAGTCATTCCTAAATGAGTTCAATATTAAATGAATAAAATATGCAAGTGACAGTTTTTCAAATCTTAATTGGCAATCCAGTTCTGAAAATATAATGGAAAATATTTTTTATTAATTTATTTGGAAATTATTTAATGAGTATAGACTTTGTGGTCCCTACATTACCAGGCACTGGACATGTTGTAGTGAGAAGATACCCTCAGGAGCGTGCAATCATATGGGGAAGGCAGGCATTTTTTGTTTTAAGATATCAATATCCTAACAACAGAGTCAAATTATGAAAGTAAAACACTGATAAAACTGCAAAGGAAATAGATGAATCTATATCATCGTTGAAAACTTTACACCCTTCTTTCAGCAATGAACAGATCCAGCAGGCAGAAAATCAGTAAGGTCACAGGTAAACTCCATCAATCAGGTGAATATAATTGACATCTCATCTATAGACTACTTCATCCAACAACAGTAGAATACACATTATTTTCAAGCACACCTGGAATATTCACCAAGATAGGCCATAAAATACATCATAATAAGTTTAAAATAGAAATTACCTAACTATTTAGATTTGAACTATAAATCAATAACAGAATGATACTGAAAACAGATATTAAACAGCACATTTCAATACATCAAAGAAGAAATCTCAAGAGAAATTTAAAATATTTTGAATAAAATTAAAATAAAAAACAGTTTATCAAAATTTGTGGAGTACAATGAAAGCAAGGTTTAGAGTGAAATTTATAGCTTTGAATTTATATATTAAAACATGAAAGGTGTAAAATCAATAATTTCAGTCTTCCACTTTAGGAAACTATAACAAGAGAGCAAATTAAATCCAAAGTGGGGGGAGGGGGAGAGAAAGAATAAGAATTAGAGTAAAGATCAATGAAATTGAAAATAAGAAATCAAAGAGAAACTTGATGAAATCAAAAGCTGGTTATTTGAAAAGATCAATAACATTGATAAACCTCTACCCAGGCTACGAAATAGAATGGGGATAAAAATTATTAATTAATGTCAGAAATGAAAGAGGGAACATCACTACAGATCTCATAAACATTAAAAGAGTCTTATAAGCATTCTTTTTAACTACTGACAGTTTTCTTTCTTTCCATTTTTTTATGTGGGCATATGTAAACTACTTCCTCTGAAACGTAAGTGTCATGAGGACAGAGATTTTATATTAATCACCTCTGTACCCACCTAGAATTAGGGCTCATGTGAACCAGATATTTAATCAATGTATTTGCTCTGTGAGCAATTTATGACAAATGAGATAATTAATTTGTTCTACAAAGCTGAAACATATCCATTTACTAAAATTTAAGAAAAAAGTTACACACAAATTCAAAGAAAGAATATCCTCACAATAACCATAATTTAAAAAATAAAATATCTTTAATCACATGTCATATCTTTCTCTAAGAACAAGCGTGTGTGTGTGTATGTGTGTGTGTGTGTGTACAATGGAGTATAGGAACTAAAGGATTGTAAGAAACAGGCATAAATTTCTGAAACTCAAAACTTTGAAGCATTTATGTGTTTTAAAACAAAGAAACTGAGCATTCAAAAATTCATCTCCCTAATGAATTCTGTGAGTCAGATTTGAGTTTTAATTTTTGAGTCCTTTATTATTCTTTATTATTCCTTAATGTAGGTATCCTTTCTGTTACATTATATTTTTATATGTGAGCAGGGACTGTTCTGATTTTTTAATAAACTATCTTGTATTTCTTGCCCTATTTTTTTTTATTCTTTTGGGATTGCTAATGCCACTGTTCCTGGTAAAGAAACAAATATGTTGTTATTCCATTAAATAGAAATATTTTCTAGAGCTGAAAAATGTCATTGAGGTTGAATGTAGAGAGAGTAGGGTTGGAATTGGACTAGAGAGCTTGGCTTGCACATGCCAGCCCTTCTTAATGCTGGGATGCTGGGCTGAGCTGGACTTACTATGCATTAAGCCCAGGGAGTGGCTTGTGGTGGCACCTCCTTTCTCTTCCTCTCATTCATTTACTTTTTAAAATATTTATATACATATCCCATGGCTAATAATCAATTTCTACCAATGCCCAATAGCAAAACAAATATATTTTATTGATTCTTTACGGAGAGTTACAGAGAGGAATAGAGAGTTAGAAACATTGATGAGAGAGAAACATCAATCAGCTGCCTCCTGCACACCTCCTACTGGGGATGTGCCCACAACCAAGGTACATGCTCTTTGCTAGAATCGAACCCGAGACCCTTCAGTCTGCAGGCCGACGCTCCATCCACTGAGCCGAACCAGCTAGGGCTCATTCATTTATTTTAATGATGACTTCAGTTACTCTAAATACAACTTTTGTCATCATTTATAGTATGCTGACAATTAAGAATAAGCCACACAATTTTAAGAGGACATTTAAAGTCTAAATTATTAGCTTTTTTGTAACCTTACAGATATAACTTTACTCTTTCTGTTCCGTCGTATGTGAAATGTTATAAACAAAGAAACAACACCTGCTTTAACAATATAGACAAAAAAAAAAGCATATTGCATGAGACATCTTTTCTTTGGGAAAACCTAAAATTTGCAAAGTTAAATAAGGATTTGGTATTTAATTATCTGCTAAACCACAGTTGGGAGGAGGAGCTTGGCACCTCAGACAGGACATCAGACTCCACTCCAAGTTCATACTCATTGGCATTTTTAGGAGACACAGTGAATGCAACCTTTTGCCCCCATGCCTGAAGTTGGAACTTATTAAAAGACTAGAGGGCCGGTGCACAAAAATATGTGCACTCAGGGGGGTCCTTCAGCCCACCCTGCACCCTCTCACAGTCCTAGAGCCCTCAGGGGATGTCTGACTGATGGTTTAGGCCTGCTCCCTGAGTCTGGCCTCCCTCTGCAGGAGGCGACCAGGCAGACCTATCAGGGGAGGGTGCCAGCCACTGGCTGGCGCCATTCCCCATGGCTTTGCTGCTGCTGCCTCCGGTGGCTTCTCTCTGCAGGCGCTGGCCGGCAAGCGGCTGGCCCTGACCCACCCACCCCTCAATCACCAGTGCTAGTCACCGCTGCCCCCCTGATCACTGTCCCCTCTCTTTGCCCGCTGGCTTGTGCCTTGGCTGGCCTGGCGCCATCCGCTCACCGGCCCCACCCCCACTGACCGGTCGTTCTGCTGTTCAGTCAATTTGCATATTATGTTTTTATTATATAGGATGGCCAGGGAGGTCACAAGTATAGGCCACCTTTATGAAAGTGATTGAAAAATACTGGGCGGATGTGGGCAGTATTTCCTAACAACACTTCCCCAGATTAGGCAACTACACACACCTAGTCAAACGCAGTGCTAGACACACACAGGTCCGCCTGAAGCCTCTGTGAAGTTAGCAGCATGGAGTAGCAGAGAGGAATTTCTGCTTCCTGGTGGTCCTGTGACAACTTGGGGATACCTGTGGGGAGGATGTCCCAGGGAGCTGGGAGGATTTTCTCTCCCTAGCTCACTAATTACCTCTTACTTCGTCTCCCTCGTTAGGGAGGCATAATTTTGGGGACAATGCTAGGAATTAAAAAGAATTTTTCATAATAGGAATAATATACCCCCACCTTCCAAACAACTCTTATTGGAATATAGAGTCCTCAAAAAAGGGGGGAAGCCCGCTGTTATATATGTATATGTATATATATACATATATATATGATATAGGAAAAGAATATAAAGATCTGCTAGTTAGAATAGGTAAATGACCAAAAAAGGTACAAAGGTATGAAAGATATGGGGTTTCAAAAACTTCAAAGGTAAAGGGCATTTATTAATATGTTGATTTGTCTGCCTTCTCACATTGGGTCAGAATGAAAATCAGGAATACATCAATTTTTAAAAATTTAACCACTTGTGCCCAGCTGGCATGGCTCAGTGGTTGAGCGTCCATCTATGAACCTGGAGGTCATGGTTTGATTCCCGGTTGGTCAGGGCACATGCCTGGGTTGCAGGCTCGAT
>NW_006293700.1:4959399-5002953 GCF_000327345.1 Myotis davidii
TCAATGATTCTCTCTTATCATTGATGTTTCTATCTCTCTCTCCCTCTCCCTTCTTCTCTGAAATCATATATATTTAAATGTAACCAGTTTTGCTTATTGGCAAAAAAAAAAAAACACACACAAAAAAAACCCCCAAGCAGTTCATGAAAATGAGTTACAGTAAATCTGAAAGTTGTGATTCAAGGACAATGTCTCACAGAGTCATGGCCAACAGAACAGGAATTCATATGAATGCCTCAAAGTTTGAATAAGTTATTCTGCTCAGAAACATCTGTGCACCTATTTTCAAATGCACGCTGTTAAACAACAACAAAAAATCCTTCATGAGCATTAGGAAGTCGGGAATGTTTGTTATCCGTGCTACCAGTGAGCCAATTCTAAATGAACAACTACCATGAAACTGGCTTCTGCAGTCCTGTGTCTCTTTGGAAAAGTCCCCAGGTTCACATGGACATGGTAAAGCCCCCCCTTCGCTGGTGACTGTCTCACGGTCATCCACGTCACTGAACCCCGTGCACATCCTAAGTTCTCATATCCTGCTGTGCCTCAGCCGCTTTTCATGTTGCTGACTCTCCTCGCCTTATTTAAGGCGAACAGCGAAACCATCGTGCCTGGGCAACTTGGCACCATTCTGTCCTCGGTTTCTTTCTCATTAGCCTTCATCCCCTCTGCCTTGCTTTTCCCCGTTACTGTTGCTCATCCTGGCTCGGAGACATGTGCGCCCAGCCTGGGTGCTCCCGCTCTGGAAAAGCTTACTCCTCCCCATGACGTCATTTCCCCTCTCTGTACCCTTCACCTCGCTTCCGCGCATGCATACTCACCTGCATAATTGAAGTATCCTTTATAAGTTCCAAAATAATCTCAAGATCAACAAGTCCACAGTGAAGCTCATCGTATTCCACAGTAACCTGATCATCGTTGGGTGGTTTTCCATCGTGAAAGGCCCTTCCATCTGCTCAGTTGCGGAAGTCAGAAACCTGGGGTCATTCCTGATAGTCGCTCTGCGTGATCTGTGGTGTGAAACTAATCAGCAAGCCTTCGATGGTCTCACTCCCCTCAAAAGAAGGTGCAGTTAAACGTCGGTGTAAAAAATGGTAAAGAAACGGTAAGAGTAGAAACATAAGCTATTGATGCAGGAACTATAGTGACAGCTGGTGAGAACCACAGGCAAGAGCCTTCCTGGTTGTTTCTCAGTTCCTGGATACCTGTTTGAAACGAAGGCAGGGCAGCGTCAACATAGGTAGCTATCTGAAAGAGAGATCTTTTCCCACCTACCTTTAGGGTTTCTCTCAAGAAGTGGCATGGCACTTACTGGGTTGAGCTTTTAGAAAGAGGCAATGTTTCCCTCAATGCCAATAGCTAGGCCTGCTTTGAATCATCACTTATTATCAGAAATGCATTTGGACATGAGTGTTCAGAATGCTCCTCTGACTTCAGCCCCTCCCCAACACGGTGGGTGGACCAGCTCTGGGCACAAATGAAAAGGTTTTAGCTTGTTTGTGTTCTTTTCCCGACGACATGCTTCTGAAAAAGACACATTTTCTATTCTCTGTAAACTACAGGATAATGCATGGGGAGGAACTATCTTGGTACTTTCAGAATTAGCTGGGCAAGCCTGGTTGCTGCCTTAAGAGATTTTTAATTATATAGTTTGTTTCAGTAATTGCCTTATTTTATAGTGCACTTACTTCCTGTAAGTGCACTTTGTGTACGTGGCAACTGTCGTTCCTTTAATTATAAGGTTAAGTATCATATAATTACAGGGTAAATACACAGTATTTTGGTCCTGTGCGCCAGTGTTTAGGGAACTTTGTATTTGTACAAAGGAACCAAATGGTGCTTGGAACTCTTTCCTTTGATTCTCATATAAATAGACCGCAGTGCAAAATTCGATCATGTGTTATATTATTTTTCCTCTTAAATCACTTGCAAGTGCCCAACCGAAGAACCCCATTAGGAAAACGAATAACCATAGGCTTTTGTTCTTATGTCACAAAAACTTACTTTCTTCACTATCTCAAAAAATGTTTATTATGGTACCTTTTTTTACCATGTTTCCCAATTTCAAGTTTTATCTTCTGTCTTTGCTATCAACCCTTAGCTTAAATATAAAACGGCTATCTGGAAATGAGGGGAGGAAAAGCCAAAATTCAGAGTATATTCAAGTACTAATAGTACTAACTCAATAAAAATGAAAATAATAGCGACTTTTACTTCTGTTTCTTTAACTGTAAGCATAATTATTAAAGATATTTTCACTTTGTAATTTTTGTAATAGTATTTCCAACTTTGCATTAGCTTCAATGATTCTAGAATTTGAAAGACTTAAAAATGTTTTATTTTATCATTTCTTCATTAATCATGCCTAATAACCAAACAGATGTAGCTTATGAATTAATCAATTCATTCTATAGATATTTATTGGATGCTTAGTTTGTCCCATATTGCATTCAGCATGCTCATTATTTAGTAGAAGAGGTAAACAGATAAGCCAATAACTGTAATTTGTGTTAAAAGTTCCCCAAATTTGCTTCATCGAAGGCCTAGATGTGGCACAGAGGAAAGGAGTCATCAGTTATGTTGGGGACAGACAAGGGTGGAGACCAGGAGGGAAAGAAATGGATCTAGAAAGGTGGAAAGGTGTGCTATACACAGGCAAGGTGGATTTTTCAAAAACAAATGCATATTTGCCTATGATTTCAAAAATTGCAATGAGCACTACCTGTTAAGATAGTGAGAAAAAAATAGTAGTTCCTTTTTGTAGTAGGTCACATTTGTGGTAAGCCAAACATCCTATGTAATAAAAGCATAATATGCAAATTGACTGAATGGTGGAATGACCGGTCACTATGACACGCACTGACCACCAGGAGTCAGACGCTCAATGCAGGAGCTGCCCCCTGGTGGTCAGTGTGTTCCCACAGGGGGGGCACAGCTCAGGCAGAAGCCGGGCCCAGTGCTGGTGGCAGGAGCCTCTCCCACCTTCCCTGCAGGCAGGTGGTAAGGAGCAAGGGTCCTAAACTATGAGAGCCCTGATCCTCAGGGATCAGGCCTAAGCCAGCAGGTGGACATCCCTGAGGGGGTCCCACACTGCGAGAGGGCATAGGCTGGGCTGAGGGCCCCCCCCTCCAGTGCACAAATCTCATGCACCGGGCCTCTAGTTCTAATATAATAGTGTAGAGAAATAAGATGGTTTAATGGTAGGAAGAATGCTCAATAAAATTTTCCATTGGCCGCAAAGGACAACCCTAATAGAAGTAGAATGAATTGTTAAGGATTGGTAATTAAAGAATGTGAACTTCCTGTTATAGAACAGGAAGCACAGAGAACTGACCCAAAAGATTAGAATCTTTAGGATGTGTAAGAAGATATTGTTCCCAAATGAAGAGAGAAGAGTCACCTCTGTGGTCCACCTACTAATAGTGTAGCACACCAAGTTCACTGTTGATTGGTGCTGGGGAAAGACCTGCACTTTGTTTTGAGACTGTCATAGTAAATGATATACAGTGTAATGCATTGCCCAATATCCCACATAAATTAAAATAGGAAAAATATCCTTATATTTGTGTCCAAAATTAAATTTCCACAGGTTCTGAAAAGACCCAGTTCAAAAAATAGAGTGTCCACAATCACCTGGGAATGTGTTTCCTCTTTCGCTTCTCAGAGTGATCTTGATTTACATTTCTAGGCTAATTACTGTCAATGGCTGATTCTGAAATCTAGCTTCTTGGACTAGTTTTTTTGTAGTTCTTGTCATTTTTTGAAGACATAGGTAAAATAGCAAGATCCTCCAATGTAGCCTAGAATTAGAGTTAATCTCCTGAAGCAAGACGGCCAGAATAAGTGATCTAAGGACTTTTGAAGCACATTCTCACATGTGGCATGGACAGAGGGCTGCTGGGAAACAGACTGTGGAATGCTCACCTGATGCTAAGCATTGATATCAACAGACAAGGTTGCAAGTGAAAACCACTGTGCAAAGGGTCTGGGCAGCTACACACTGGAGGGACTTTGCCTTTTCTCAACGTTGAGAAAATAAAACACTTTTGAGTTTTGTTTTTTTCAGATAAAACTACACATACATTCTAACACTGTAATGTATGGAGAACCTTCATGTCTTAATATTGTCAACATCAGTTACTTCTAAAATTACAAGGAGCACCTTTTCTTATGTAAACCACAAAATCATAGTCTAAAATGAGCTGGGACGTGGTTAAAAATAAAAGGTCAATTAAATTGTCAATAAAAGAAAAAAGATATGAGTTTCTACTTATCAACATTTCATAACTAAGAAACATGCCTTTTCACAAAATGCACATAGCTTAAAATCCTAACTTTATGGTCAGCCGGGAAATATTGCAAAACACAGAGAAAAGATGAGAAAAAGGAACAGATGACTCAGAAATTTCTTCAATGAATATGTTAACTGGAAATTAATCTCCTCTTTTCTCGCCTTACTGTATAATCAGATGGTGTGTTGGAAATATGGTATAGTCTGTAGATATCTGAGTTAACCAATTGTATTTTATATACTTTGATTTAAAAACTTCTAGACGATTTTAAAAATTTAAACTTCTATCTTTGTAAAATCTCCTAAGCAATCGAATGAGATTGAGGTGATGACGGGACTGACAAGTTACTCTAGTAAACTTCATGTAAATTCTCTAAAATCTCTTTTAAAATGAAACTTTATTTATAATTCTTTAGGTAGTTTCTTAAGGATTATAAGAATGCACACCATAACCACACTTATAAAATTTTAGTAGTAGTTGATTAATTTTTTTTTCAAATAAAAATCACTATTCCTATTGTTTGAATAATACCAAATGCACAGACTTATGTGTACACAACAGGCACACACACTATCAGAAAACACCCTGTTTAAAAAGAAATGAGTTAAGCATGGCTCACAAACCTTTGATTGCCTTTTCCATTTGTCCACGTGCTTCCTCAGAAAAGCATAATCACATGTCGTGGGGAAACCTCATTTCATCATTGACCAAGAATTATGTTTGGCTATCACCTGGACCTGAGGCGGACCTAACATAATGTCCATTATACTTTCCTTTTCTTTCTTTCTTTTTTTTTTTTAAGGAACATGGATTTTATTAAATGACATTATTAAATTAATGAACAAATGATTTAAGTTCAAAAAAATTACAAATTAACATGAAGAACCAAATACTTAGTATCATTTGCCTTGCTTCACTAGTGGGCTCTTTAATATAGATTTCACCCCACCTTCCCCAAACACACACATATACACATACACACACTTCCATGAGCAGCTGTCTACTGCTGCATTGAGCTCTGGAAAAGAGGAAAGGTGATATATCAAAAGTACTTATCAATTATAATTACTGCATAGGCTCTTAGACAGTGCTCATTTTACCCAGATATGGAAACTATTCCTACAGAACAAAATGAAAAACAGTGGGAACAGAGCAAGGGAATTTCATTCAGCAACGCTTTTTTCCCTAAGGCATAAATTGATGCTTTAATGTTTTGTTTGTTGAGGCGCAAAATCCTTTTAACTATTATTTCTGCATATGGAACTAGGAATATAGTCTTATATGATGCAATGAGAAGTACACAACTTCACCTCGAGATATTGCTGCCCCAAATGATTTTTTTTTAATTTTCTTTATTGGTTAAGGTATTACAAATGTGTCCATTATACTTTTCTAACAGTTAATTATGCATTCCTGTATTGTCGCTGGTTTCTCACTGGTGCCAGGTATTTAATTTTAGGAACAATCAGTGATCATGTGTTTTGCACAATAGAGGTATCTAAACACCAGGGACAGTGTTTCCGGGTATATTTTGGGCATATGAATGATCTGTCCTTAAGCATAATGTTTGGTTTCTGATGTAGTGAAATCTGAAGAGTAGAGATTTCTGTGGGCAGCTGTCAACACTGTCTAGATTTTTTTTTTTTCATAAGTTTGCTGTGTTACCAACTTAGCCCTTATACTAACATTGATGCGAAGAAGCCTCCTGAAAGATACACTGTCATCATGTTTATTTTCCTATTCACATTATTCCACATTAGGTCTCATGCTAAGTCATTTTCGGAGTGCCTAAGTGTATGTTCGAGGAGGGAATTTACTAAGATTCCTAGAACTGGACAGACATAGGTAGAAGTTGTGGATGGTAACCCAGGCCAACCCAGAGATCTCCTTTTGCTTCCTCCCCATCTTTTAGTTTTTCTGATTGTATCCGAGAGGAAGTGTGCGTGAGGGGTTGGTTTGTCTTTCGCGCCCCTGTTTCATTTGCTGTCATCGCCTTGAACAAAGAGCCTGCGTCCCTGGCCCATGGCCATTTATATAACTATCGCAGCCAAGAGAGTAAAGCTGGTGGGGTGGGAGCAACCCAGAGGTACATCAATCAACTGAGCACATGTCACGTTGATAATAAATACTGGAAACTGGGAATCCTGAGCCCACAGGCCCAGAGGGTGTCCTGTATTTCATCCGGATGTTGTGATAGCTCTGTCCCTTTCATCTGAACTTCCTGCCGGGCTCGGCAAACGGGATCTTACCCTCGGTGATTTTGTATGAAGCCCACCACAGGCAGATTTCCTCATTTCCTAGATCTATTCCCGAGGGAATGTCAAGCCATTCTGCTGTGGCCACTCCCCTGCCCGCATGCATTTCTCTGCTCTCTGGCAGGAAGGGTGGGTAAAGTAATGAAAGCAGCACCTGATGAAGACAGCATTTCTTCTCCCTCATCCTTGTGACTTACAGGCCGGCGTGGCTCGGTGGTTGAGCCTCGACCTATGAACCAGGAGATCACAGTTAGATGCCCGGTCAGGGCACACGCCTGGTTGTGGGCTCGATCCCCAGTGTGGGACGTGCAGGAGGCAGCCGATCAATGATTCTTTCATCATTGATGCTTCTATCTCTCTCTCCCTCTCCCTTCCTCTCTAAAATCAATAATAATATATTTTTAAAAAATTCCTTGTGCCCTCGTGATCCTTGTTCTCAACACTCCCCCAGGCAGCAGGTGGCATTTCCCCGAGATCCAGGGGCGTTTTAGTTCGTGGAAAAGGGTCACAGTATCTCTCATGCTGTGGAGAAACCTCAGCAGCTTTGGAATATATGAGGCTACACTTGTCAAGGAAATTCCTTTGTCAACTATTTGCTGAACCCTTAGCAGAGCTAGTTGGCGCTGGGCATTTGGTAATAACAAAATAATAAACTAAAATTGCTTCCTGCCAGTAAGGAACTCCACCTAGCGGTATCCCTCCAGCATCTAGAACCAGGGCGGACTCATTATCGCCTCTCATTATCCATCTGAATAAATCAATGCTGTTTGACAAGATTAAGATACAAATACACCAGGGAGCAACCTGACTTCACTGGTGAGAAACTTGCCCACAGTGTATCGCTGTTAGTGCCAGCACTGGTATAGCGTGCCTATCTGCAGAGCTTGCCTGGTCTAGACAAGGGCACTCAGGATCTGTGTGCAGCACGTAATCCAGCTGGCTTGCCCAGCTCACGATCGCTGGGTCCGCGAGAAGGTAATGGTGGCTACTGAGAATTATTGGTTTATTTGTTCTCTGAGCAGGCCTGATGCTGGCCTCGGGCCTCCCTGTCTTTTAATTTAGCGATTTTCAACCCGAATGCCACAGAAATTTTAAGACATGCAATACCTGGCTATTTCGTCAGGGGTACTGACCAATTTTCTTTTAGATTATCAAATAAAAAATGACAACAGCCAACACAACAATAGGCATCTGGTGTGAATGCCCTGTCTTGAACCATAAATATGTAGGTCATATAATAAAGTTGCATCTTATTGCTCATGTCACACAACAAGGTTGCGTCTCATTGGTTAATTTTTGGTACCAGACACCTCAGTTTTTAAAAAGTCATTTTGGAGCAAAATGGGTAGGTAGTTACTGATTTTTGTTATTGTTGTTCGATAAATCAATCAAAATTATACCTATTTTTTTTCAGATCAGCAAAAAATATAATTTTTGGTGTGCTGAGGAATTTTATTTACTAGTTTTTGTAGGCATTGAAGTGAAAAAGGGTGAAAATCTCTGTTTTAATTGCCTCTGGAGCACAGTGTTTACAGAACACCTCTTTTTATTGGGGAGACAAAATTCTCCCATCCTCCTTACACTCTGAACATCCATATACCTGGGTCATTCCTGAGAAGAGAGGACGATGAGGAAGAAGGAAAGTAAGAAGTCCCAGAATCCTATTGGCTGGGAGATCATCTGCTTCCTACTAAGGCTTTCTGGTTGGTACGCAGGTTTCTGGAAGCAGTGAGGAATTATGTGGTTGGTGGCTGGTTTATTAGCTTCTATCATGAAATTCAGTTGGAAGACAATCGTTACTTTGTTCAACCTAGTATAAAAGTATTTAGGTTTTGACACCTCTATGGGCCTCATTTCCTTATGAGGGCACCCATGCCATGTAAATCTTACATAAATGTGTATACTTTTCTCCTGTCAATATGTCTTATGTCAGTTAATTTCTCAGGTCTGGCCGAAAAACCTAGGAGAGAAAAGGTAAAATTTTGTATCCCCTACACTAGTAAATTTTCACATGGAAAAATTATAAATTTAAAAATAGATTTAAAAATTCAAACATAAGACTCAGATCCTTTAATGGTAAAGAACATTTAAAATCAAGACAAAAAATGCAAATTCCATTTAGAATAAACAAGGAACATGAATAAGAACTGTGCAGAAGATATAAAAATAGCCAATAACCATATTAAATATGTATTGACTCAGAAAGACAAAAAATTTTCAAGAAGATACCATGTATCATTTAGCGATTTGGGAAATATTTAACTTAAAAATGCCTATAACCAAGCTCATCTTGGAACAAGGAGATTGTGGAAAGAATCCATAGAACCATTCTATGCATAACTTTGGCAACATGTATTTAACCACTGGAAACCCTGCAATTCCATTTTTAGTATCTATCCCTAGGAAGCAGTGAAATAGTAGGATACAGATTTAAACACATGTATAATGATTGTTGCATCGCTTAATAAATAAAATTAGGACTAATGTGAAGACCGTTCAATACAGAGTGATGGGAAAAAGTGTGTTTCATTTTTAAGATGAAATACTAGAGATTAATAAAAATGATTTTGAAGAAATATCTTTGTCGATTTCAGAAATGTTTACAACTTATTGTTAAGTAAGAAAGCATACTGCAAAACATAGCTGCATCAAACATGTACATACATGTAAATGTGGGGGAATATATAGATCAACATGTCCTTTTAGTAATAATGATTGTGTCCTTGCTGTTGCTTATTGATATTATTCTTTGTCTATATATATTTATTATGCAATTTATAGTTTAAGTTAAAAATAAAATAAATCATATAAATTGTCTCTATGATAATCAGGTAAATTAGATAGGCAAATAAACACCACCCATGTTTCCTTTGTACTCAAAATTGCCACCAGTGTCTACTGAGCAATCATTTTCCTAACAATGGTATGAAAGTGTTCTAAAAATTTGCAGGAAATGAGAATGCGTTTCATCATTAACATCATTTGAGTTAAGTTAAAAAGTCAGATAAGTCCCTAAGGTCACATGGAGTCTGTAATGCACCCTCTGTTTGATTCAATAGAAATATTATAACCAAAACATTTGCATCAATCAACTACACATGAATTAAAGATAAGTGAATCAAAAGCCTTAATGTACTGATGTGGAGTCACAAAATCTGTGTAATTGTTAAATGTTTCATTAATTTACCAAATGGTTCCTACTTCATGTCTTTTTCTATTTGCAAATTAACGATAGTACAAAATACATTCAGTCTGTGCACCATGCAAAATGTTAAGCTGATGCTTAGAAAACACTTAGAGATCTTCTAAAGAATGCAAAATGTGTGTCAATACAAAGCATATTATGTCTTTTAAGAGAAAGGTTTATGGCTACAGATAATTTTTGAAATAGTATTTGTATTTTCACATGAATTATATCAACATAATCTGCAAGAAGTTGATTTTGTCTGCAGGAAAAAATATTGTCTCCCTTTAAGTTAAGGAAAAGCAAACTTTAGTAAAAATTATCCACAATCTTATGACGAATGGGTGGCCTAAATAAATCCAGGTCTTTTAACTTGCCCTACCATAGTCCTTCTTGCCAGAAAAACAACAACAACAAATGTTCATTAGCTCTTGGGCAGGAAGCAGAAATGTTACTAATACTTCTTAGCTACTATCAAATAGCTCTATACAGCCGCAGTACTCTGCCCCACAAAGTCCCTGGAATGGTAGGCTTTGCTCAAAGGGATTTTATCATTCTTCCTCCTCAAAGATTCTCATCTGACAACAAAAATGTTGCTTTTCCACCTCTCATGGACATTTCTATTCTTCCAGAAGTTAAGGATAGAATTGAAAGCCAAGGAAATGACTTTTTCTAATGTATGTCAATCACGTTTGGTTAAAGATACAAGCTATAAATATTCCATGAATGGGGTATACAAATTTGAGATTAACAGAGCAGTTTTGAAAATGGAAATTTGCTTAACAACTAGTTGCCTTCTACTTTCCATTCACATGCACGAATAAGCTACCTCATATTATTCATTCTGCCACAGATGAAAGATCACAAAAGCTCCGTTCTGGTCTAGATGTCTTAACAGTGCATGCTTTCCTTTCTCCTTGGCCCCAATCCTCCTCTATTTTTCTTCTTCCAATTTTGGTCAACATTTTAGGATGATGATATAATTTGTGGAGTAATGGACTGAGTCAATGCTGGCTAGTTACCAGTTTTTTTTGGGGGGGGGTTAGCCATAAATGCTATCTAAATATATATATTTTTTCCTTTTTGATAATCTTGTGTACTAAAGGCTTCAACTATCAGGAATGGAACCATCCTGTTCCAATTTTCTAACACATATCAAGGGGAAATCTTGGATTTTATCCATGCTGCACTTTATATGTGATGCCATCTTACTGAATTTTAAAGGTTTGGGGGCTGGGTGCGGAGTAGAAAAAATATTGTTTTGAATACAGTATTCTGTTTTTGAATTAATGATGACCTCTGTTGCTTGTGAAGCATATTTTTCTCTAGCAGTTCTTTGATTCTCTCCCTGACAGACTGCTGTATAACAGATTTAATGAACATGACACAGTATGTAGTAAGTATTCCTGACAGTTCAGAATAAATATGCATCACCCTAAAAGAGGCAATGACTTACTCCATTCCCTTCATCATGAAAGGACCCGGTACCCTTAATTCATCGTCCTTTGATTACAACAAGCTCCACTTGATGTAATGTGTGTCCTGTATTTTTATTTACTCTAAAATAAATTCCTTTTATATCCTCAGGTGATCAACACCATTTAAGAATAGGCTTATGTAAAGTCAAATAACTAGATAGGTGAGAAAGCCAGCCAGTCGGCCAGATGCTTCAGACAACCCAATTAGCTCATGCAACGTAGAGCATGCATCTAGAGGAGTGGTGTTATTTTTTTAACTTTTTTTTTGAGTATTTAAATTGTTCAGGAGCCTCACTGTCTTCCAAAATGCAACACAGATACATGGCAAAGGGGTTAAGTCCAAGAACCTTTTGGTAATCTTGAACTATGTACCACTCGTTCAATTTAAAGACAAAATCGAGTTAATAATGTGGCATTGTTGCTGCTTGAAACATGGGCACAAACAATTCACCTATGATAATACAAAAGTTCTCCACCTTCACCTTAATAATGGAAACACAACTTGCTCAAACTACATAAAGTAAATCTGCATCTAACTTTTACCCCCCAAAAAAAAGTTCTGAATAGAAAATCCCTAAGAAAAACGATATCTACTTTATCTAGGGTCAGTTTTAGAGCTGGCTGTCTTTTGGAGGATATTCAGCCTCAGCTAATGGCAAGAGCCAGATGTAGTTCAAGTCCAGGGCTATCTAAATCCTTCAGAATCCGAGAAAAATAAGTGTAAAAGTAGTAATAATGAAATAGCTAGCATTCATTAAAAGTTTTCTGTTGCCAAGTACTATTTTCTATAATTTTTTTGTGTGTCAGCTCAAGGCATTCTCACAACAATTCAAAGAAGATAGTATGCGTTTTCATGTTTTACAGATGAGAAAATTGAAATACATATGTACAAGTTAAGAACTTTCTCTAAGGTCAAACAATTAAGGTCAGGGCCAAGTTGTGACCTCAAAGAATTTGATGTTAGAGCTTACACTGTGCCACACCATACAGATGACCAGGGTTGATGACTCTTAGGGTATATGTAGAGGTTGTAAAACTGGGAAATTTGGGGATACAAGTAAATATCATAAATACTTGGTAGAATTTACTCATTCCTTCATTTCGATTTTCTTCCATCACATTAGTTTGAACTCAGTTGAGTTCATTGGTTTCCTAATAACAGTTCCCACGTGAAAATAATTCCATACTGAGAATCAGAGCCAACTCCACCTCAAAGCGCTGAAGGACTAATAATTGGTATAGTAAAGGGCCTTTTCCCCTTTATCTTTAAGCTTTGTTTCTTCACCTGGAAATTAAGGATGCATGACAGTGCTGTTGGGAAGACAAATATTAACCAAGTATTTATAATTATGTATTACAGGGGGCTATGTGGTGGGAATACTGGAAGCCAGGGGAACAAATAGGACTGTTGGGTAAGGCAGGGAGGTGGACGCCAGACCTGGAATTGCAGGTTCCAGGTGGTGTAATTTTTAGGTGCACAGGAGTCTGTCAGAGAGCATCACCTAATTGCAGCCATATGAGGTGATCTGAGTTGTTCTTAAAAGAATCAAATGAAAAACTGTGAGTCGAAGAAAATGCTTTATAAATGGCAATGCACTGTATAAATGAAGAGTTGTTTTTACTAAATCACTATGATTTATAAATGATTCGACCAGATCCACTGTTTGCTGGGAAGTGGCTGCTCTCTTAGTCCTGAGGAGGAAATGGAAATGAACAAACTAGACACCAAGGATTAGGAACTTTGAAAATTACACCATAAAACATTTGTCAGCCTTCATAATCATAATCATTATAAGTATTTATTTGATATAAACATATCACCTTGATTTGCCTATTTTGAGGAACCTCGGTCTTAAGTGGGCACGGCACCACCAGTTGCTTGGATTTTGTCTTCATAGTAGACCATCTTCATAACACAAGAATATTGTACAACTTGTGTTTCTTTTTCCAAACATAGAAATTCCATAGAAGTTTAGGCAAAGATTTTCAAGTGTAATAAATTTTTAAAAGTAAATTTCTGATATACTTTAATATTTTTGTCTTTAGATTATGTAAAATTAGTATTTGCTGCTGTTTTATCTATATATATTTTCCTGCCTTCAAGAAAATTGTTAAATTGTTCAAGGGAACAATTTTTTAACTTATGAAACACTTAATTTACTTGAAAACACTCTCCAAATGGCTCAATGTGCTAGGTTATGTACAAAGAAGGATAAAGAAAATTCTGATAAAATTGTTTTCATCTGTGGACATTTTCCAAATTCAACTTTTGGTAAATATTAATATCAACAGCTGGAAAGATTTGTAATACTTAGTAGGGGTAATTTTTCAAAGCACTGGTTGGAGTTTGAAGCCAACCTATTCCCATGGACCTTAATAGAAATCATGTTTCTCAAATCTAAGCAAATGATTTGAGAATGTGGAGATTAGAGTTTATAAACGCAGATTTAAGAATTGATATTTATGGAACAATATATCAACTATAAACCTATTCTAAACAGGGCATTTAAGTGCAGTTCTTTCAAAAAAAAAACAGAAAACAAAACCCAAAATAGCTGCATCTAAAAGTAAAGAACCAATCCATCTTTACATAAATGTTTCCCCTTGTTTGGGATTCTTTTTCTTTCTAATTATTCCCAGATTCCGCATGAAATCACTAAATGGTATGTGCCAACATCCTTAATATCTCCAATGGTGTCTGGTACATAGCAGACTCTCGATATAATTTTGAACAAATCAATAAATAAGTGATTGTGCTTTCCCTTTCTCTTTTCCTCTTCAGCTAAAAAGTCAGTTGAAAGAAACCATAAAAACAAATAATCAAAGAAACAAAAAGTTTGACTAAATCGCATAGGCACCTCCACTTCCTTGGGTAAAATTTTTCCCGGATTGGTCTGCTGCTTCTGTCCTGAAAAAAAAGGAAGTTTATTCCAGACTCTTAACATTGGGCTCTCGCCATGATGTCAGCAAAGAGTGGTCCTCATTCAGCTTTCTTTTCCCCCACATGGCCCTTATCTCTTGGCTGTGTTTCAAAATTGACATCTTGGATGACTTTGTTCCAACAGTTTAGAAAGTAATTTTTTTATCTGTCAATTTGGCTGATAACACAACCTGTTAGTAGTTAAATTTGTAATGTGAATGAATTCCCTTTGCTCATCAGGGGAAAAGACACAGAACAAGATAACCACTGTCTAACAAGGAAGTCACTGACCTACTAAGCAGAAGGGAAAAGAAACCTGCTCCTTACTGAGCACCTACTATGTGCCATGCACAGTCCTTACACTTGTCTCTAGGTCTGGCACCCCAAATGGGGCTGAGATTTGAACGTGCAACCCACTTACATGCCCTTGACCAGGATTCAAACCCAAGACTTATGAAACGCACTTATTTTCCATGCATGGGCAAAAGCTCCAGCCACTGAGTCACACTGGCCTGGGCTGCTATAATTATTTTAAAAGCTCTCTGGTTCTCAGCTGTTTCCTCTATAAAAATGAAGCCACAAATACCATATTTATTTGAAGCTTTGGGACAGAAATAGTCATCTGAGATATTTTAGTTCTAATGCCCATTAGTAAATAAAATTATAAACTGTTATGTTTGGGTCTCTAAGATTCTGCTTGAAAAAAAAAAAGTAATAATCGGTTTCGGCTAGTAATTATTTTATTTCTGCTATTATTTTCATTTTACTTTTTGCTTTGTGCTAATGGTTGGGGGTATTTTTGAGGCCGAGGGTTAAGAATACTGTCAGTATTTCTCTGCTCCTCCCTTCCACTGTCTATCGGTAGGGATCGGGTTTATAAGGTACCCCTATCAGAATTTCCTTCTGAATCCATCAGAAAAGAAAAATAATTTCTGATTGCTAATTCTATCATTTTTGCTCATTTTTTTCTACATTTAAGCTACGTCTTCTTTAAACCAACTAGCCACTCATGAATTCTTTATTTTATACTGGGAAATTAAAATAGCTCTACGTGCAATCTTTCTTCCCACTGGTTAGACACTTCTCAGTGTCTCCTGGTTTCTGTTTCTAGATTGCACTCAGATAAGAATCTGTCTGTGTTCTGCTCATTTCACTCTCGTAATCTGATCTTCCAAGCATCTGATTTCAAATTACAAAATATGTCTCATGGCAGGTTTATTTTCCACATTTTTTAGTTCCAGTAAATTAGTCCTTCCAAAAGGAGATATTAAATGTGGTCTTCTGGTGTGCATACAACTTTAAGAAATGTTGTGCCTATATGCGTCATGAAATAACAGGAAACATTTTCACTTGCTGTATGATTTGAAAGACAATGTATCAAGGTTCAAACTGTGATTTAATGAAGGGCCCAGGCCAGGGTTTAATGCTATTCCCATTGGTTAAAGGAACAGTCTGTTACCTCCCTACATAAGATATTTAGTCTATGAAATATGTGAACAAATATATTTGCAAGTACAGTTACAATCAAGGGAAAAATGTGTCAGTATTTGGAGCAAAAGTGGAGGTGTAAATAGCAATGCTGTTTTAGCGCCTAATGTCAAAAGTTACTCTACCTTGTATAATTCAATTCAAGAAGGCAATGACCTAGATATGCACGGAGGATCTGAAATGCATGATGAGGGATGTGTGGCAATAGACAGAGAATGAAACTTCTGGCATGAGGTAATTATGAGAGTTAAGCTTCTAATACAATGAGTTTTGAGAGAAAAGGCATTTAATTTAAACATACACTAAGGTTTCAAATATAATCTACATGGGGTCATTGTTCCATCTTTGTCTAGTGAAGATATGTTTCCTTGCTTTTTGTTATGTGAAAACATGTATTAAGATTTTTATGTTTAAAAACTTGCTCACTAATTTTTGTGATTTGTCTTCATTACACGAAAGTTATAAACTTAGGACTTTAAATGCTGCATTTATAGCAGCAAAAGAAAGTTAACCTACAAAAATGACTTTGAAAGCAAAAGGAGTTTCACTCTCCACTTAAAATATTGCCTCCAAACCTTGGAAGAGGACATGCATCTGATCATTTTAAACATTCATAAGTAGCAACAGTATTCCCCTTTTCCTTAAAAGCCCAGGTGTTTTATAGGCCCGAGGAGCAATTCCGAGGTGAGGAATCATCATCGGCCTAATAAAGGCAGATTGCTGGCAGCCTCTTTCCTCCCATTTCCCTTCTCTGTAACCTTTATGCGTCCACACTTTGCACACTCTTCCTGCTCATCATACAATTCTCCAGCCATTTCTCACACTCGTTTGTATGATTCTCCTTAATGGCCAAATGTGTCCTGCTGTTCCACACGATCCTCGCCTTCGCTGAACCAGCTGAAAATTTTGCCCTGCGTTTCCTTTGTCGCTTTCTGCCATCTTGCTCCTTCTTTTGTTTCCCGAATATTGCTTTGGTATTTTAACAAATTAACCTAAATAAATAATTCCATGTTCTTTATGTTCAGACAAATCCTTTCCTTACTTTTTCTGAAAGTGTATCTTAATGGGATTTTTTTTTTTTTACAATGGAACAAAATTGCAAACTGAAACGAAATCTTTAAAGGATATTAAACCCTCATACACACACACACATATGCATACACAGTCTCAATCTACAAGAGCTTTGCATCACAGAATTTTAAAAAATATATATAGCTTCAAGTGTCATAACTGAAGATTTCGAATTTCCCAGTCTGTGAATTTCTCATGCAAGCCAAATGCCTTAGGCCAGTGGTTGGCAAACCATGGCTCGCGAGCGGCCCCCACGTGGTATTTTGTGGAGGAGCCACACTGAAGGGGCCAAAGAGCCGCATGTGACTCATGAGCTGCGGTTTGCCGACCACAGCCTTAGGCTATCCCAATAACTATAAACCAGTTTAGTTAGTATATTTGGTGGAAATGCAGGCTTCTGTTAAATGCACATCAATTTTTAAACTTAGAATCCCATTTAACCTGTCATGATTAGGATATAGATGGGCATCATTTTACTTAATGATGTTTACTAAACATTTTGATTAGTAACAAGAGAAATACTCGATGTGATGCTACTGCTACTCAAGCATTGATTAAACACTCTGCCATCCACAAAAGCTGACAGGGATTCAAAGGAGGAAATGTAAAACTTGAAGGTACAGTGAAATAGTGACATTTTACTCTATAAAGCTGCCAATATCTTAATCCTTCATGTAAATCATTTTTATCAATTCAATTCCATATCTTAATTTGTATACTAAAATACTCAGTTTCATTAACTCTGATAAGTAACCACGTGGTATGAATTGCACTTTCTTTGCCGTTGTGAGCAAGTAAACATTTTTTTTCTGTATCGGTCCCATATTTTTTTTCCATTCCTATCAATAGATTCTTCAGGTATATTTTTCATTTTCCCACTGTAAAAAAAACCCTACCTTTCATTATTTTGTTATTTAGAATCTTCACTTTCTCAGCTTAAGTGATGTCTTTGTCAATGATAACATTGTATTCATTTACAGTGATGATTGATATGGTAATAGATACAGTGTGATTGAAAACAACCTTTGTCAATAAGAAGGCAAATACTCAAACTGTGTATTGCTCTGAATTTGCTCATTATTGGAGACCTTTCATAGTCATATTGACTTGCTGTCCAAATGTTGTTACTTACCTGATGCTTCCATTGTTTAAATGGTATAGACCTTGGCATTGAACATTGCTTCCCTCAATATTTGTCCTGAAGTACACATGGCTCAATTTGCAATGTTTGAACTTGTTATAGAAGGATATATAATAGAGATATTTGAGCTAAAAAGAGATTTAAGTTTATAAAATGGAAAAACACACACACACATATCAGAGAAAAGGTACCAGTACAGTGCCTGTATACTCTTAGTTCATTATAGTCTTAATTTTGAAATAGCACTTTTTCTGCTTTTATTAGCCAAAGCCACAACATACTTAACCAGAAATTATTTTATTATTGCTCAAGTATTTGATTTTGTTATATTTGTCTTCAGAAGAGCTGTAACAAAATTCTTGGTGGCAAATTCTAGGACATTTTCATGTATGTGGACATGGAAGTGTAAATGCAAGACTGGCAAAATCGCCCCTTTAGAGATCTCGTGCAAGGATCACAACTGTGTTAGAATCTGTGGTTCTTTCCACTTGGGACTCATTTCCTCTTTCCTCTGGGTGCCCCCAACTGCTATCAGAATGGGTATCAGCGTCTGTTTTCTCTACAGGACTGTGGGCTGTGTGACCCCAACTTCCCTTGTTCATGTTACATTTCCTTACATGGGTGCTTTCTACTGTGCCTGGTATCATGTGGGTGCTCTATATATGGGCTTTGGTTTGACGATGAGGGTTTTAGGATGCAAAGAGAAAGATGACCAGATTGTTATTGCTTTCATGTGGCACTTAATAAAGAGAAGTTGCTAAATTTGCTGAGAACATGGTCAACTGGATACTGTGATGCATGTACATGGATTTTGTCCTGCCACAGAAACAGATGGTAGTATAAAAATATATTTTCTCAACTTTACCCACAGATGGAACCATCCATACTCTCAAATTTTATGGTTATCCTCAATTTTTAAAAATATCAATATCAATATCCTTTAGTTTATGCTCAAATAATCCCATTTTATCTCTTTGCACATTTCCTATTTCCAAGTTTATTAATAGACTCATCATTTCGGTTTTTTTAGGGAAGATTTCTGAATTGTTCAAGAACGGTACTTTTCTGTTTCTTTTCTGCCGAGTGGCTTGAGAGTCATGGTCATTTAAATCATCTTTCTCCCAGGCCTTGCATGAATATCAACACTGCGTTTGCTGTGTTTTACGTACTTATTCCTTGTTTTCCACGCTGTGGCTGTCTCTCTAACCCGGGCCCCATAACTAGCCTCTCTCATGATCTCCTACTCCCATTTCAGCCGGCAGCCTGCTTGCGATCGTGTTACTCAAGGTTTGCGTTTGCTTACAAGGTGAAATTCAAACTCACTAGACTTGCATTCGTTAATTCCTTGTTTTGCTCCCCACCTGTAATTTTTACTTTCTCTTTCCTGTCTGCTCTCCATAAACTTGATCTACTCTATCTCTAGCACACCCTGCCCTTTTCTTTTTTTAAAAAAAAAATATATTCTATTGATTTTTTACAAAGAGGAAGGGAGAGGGATAGAAAGTTAGAAACATCGATCAGCTGCCTCCTGCACACTCCCTACTGGGGATGTGCCCACAACCAACGTACATGCCCTTGACCGGAATCAAACCTGGGAACTTTCAGTCCACAGGTCAATGCTCTATCCACTGAGCCAAACCGGTTAGGGCCTCCTGCCCTTTTCTCTCCCACATGGTTATACTCAGTTAAATGATCTTATTTAAAATAATTTTATTTCCCCATTTTTATCAAGCTACATCCAACACCTCCTTCAGTATTCTGTTCTTAATTATTTTATCGACATTCCTTGATCCCCCAAGATGAAATCAAACATTCAGGTTAACTTTCAGGGGAGGGTTAGTACATTGTCCGCTTCCTCATTGTCACCCACTGGGAAGTGTCATGTCCACCCTTAGGTAGTCATATTGAGCTGCACCAGGGCTGGCTCCATGAGCAGGTGCCCTGTGCAGCCCCAAAGCTCCACACTCTTAGAAATGTCCCAGGCTGGGCTTAAGGCTCCTCTGTCTCCGTCTTGAAATCATTACATTGTGAACAAGGGTCCCTCAATGTTCCTTTTGCACTGGGCCCCACAAATCACATAGCCAATTCTGTCTAGCAGTGTGTCTTCAACAAGTAGTTGCTCCAACAATGTGTTAAATGGACTGATTGCCAATTTCCAAACTCATTCTCTCCTCCATTGAAACAAAACCAGGTAAACACCTGAACCTCAACTCTTTGATGCACTTATCTTCATAATCCTGCAGTGTGGCTTGATGGGAAAGATGTTCTGAACATGATAAATAGACGAAATGTTGTTGAGATATTAGTATTAACTCTTACCCCAGCATGTTACCAGAGATGAAATAGACTTGGCAGCTTTTCATAGAGATTGAGATAGGTTTTTTTATGCTTACTTAGAAAATGACTTGATTATTGTCCTAACATTGAGCAAAAAGATGGCTTGGCATTTTCATATTTGACCCTGAAATTGATAGATATAGTTAATATTATGCTTGACTGGATTACTTAGAGAAAAAATCAACAACAATATATCGCATATAGTAGCGGTTCACTGTTCAATGAACTCAGTTACATTAGCTAATTTATAAGACTTCTTGAGGCTGGTGCAGTGTTCAGAAGCACATCTGTGTAATTATTACTTAGAAAATGGCAATGAAACAATATTGTGTAGGATTGTATAGTTAGAGGGAAGGCTGACAACCCTGAGGTCTGGGCTGAGTGGCTCATCGTGTGCAGTAGTTCAAATCTCTCTGGCAAGAATTGTTCTCTCCAAGTTATTTTGAGCGATGTTGATCCAGAAATATTTCCAGACTGGTCAGTCCTTTTTATGCTCTAGAGCAGAGGTTCTCAACCTGTGGGTTGCGACCCCTTTGGGGGTTGAATGACTTTTTCACAGGGGTGGCCAAAGACCATCAGAAAACACATATATAATTACATATTGTTTTTGTGATTAATCACTATGCTTTAATTATGTTCAATTTGTAACAATGAAAATACATCCTGCATATCAGATATTTACATTGTGATTCATAACAGTAGCAAAATCATAGTTATGAAGTAGCAATGAAAATAATTTTATGGTTGGGGGTCACCACAACATGAGGAACTGTATTAAAGGGTCGTGGTATTAGGAAGGTTGGGAACCACTGCTCTAGAGATTTTGCTTTGAGTACATATGCAAGGCTAAATTCTTCCTGCCCAAGATGCACAATAGAAAAGATCCTTCAGCCGAAGCCGGTTTGGCTCAGTGGATGGAACGTCGGCCTGCGGACTGAGGGGTCCCAGGTTCGATTCCGGTCAAGGGCATGTACCTGGGTTGTGGGCACATCTCCCATTGGAGATGTGCGGGAGGCAGCTAATCGATGTTTCTCTCTCATCGATGTTTCTGACTCTATATCTCTCTCCCTTCCTCTCTGTGAAAAATCAATAAAATTTATAAAAAAAAAAAAAAAAGAAAGAAAGAAAAGATCCTTCAAGGTTGTTGCATGTTTTCTCTGTGTGAGGAATGACTCAAGTCTATATTATATTGTGCAGGGGTCCCTGCAAAGAAAGGAATTTAAACATCTTCCTCTTCTTATTTTAGAAGTCACATATTTATATTTTAGCATCCAATTATCTTCAATTTATATCCTACAATCTAAGTGGCTATTATAAGTAAAAATGACTTTTATTTAGCTGTCATGATAGTTAATTTCCAAAGCTCAGAACATGATTTAGAGAAATGTATGCTTTATTCCATGGACAGTTTTTCATTGCCAAATATAAGGAAGATGTGTAAAATTTTAGAGTGGGTAAATGGTGATATGACAAGCTACTTAAAATTCAAAACTTCTGTATGTCTTTAAACAAAATGAATTGCCTGACTTTTAAGTTAGCCTCTACATATGATACTTGACATTTCCAAGAATGCAATAAAACAATACATTTACATAATCATATTGCCAAGCAATGTCAATACAGAAATATTTTTTATATTTTTAAAACATATTTTTATAGATAAGCCAAATATTTCTAAGACAGTTAACCATTGCTTTCAGTTCCTACCCCATAATGGAAATGGGAGCTTATTTTGAAAAGGGCCCTGCCATTGCCCTAGCCAGTTTGCTCAGTAGTTAGAGTGTCGGCCTGCAGACTGAAGGGTCCCGGGTTCGATTCCAGTCAAGGGCACATACCTCAGTGGCAGGCTCCATCCCCGGATAGGCCTCCATCCCCCGTGTGCATGAGGAAACCAATCAATGTATGTCTTCCATATCAATGTTTCTCTGTCTCTCCCCTTCCCTTCTACTAACTCTAAAAAATCAATGGAAAAAATATCCTCAGGTGAGGATTAACAACAAAAAAAAGGGGGGGAGGGTGCTTTTTTGATGTAATAACTAAGAATGTTTTCAGATTCTTGAACCAAATATCAGTAACTCTGATTCAAAACTTCAGTGTTTCAGTGTTATTTTTACAGGTTTATTTCATCTTGGTCTGGAAGTGCATTATGAACAATAAGGAGAGAGAAACCTATATAGAGCTGATGGCGCACAGTATGGCAAGTTCTAAACCAACTGTGAGCCTGATGGACGCTAGCCCAGAGGAAACTCTCTCTGATCATTTTCAATGCTCTCAATGTCTGAGACACTCATAAATATTTTCTGCAAGCCTGGTGAATGTGTCAGATTATCCTTTAATAATTTCACTACAAAAGCTGATGAATGAAAACATAATAGGTTTTTAAAGAACACATTTGAAAAGAGCCAAGTTGAAGCTAGATTATCTTTTAAGACATATGAATATTCAAGATTTTAGGAGAGAGAGAGATTGAGATTTGAATATTTACAGGCAAATAACATAAAATAACATAATCTTGTTTTCATTCTGGGTATATACCATAAGCCTAAGATGTGATCGTATATGAATGGTTTTATATTTAATACCCTTCAATTAAATTTTTCTTAATATATTTTTAATATTTTTCAACTGAGGTGAGCAGGGTACTCAGGGAAGGGTAAGAGGAGGTGACCTCTAACAAAACTCTCGTGATCATGTACACCGGCCAACGATATTTACTGATCAATAATGAAATAACTTCTTCTCTTAGGGTTAATTAATCAGTTTTAAATTTGCACTTTCAGCAAGCACTTATCAATAAATTTCTCACTGGAAATGGTCTAAGTGGTCCAACTCTACCTATATGCTAATGATGTTTGCGAATACCTCTTTTCCAGATGGCACATGACTTAAGCCATTCTCCAAACGTATCTCATCTGTTTAGTGCTAGCCGGTGTATAATGGCATGTAGATATAAGAACTAATGGAGGAAGTGCACTGCCTCAGGGAACACACATCATGACAAGCAACTAATTGCTTTAAGTACATTAGTACCAAGCGAAGCGTTTTACATCTTAGGAAAGGCTCCAGCCCCGTCTACTTTCTCATTTACCAAAATGTCATGTCCCCTCCTGAAAGAAAGGATTAGCAGACTTTTTTCTTTCAAAGCATTGCATGAACTTCCCTCAATTCACTCTGCCCTACAAGGTGGGTTGAAAATCCGTCTAAGTCATAGAATATCTAATAGAATACACAAGTCACTCATGGTTGAGTGGCTCTATATACACACACCACAGGGATTCAGTTTGTAAGGGATCATCAAAACTAAATATTACTCTCTCATTCCACAAGAAATTGCTATTCAGGCAAAAGTAAAATAAAAGAAATACATACACACCTTTTTAAAAAAAACAAAACTGAAAAATACATTTTGGGGAAAAAAAATCATTCTCTAAAAGTAGTCATGTTTCCTACATGATATGAAGTATCTTACTTTGGTATATGTGCCTTTAATGTTCGTAGTTGATAACGATGTGCATTATTATTAGAACGTGAACAAGCATGATGGGAAATTCAGAGTTGCTTAGTTTGATGACTTGAAGTTTCCTGTCCTGATTCCTAAGTATGTCAGTGAGACAGGTTGCTGGCCAGAAGTGTCTGATAAAGGCCACTAGAAGTCAATGAATAATTTCATTTATTTATTTGGCTTTATTGAGATTTTTAAAATATATATTTTATTGATTTTAGAGAGCAAGGGAGAGGGAGATAGAAACATCAATGATGAGAGAGAATCATTGATTGGCTGCCTCCTGCACACCCCCTACTGGGGATCCGAGCCCACAACCCAGGCATGTGCCCTTGCCCGGAATCAACCCTGGCACCCTTCGGTCTGCAGGCCGATGCTCTATCCATTGAGCCAAACCAGCTAGGGCGAGATTTAATCCTATATAATAAAAGCCTAACATGCTAAGTGTTCAGCTGTTCATTTGACTGTTCAACCAGTCGCTACAATGCGCACTGACCACCAGGGAACAGATGCTTTGACCAGTAGGTTATCTTGCTGCTGGGATCTGGCTGATCGGGACTGGGCGAGATAGGTCGGACACACCCTGGAGCACTCCTGGGGTCCCTCCCTGACTCTGATTGTGCATCATTGGGGTCCCTCGGCCTGGCCTGCACTCTCTCACAATCGAGGAGCCCTCAGGGGATGTCCGAGAGCCAGTTTCAGCCAGATCCTGGCAGGCCAGGACCCCACCGGTGCACAAATCCATGCACCAGGCCTCTAGTTGAGATATTACATTGTGTAAGTTTAAGGTGTGGAACCTGATGACTTGATATACTTATATATTGTGACATGATTACCAATCTAAAGTTACTTAACACTTCTCTCACCTCCCATTGTGTGCGTGTGTGTGTGTGTGTGTGTGTGTGTGTGTGTGTGTGGTGAGAATATTTAAGATTTACTATCTTGGGAGCTTTCAAGTGTATAATACAGTATTGCTAACTATCATTATATCCTCAGAAGTGATTCCTGTTCTAATTGGAAGTTTTCATTCTTTGACCAACTTCTCCCCATTTCTTCCACCCCCATCTCCAGGAAGCCAACATGTACTCTCTGCCTGTGTCTGGGTGTGTCTGCTCCCTGCATGTGGTGATAGAGTTATGGGTTGCAGGTCAGACATTGGAGGAGTGGGAGCATTTGGAAGGTTTGAGTAGAAGAGCTGGTAGGAAAAAGTCATTTTTAACCCCTTAGGTAGGGGTGATGAGATAATCAGTGTCTACTGTGAGTTCACATGAGCGTTATGGTCATGAATTAAGGCCACTCAGCATTTGAAGGTTTTTCTCCTCCTTGCCAGCAGCCCTGTTATAGGCACAGGTGACTATTTGGGCTTAGCTTTTAACTAGTGTTGTAGTCTTATCAGGAATGCAAGAATATTGAGGTCAGTTGCAAGGGAATCATTACAAACATGGCAGAAAACTGGTTTATCTTGAATCAGCCATTTGAATTGCTTCTTAAATTTCCATTTAAAAATGCCAGTATAAATTCATACAGAAACCACTTTTTTAAAAACTAGAGGACCAGTGCACAAATTTGTGCTCGGTTGGGTCCCTCAGGGTGGCCTGCAGGAATCAGGCCCCAGCTCATGCCCCGAGGCTCACAGTCCCAGCTGGTGCCCCCAGCCTCGCAGCCTTATAGCCCTGCAGTGGCCTTACAATGCCCCCTCACCTGCTCCACCGTCCCGCCTGAGGGGCGATTGATCGGGGCTGGGTTCCCCGCCCAGCTCTCTCAGCACCTGGGAGCTGGGCAGCAGCCCCACCCCCTGCCACCACTGCTGGTCACCATCTAAGGCAGTGGTTCTCAACCTTGGCTGCACATTAGAATCACCTGGGAATCATTTTAAAATCCTGATTTCTGGGCCTCATCCTCCGGAAATTCTGTTTCTTTGTTATGAGGTGGGGTCACAACATTAGTAACAAAGAAACAGAATTTCCGGAGGATGAGGCCCAGAAATCAGGATTTTAAAATGATTCCCAGGTGATTCTAATGTGCAGCCAAGGTTGAGAACCACTGCTCTAAGGGGCAATCAGCACTGTGATTGGGTCCCCGCTCGCACCTGCGTTGGCCTGGTGCTGCCCGCTCCCCTGCTCCACTACCCCACCGTGGTCCCACTGTCGTCGGCCCATGGGGCTGGCAGTGCCTCCACTGCTGCCCACTGCCAGCGCCACGTCGCCAACGGCCACCATGTTCCACACTGCCCCCTGGTGATCAGCATATGTCATAGCAAGCAGTCAATCTCCCGGTAGAACAATTTGTATTTTAGGCTTTTATTATATAGGATTACTTTTGTTTTAGTATTATTTAACCTAATTTTTGTAGTATTATTAACTTGTGTTGTTCAGTAAATTGCCAAAGTTTTTCAAGGAACAATTTCAAAACAAGGAAGTAAAAATAGATGATAGGTGATATTCATATATGTGGGACCTAGCAAGAAAGAAAATTTAACTTCCCATTTGCCCAAATATTATGAAAATAATTTCTCTTGTAAAGTTCCTTTTAATACGTTGGCAACTGAGCCTTGGAAGTCTGACCAGCAAGGAATACATTTACAGTCCTTTCGGCAATGTGGCTGCTCTTTATTCCCAGCACTATGGCATTGCCTCACCAAGGCCTGCTCCCGAGGGAACAGTCAACAACAACTAGTTGCACATCCGGCATTATTTTTCAACTGCACTACTTTTGTGGTATTAGCTAATTAGTTGATTTTTGTTTCTTAATGTGAACCATATATAGGAACATGCATGACAACTGGTAGGGGGAAGGAACTGGCGACTTCTGCGTGGCCGATATTTTATAAACTGACTTAATTACCAAAGTAATGCTCTGTGTTAAATATTATCACCCCCATTTTTGACAATGGAAAACGAAGAACAAGAACATTTATATCATTTGCTCGAAGGCACACAGTTAGTTAAGTGACTGAACCTGGATTCAAGCCCAGATCTGTCGTATACCAAACTGGGTGTTTTTTAGGTCAGGAGCTTGCCTGCAGGTTTCTAACTGGATGTCTGTATTAGTTTAATGTGTGCAACTATGTAATATTTAAACGAATGGATGTGATGAAAACAGGACACATAAACAAATGATCCAGCTGTTTGACAACATTTACTGCACACACAAAGCAACTCAAATTTCTTCCTACCCCATATAAGCCTTCGAGATTAGTGGTATGCAGGTGCAGTATTTACTAGCATTTAACATTTTTTTTATAATATAAGTTTGTCTTAATTGTCTATATTTTGTTCTGTATTAAATGAAAGGTTTTATGTTGCTGACTGTGGAAACCAAGGCTACACCATCTCTATTTTCTCAGCTGACTCAAATGAAACCAGATAATTCCATCTGTTTAATTCCCTTTGACCCAGTTCACAGTTTCCCCTAAATGGATTCCAGAAATACCAGTTCTGCAGCTTGCAGAGTTTTCTTAAAGCAAGCCTAATGGATCACAGTGTGTTATTCTATCCAACATCAATTTATTCATCATGCAATAAATTCACATTTTATATAGGCTTAACACAGTGCCTACAAAAGATAAATCCAAAAGAATATTGACCTGAAAGACATGTAGGTAACTAAATCTATCAATACCAATGTATAGGGTGTCCCTCCAAAATGTACTAGTATACACAGAATGTCTGTAGATTCTAGTACATATTTGAAAATAAAATGTATTTCAATAAACACTGCCTTTATAACTATTCAAAGTATGTATGCATTTTTGGGACACCCTGTAAGTATACATATGTATTATATATATGTGTAATATATATGATGTACATATAGATACAGCTATAGATATGCAAATATATATATACAAACACATATACAAACATGCAAACATAAGTATGTATGTAAATACATACATATAAAATTTCTTTAACAATGCAGGGTATCAAATTATAACCAAAGAATTGCTATGGGTTATAATATATTTGCTCCATGAAAATTCAGAAGAGAGAGAGAGATGGTCCATAGTATTAGCAATTAAAATTAGCAAATAATAGTAGCAGTTAACATATTTTAGTACTTACTAAGCATTTAACATGAATTCTCTCATTTAATTCTTCTTTTAGTCATCTATTGTGGACAAAAATTCATGTCCAAAATTAGCTTAAAAGAACATACATGTATTATCTCCCAGCTTCTGTGAGCCAGGAGTCTAGGTGCACGTTAGGTGGGAACTCTGGCTCTACTTGTCTCCTAAGGTTGCGGTGAGGCTGCCAGTCAGCAAGTGCTGCAGTAATGTTAAGGCTCACCAGGCAGATGAACGTACTCCAAACTTACTTGGTTATTGGCAGGCCTCCGAAGATCTGCCTCCAAGTTCACCCCAGGGGGCTTCTGCCTCCGGCTGTTTCATGTGTGGCCGCTGACTTTCTCCGCAATGAACAACCTAAAGAACCAGGAAGAACACCCAAGCTCTTGGCCACAGATCTGTGTAAGTTAATCTAATCAATCCTGCCATAATCTACTCACTAGAAATAAGTCAAGAATTTCTCCCACAGTCAAAGGAATGACATTACACAAGGATATAAAAACCAGAAGGGTTGTTTTGTGTGTGTTTGTGTTTTTTCAGAAGGTGTAAGGGAGAGGGAGATAGAAACATCAATGATGAGAGAGAATCATTGATTGATCCGCTGCTTCCTGCATGCCCCCATCTGGGATAGACTCTCAACTCCAACACGCGCCCTGACCAGGAATTGAACCGTGAACTCCTAGTTCATGAGTCAACCACTAAGCCACACTGCCTTGCCAGAAGGTTTTTCTTAGAGGCTGTCTACCATAATTCTAACAAAATAAATTAAAATCTCTTTATAAAATAAGCTCTATGTTATGTAGATAAGATAGTTGAGGCATACGTTGGTTAAGTACTTATCTCAATGCTACAAAACGGGGGGAAAAAAGAAAAATGAGGAGCCTAGAATTCAAAGTCAGAAAGTATTACTTTGGATTCTAAAAAGATTCCCAGAAGTCAAAAATTCAATCAGAGAAGTACACTCTAGGAAAGAAATTTATATATATAAAAGCCTAAGTGACTGGCCAACCAGCTGACAGGCCAGTAGTTATGATGTGCAATGACCACCAGGGGGCAGATGCTCAATGCAGGAGCTGTCGAGCAACAGCAACTTTGCAGAGTGCCTTCTCACACTCCGGACCCCTTGGGGGATGTCAGACTGCTGGTTTCGGCCCGATCCCCACAGGCCAGGCTGAGGGACCCCATCTGCTGGAGGGACCCTGCTCACTCCACAGACGCCCTTCAAGGCTCGGCACCACCCCAGGTGCAGCTGGCTGGGGAAGGACTGTGGGAGGTTGGCTCCAGGGTGTGTTGGACCTGTCTCGCCCAGTCCTATCCCGCTGGCCACCTTTAATTAATTTCCTTTCAGTGTGCATGAATCCGTGCACCAGACCTCTAGTAGACTATAAGTACAAACAAGAGATGCTAGTATGAAATTATATATAATATTAATAACGGAGGGAAATTAATTTAGAATTTGGTAGATCATCTAGCTGGAAAAAAATGGTTGACGTTAGTGAGATTTTAATATATAGTTGAGGAGTTCAGATTTATGATAAGTGAAAAGTCATCAATACTTTAAAAAATTATTTCATTGTGTTAAAGACAGTCATTATTTTTTAAAAACAAAGAAAAAACATAGGCAAAGTCTGGCTTTATAAAGATTTGTAGAGAAGTTTGTAGGATGGTCTGGAGTGGTGTGATACCAAAGATAAGGAGATCTGTTTCAGTAGGTGTTTATGTTGCCATCAGGATCTGGCCTAAGGCAGAGTAAGTTGGAAAAAAAAAAAATATAGGCAATAACAAGTACAAATTCCCAAGGTTCACTGACTCTCTGGGTAAGAAATTTTAAAAAGTAACTGTCACAAATTACTCTTAAGGTTTTGAGAGAGGGGTATTATAAAAGAGGAAGTACAATGAAAACTTCAAAGGGCAGGGCTTTCGTCTGATTTCTTCACTGTTGCTCTCTGGAGCTAGAACACAGTCATTATAAATCCCCGTTGAGTGAATAGATAACAGAAACAGCAATGTATTGGACAGAGATTGATTAAAATGAGCTCAAATAAAAAAATGTGAGGTGTAAGGAAGCGTTAAGGTGTTGAGGTTTCATGCCATCAAAACACCAGATTTTCCAGGGCCTGTTTCTCTCAAAGTAGGCCTGGAAGATGGCATCCGTGAGGTGGCAATCTATGGTCAGGGGCCATGCAATGGATGTGATGTCTAATCCTTGACAGTGACCCCTGGTGAGTTCTCAATAGCTGATGAGGAAACTAAGGCTCTGAGCATTTAGTTAATTACTTGAGGACCCGCGGCTCCTAAGTGGTTTGAGACAAGACTCCAAGTCCAGTATGTCCTGGCCCTCAACTGATTGCTCTTTCTACTGAAATAGGAATTGTAGGGGTATGTGGGCAGGTTTAGGGAATTTTTAGAATTGGGGTCCATGGGAAGAAACACAGGGCTACAGACTGGGAGACGTTACATTTCCATAAGACAAGGGAAACTGGGAGAAGGTACATTTCCATAACACAAGGAAGCCTGGCTAGGTTATATTTCCATAACACAAAGGAGAGGCAACAGTTACATTTACATAAGACAAGGGAACTGGAGGTAGCCAAGAGATCTATATTTACAAAATAAAGGAGGATGAAAGCCCATAGAGAATAAGAGGACAGTGAGGGAGGAGGGCCTCAGGAGTTACTATAGTAACCAATTCGAAAGGGAATATTGACCAATCAGAAGGGATATCAGGACACAGGAACTGTAGCCTTTATAAACTATGGAAACAGGAAGTCGGGGGACCCTTTCCCCCTCCCGACATGGAAGTCTGTTCTATGGGACTCTTTCACTCTCCCCACGTGGGAGTCTATACTAGTTCTTCAACAAATCTCCACCTTTGCTATACCACCTTCCATCCATGGATTTATTCTTCGACTCCAGTGGACAAGGAGCCTGGCAACCAGTCTATCCAGGCAAACATGTGTTCCAGTCCAAAAATCCCCCTGTACCACTACTTCTCATTGAAACGGAATTTTTGGACTAGAACCCGGATTCTTTGTCCACCGGAGTTGAAGAATGAATCACGGACAGAGGATAGTAAAGCAAAGGTGGAGATTTATTGAAGAACAAGTACAGACTCCCACGTAGAAGGGTCCCATTGACTTCCTTTTCCCTGGGGCTTATAAAGGCTGCAGATCCTGGTGACTTAATATCCCCTCTGATTGGCCACTATTCCCTTGGATGGTTACTGTAGTAACTCCTAGGCTCAAAGGTGGAACCTCACATGGGACGTGTGAGGTTCTCCCCCGCTCCTTCCTTACTGTTTTCCTATTCCCTTTGGGCTTAGATAAATAAGGAAGTTAACATCAGAATAGCTGTTTGTTTAATGGGGAGCCATGTAGGCTAGGCAATAAGGGGCCTGACTCTTCTCACAGCTGTGACCCGGCATCCCCCTGACCCCTGCCTGACATAGAGTGAGGCTCCAGGACGGGTAAAGTGTGTCTTAACGCTCTTCTTCCTATTAAATACTCGGGATGTTTAATGGTTTATTTTTAGCCTTTGCCAACAAAGCTGTTCTTCAAAATGCCATGTGCTTTACTGTGGAGGCCACAGTTATCAAATATCTGTTGCAGAATGTTGGCAGAAAAATAAAAGAAATTGTAGAGTTAGGTCACATCAGCATCAAAGGTGGGTTGGGTTGGTTAAGTGATTCGTTGCTTTGTTTTAGAGCGTGGGCAACCTGTGCATGTTACTAAGACAAAGTGTCAGTGGAAAGAAAGAGATTCTAAATAGGAGAGAGAACAGTAATGTAAAAAGGTAGTTGTGAAGGTAAAAGGGTGTGGGAATAAAATCATAGCGGAGACATCCGTGCCTTCCTAACTGCCAGGAGTGAAAAGATGTTGCTGAATAAGAAAAACCTCCCCCGCTACTGCATTCTAAATAAAGAAGGAAATGGTGCTTTGGCTGGAAATAAGAGTAAAAAGGAATTTGTAGCCAGAAAAGATTTGGAATAGAATTTATCCATGACATTCTCTCAGATAGATATAAATGAAATGACATTGACATGAACAGTCCAACAACACTAAATTATACTTTATTAATATGTAAGACCAAGCTAGAACAGGAAGTGGTGTTCAATTATATTTGTATGATTTGTAGGTCTACCACCTTTACAGAGTAGATGCTTAATAAAAATGTGTTGACTGAATAAATTGAGTGAAAAACAAACAATACTTATATTCTATATTTCATTTACCACATTCTACTGTCATATTTGAAAAATGTAAAAAATATTACGCACCTACTTGAGAAATTTTATAGTTTTTTTTAATCTGCATATGTGTTTGTAGGTCAGCTATCATGTGAAGTACTCATAACAACAATTTTATATAATCAAAACGAGTTAAGCATGTTTGTGTTATATGAAAAGAATAGGGAAAATGATTTTGCTAGAAATATTATTGTTTAGAAAAATTCTCATTCATTTTCGTAAAAAGGGAGAAATTATTGATAAACACATCTAAATTTGCAGATTGGTTATTTGCAGGGGTTATTTGGGGTCATAATTGTAAATCTCATTACCGTGTTTGAAGGAGGCCTCTTTCATTATTATGGTGCGGAGGTCCATATCCCTGAAGCTAATTGCAAGTTAGAGCCACAGAGTTCTAATTGTTTGCCATCAAAATAGCTGTGTAAGCTTGATTAACAGTGTTCAGCAACATTCATAATAGTCCGAGTCTGGCCCTGCATAAAATAGAAACTGGGGGAAAAATCAATGAGATTTAATAAGATCAGGAACAATCACTTACAATAGTACATCAATCACACAAAGTAATAGGTGCAGGATTTGATAGGGTCCTGAACTGCCTGAGAGATTCATAACCAGCACTCGTTAATGATTTGTTCATTTGCATTTTATCAATCCACCTACAGCTGACAAGCAGAAGGAGCAGGAAAGAAATATGTTGACTTAAACTCATTAGCTTTGCAATTAAAAAAATAACGTATAATAGCAAACGTCTCATCACAGGGAAATCTGATGTTATTACAAAGATGTGGTGCCATCCTTGGCTCTTCAGACGGGGCTACAGTTAGACTTGCAGAATAGCTAGGGTGGCCGTGTTCCCATGGTCACTAGGAAATCTCAAAGGTTAGAAAGAATGTACATATGAATAAAAATTCCTTCTCCACCTCTCATAGGCCTTGATTGCATAATAATACCTAATGCAAAATGTGCATATTTCCTTGTTTTTCACTCTTTGAAATAAAGGAAGCTTCTGGCTTAGCCTTAGGCAAAACTGCTATCAAATGCTAAAGCAATCATAATGAGATAGATGGCTCTCTGGTGATTATTGCTTATCATTATATCCCATTTCAGTTGATGTTATGACCATATCAAAGCAATCATGCTGTTTTTACCATCAATATTAAAACACATTTTGGGAAAAAGGGTAAATGGGTACAACTGTGTAAACAAATTTCTGATCCTAAATTAATGGTACTATTTTATGTGCAAAAAATAATCCCCTATAAACATGAGGCAAAAGGAAAAGTCTGAGTGCTTTCTAAGAAAGTCATGGGGATGCCTGCTTAGAAATGTTCATATGTTTTCTATGGGGGGCATTATGTGAGTCGGGGGACAGAGCCCATTGTCCAAAACCAGCTATGGTGCCATCCAAAAAGTGGATTAATTAGTCTCTGTGCAAAACTGCAGTCAGCCATGTCTCCTTCAGAGAAAAACATGATTTGGGTCCTTGTGGATAATGGTTAAATAGCTGATTTCTATATAGGATTCTTTAATTCAATCAGAGTGCAGGTAAAATCCCATTATAATAGACTCCATGGGGCCTCTGAATTGTTCTGTTGTGGTAGAATTTGGTTAAAATGAATAAATACACTGATCACATTCCCAGTATGGAGTACATACTAGAGAGAGGACTTGATGCCCAGCCTCTTTTCTATTGAATTAACACATGAAAAGAAATACTTTGAATAGGATGGGGGAGCCAGGAGCAACATATAATGCTCACATACCTTTAAGGCTTTCTCTAAACCCTGGATAGCTTTCAACAAAATGGTTTTGGTATTAAGATAGAGTTTTTATTTATAGGATGAATTGGGCAGACTGCAATTTTGAAATCTGAAAGACAGAAGAAAATTAAAAGTAATTGTTATTTGTCATCCTGACAAAAATAACTGTGAAGAAGTCAATTTTATGCAGCTTAATTTGTCTCCCTACAAAACAGACCGCCCAGATTCAAGTGCTTCAATTACAGGTTGACTCTTCTAATGCCATTAAACGGAAAGAGGATTAGTAAATTTACCAAGAATCAATTCATAGGATGCCAATTTACCTAAAAGCAAGTTGATAAGTGTCTAATTTAGTGAAAGATCAATTCACACTTATTTTTGGCATTCAACGATTTGTATTTGGTGAATTGTTTGGCTTGGAATACACAGTTCTCAGTGGCATGAGTATCATCATTGAAATAGGAACTTTAGGGGGATATGGGCAGATTTAGGAAATTTTTAGAAATTAAGGGGGCCCATGGAAAACACACAGGGCTACAGAGCTGGGAGAGGCTACATTTCCAAACACAAGGGAGCCAGGTTCAGTTACATTTCCATAAGACAAGGGAACTGGGAGTAGCCAAAATTTCTGTATTTATAAAATAAAGGAGAAGGAAAGCCCAGAGGGAATGGGAGAACAATGAGGGAAGAGGGTCTCAGGAGTTACTATAGTAACCAAATCAAAGGGAATATTGGCCAATCAGAGGCGATATCAGGGCACCAGAACTGCAGCCTTTATAAACTGTGGAAACAGGAAGTTGGTGGGACTCTTTCTCCCTCCCCATGTGTGAGTCTGTGCTGTGAGATTCTTTCCCCTTCACCACGTGGGAGTCTGTACTTGTTCATCAGTAACTCTCCACCTTTGCTATACCATCTTTCTTGCGTGGATTCATTCTTTGACTCCATCAGACAAAGAATCTGGGGAACCATCCTGCCCAGGGGAACACTGTGTGTTTCAGTCCAAAAATCACGTATCATCATTATCAGTTATGCTGGAATATAGGAATAGTTTTAATTATTCTAAGCATCCTTACCTTTCATTACTGAAGAAACACTTGGCACTGATACTACTATAACAAGCCTTGGAGGCATAGACACTAAAAAGCATAGATTCCAAATGTAATATATGTAACATTGTAAACAGCATAGATCCTATAAAGATTCTTTAAAATATTAATAATGCACTTTCTAGGTTCAGAAGAAGGTTGATTAATTGTGGGCAGGTAACATCTCTAAGCCATGTTACTTTATTTTAATCCTCACCCTAGGGTATTTTTTCCATTGATTTTTTTAAATATATATTTTATTGATTTTTTACAGCGAGAAAGTAGAGGGACAGAGAGCTAGAAACATCGATGAGAGAGAAACATTGATCAGCTGCCTCCTGTACACTCCCCACTGGGCATGTGCCCGCAACCAAGGTACATGCCCTTGTCCAGAATCAAACCTGGGACCCTTGAATCTGCAGGCCAACGCTCTATCCACTGAGCCAAACCGTCCAGAGCTCCATTGATTTTTTTTTTTTTAGAGAGAGTGGAAGTGAGGAGAGACAGAGAAAAACAATGATGTGAGAGAGACATCATTGATTGGTTACCTCCTACATGCCCGACCATTACCAGGAGTCTGCAACTGAGATACATGCCCTTGAATCAAACCCAGGACCTTTCAGTCTGCAGGCCCACGCTCTACCCACTGAGCCAAACTGGCTAGGACAAACCATGATATTCTTGACAGTGAAAAGCAGCTGTCAATACATTGAAGCAATATGAGTAACAAAGGACTGTTTCAAGAAAATTGGAATATATTGTCACCTTGGCTATAAAAGAAGAGGGTAAGGTACAAGTTGTTGAGGAAAAAGATTAGGGACCTGGTGATATTTGTGTTTTTGGATTGAGATGTTAAAAATAAGTAGATTTCTGCCCTGGCTGGTGTGGCTCAGTTAGTTGGGTATCATCTCCCACACCAAAAGGTTGCCGATCAATTCCTGGTCAGGGTACATGCCCAGGTTGCAGGCTCTATCCCCAGTAGGGTGTGTGCAGGAGGCAGCCAACTATGAATTATCAATGTTTCTCTCTCTCTCTCTCTCTCTCTCTCTCTCTCTCTCTCTCTCTCTTCCCATCTCTTAAAAAAATCAATTAGAATATTAATAAAAACAAAGTAGATTTCCTTACTCTGGCTGAAGAAAATCCACTTCATGGACAAATGAGCATGAACAATGGTAGAGAGTCAAAGAAGAGCCTGTGTGTCTAGGGCAGCCGTGGGCAAACTACGGCCCACGGGCCAGATCGGGCCCATTTGAAATGAATAAAACTATTGAAAAAAAAAAAAGACCGTACCCTTTTATGTAATGATGTTTACTTTGAATTTATATTAGTTCACACAAACACTCCATCCATGCTTTTGTTCCAGCCCTCCGGTCCAGTTTAAGAACCCATTGTGGCCCTTGAGTCAAAAAGTTTGCCCACCCCTGGTCTGGGGAATGGTGGAAGACACAGTAGGGTGGAGCTGTGTCCTAATTATGGAAGACCATAAATTTAGGTTTGTAGTATTTTATTGTAGGATAGAGGGATCAATGGAAGGTGTTTGAGAAGGAAATAGCAAAGAGAAACGAAACATAGGGTACTAAGTAGTTAGTACTTTGTGTTCTAGAAACAGAGACCTAAATTTGAATCCCTTTTTCTGTTTATTGTGATACCGAATTTTTGGACTGGAACCCGGATTATTTGTACCTGGAATCAAAGAATGAATCCACGGACAGAAAGTGGTCTAGCAAAGGTGTAGATTTATTGACGAACAAGTACAGACTCCCACACCACAAAACTGACTCCCATGTAGGAAGGGGGAAGAGTCCCACTGAGTTCTTTTTCTCTATGGTTTATAAAGGCTGTAGTTCCTGTGTCCTGATATCCCCTCTAATTGGTCAATATTCCCCTTGGAATTGGTTACTATAGTGATTCCTAAGGCCCTCCTCCCTCATAGTCCTTCCATTCCTGTGGGCTTTCTCCTTTTTCATCTGAATGAAGGGCTTCTTTCTCTTTATTTTGTAAATATAGACCTTTCCTGGTTACTTCCAGTTCCTTTGTTTTATGTAAATGCAACCGTTGCTTCTCCCTTCCTTGTGTTATGGAAATGTGCCTTCTCCCAGTCTTGCAGCCCCGTGCTTTTCCATGGACCCCGATTCTAAAAGATCCCTAAACCTGCCTATGTTCCCCCAAAATTCCTGCTTCAATTGGCGACTGTTTAACTTTATTTCATCTCTGTAAACTTTATTTTCTTCATTAAATATGATACATGTAACTCACCTGCCATGGTGCTTGGCCCTTGTAAACGTACAATGCTTATAAGATGGTATCATTAATTTTAAAAAAAGAAGTGGCCTGGTATAATTGCAAGAACTTTTTTCAAACCCTATGTATTTAACTATGATAAAATTCCCTAATGTGTCTGGAGCTTGAAATTTATATTTTAATGAGAATATATACATAAACAATTTTTCAAGTTGCCGAATACTAACACTCTTCAAATGATATGGTGTGCATCAGACCTCTATTTTATAGAGACAGAAGAAATACACTGGCGTAGCCACCTTGAGCGTGGATGAGGAAGATGAGACTGAAGGCACGCAACTGGTTTACAAGACTTGTCAGATAGGAGTTACTTTGTGACCTCCGATGAACTAAGCCTCCTGGAATTAACACCTCTGTGAGTTTTTTCTCCTCCATTGATTCTGAACTTGACTGAATGTGATTAGCTTTGGCCAATGGGACATTGGCAGCATAATGCAAGTGGAGGCTCAGTAAGCATCTGCACCTTCGGACTTGTCTTCTTGAAGTACTCCGTTTGGGACCCAGTTGCCAAGTCTTGAAGCACACATGGAAAGGCCATATGGACATAGAGGCAGATGCCCAGTCGGCCCCAGATGTTCTAACTGTCCCAGCTGAGATACCAGATCTGTGAGAAGAAGCAGCCTTCCTGGCCGCCCAGCCCTGGCAGCTACCCTGTGGGGCACCAATGAGCTGTTCCAATCAAGCCCCATCATTATGACAGAATCATGCACAGGTAAATACTTATTATTTTAAGCCATTAGATTAAAAGGTGGATTCTCATACAGCAACACATAAATATAATAGCAATTGGGACCCAGAAGGAGGATGCTATCATAACAAAATAGTAAAATTCATGGTATGTGTTCTGGGACAGGGGCTGGCCTGAAGAGTGTACAGGAAATTGCTATTAGAAGCTGGAGTGAAGGGGACTCAAGTTTTGTACTACAGGACAATTAATATGATCGTCACCTGAAGTAACATGAAAAGCAGGTATTAGTAGCTCTGATACGATTTCTAGAAATAATACGGCAAGTGCCATTGGATACATTTAGTTTCCTGTCATAAAATACGGGAGCCAAAGCAGATGAGCTAAAGAAACAACTATTTAATTTTAAAGCACATTTTAGAAGAAATATAAGGGAGTTAAGACTTGTGTTAACAAAAATTGTTTTCAATCCCAAGGTTTTTTTGGAAAAAGGCTCAAAGTTAGGTATTAACTCAGGTAAATATCAAATTCTGGTTGCTGCGCATGAATCATTATCTCGTAATAAACCTCAAGCCTAGGGTGAAAGACAATATTTGAGACCTCGAAAAGATTGGAAGCTGTGTCTCAGATAACAGGATGAAGGAGAGTCTAAGAATCTTCAAGATGTTGTCCACAGCACCCTCCGTCACAAGGTTTTTAAGAGGATTGTATTAGAGAATCACTACCAGAATGGATTAAAGGTGTTGACATAGTTTGAAAAGAAAAAAAGCTTATTCTATGAAAAGGAATAAATCAGGTTGCAAAGGCCATTTTTTTTTATGAAAATAAGACAAGAGAGTAGATCCAAGGACTAAGATGACGGAGCAAAAGCTACAGAATGAAAGAGATAAAACTAGGCCCTAAGCAAAGAGCTCGTGAGACAGGAAACGGCGGTTGTTTTACACCACAAGTTTTCTGGAAATTTTTTATGATAGACATGGAAAACTCATGCACTCTGTTCTCCCGCTTCTGTTATCTGCTCCTGGCTCATTTTGGACACCATTTATGCATCACTTCAGAACCTGTTGGCCTTATCTGTCTTTTATTTCATCCACTAATGTAGTGACCGGTTCTGCAAAGCCTCTGATAGAATTATCTTGACATTCTGCAGATGCCCCGCCATCATCCTGCTTCATGGTATTGATGATGATATTTGAATTGGACCCCGGGAGCAAAGATTGAGGAGCAGGTGTGATGCCCTAGTAAAGCACCAGGCATGTGTGAAGGGTGGAATATTAAACGTTAGGAAAAAAACAAGTGAACTTTTTAAGAGTTTAAAGGTGCTGGGCACCCATCCTGCCACATCCCCTTCCTCTTTATCTTTTCCTTCTTTCAATATCGTCAGCAATTCACAGTTGCCAGAAGGAGGCTCAGTGTTTGGTGGGTTTCTGTGCATTTTGAAGACAACTTGTACTTCCCTTGGAACTACTAATCCAACCCATTTGCTATGTGACTGAGAAAGTTGAAAATAGAGTTGACAGTTTCAAGTAGAGCTCAAGCTAAAGGCAGTCTTCTGTACCGAGCGGTTTCCTGGGGCTGTCTTCTTCCCATGCGTCCCACACGGAGAAGGAGACTTGAACCGGTTCCTGCAATCTAGGGGGCACTTTCGGGATTGAAGAAATAATGAAAGACAGACATAAAATAGATTAAGAGCTTGGGCTGGGTGTGGTGCCTGCCCTCCCGAGGGACAGGCAAAGAGAGCCTACCCTCTGGAGGGACAGAGCACACAGAGAGAGAGCCAGCTCCGAAAGCTGCTGTATTATATACTTGAGTTACAGGAAGTTACATCACATCTGGGTGGGCCTTTGACATAATGAGATCCAGCCCCTTAACACTGGGCGGGAGAGTCAAACTGGGTGGCGTCCAATCTTTTGACTAGTGCCGCACTCAGGGAGTGGCTCTTGGGGGTGGGGGCGGGGGGCCCTGAGTCCAGCTGACGTAAATTAAGTCAAGAGTATTCTAACGGCCCTTAGCAGTCCTCCAGGCCACTGGGGCTATATGATCGAGCCAATCCGATGGTGTCAGAAGTACCTGTATTAGATAAGAATGGCATATGGCAGGCTTCGTAGTAGTGCGGAAGTATGGACTGGGTTCCATCATAAGGATCTTCCCTCCTGTAGTAAATAGTACCTACATTACTGACCCTTATATATTATCTTTCTGCAGAGATTGTATTTGGCCAATATCTGAACTCGCCCTGTGATAAACCAACTTTTTCCTAAGTAAATATTCCATTCATAAAAAAAAAAAATAAAACACTTTCCCCACTAGCCTTATCATCTAATGATATTTACTGTGATGGTTGCTCAGTAATTATTTCTTAATTCTAATTCCATAATTCCTACTAAATGTATTACTTAGCATCCTAATGTAAGGAAAAACTTTTTTAATCTATTTATCTATCATCTATCTCTCTCTCTCTCTCCTATATTTAATTACATCAATATGTCCTCATGGATTCCTATTTTATTCAATAATTATAGTTCATCAATAATGTTAAGTATTTTAATGTTCAAATTATCCCAGATTTTGTAAGTGGGAGCTTCTTTAAGCTGACTTCTGTGTCTTTTTTTTTTTTTTCGGCATGTCTCATAATTTTTATAGTACTTTTTAAATTTTTGTCACAGCAAAATATTCTAAGATCATGTTGTACTTTTCCTAACTAAGCCTTGTTCCCAAGAATTGCCACTTCCAAGAATTTTCATCAATCATCACATTCTAGGATCTGCATCCACATACTCTATTATTCCAAGGGAGAAAGTCATACTTTTCCCACTGCAGATCCCTCTCAGTTCTTCAAAATGCAAATTTGCTAACTATATGTTATTCAGATTTTAAAATGTACATACATTCAAATTCATACTGTTGAGGGAGTTGTTCTATGAGTTTTGACAAAAGCATGTACTTATACTATACAATTTCGTCCCTCCTTGTATTTAAGCCCTGACTTTACTCTTAAACCTGGCAACCAGTAATCTCTTCTATATTCTTATAATTTTGCCATTTTTAGAATGTCCTATAAGAGGATCAATAAAATTGTAGCCTTTTACCAGTTTATGTCACTTACTCTAATATGTTTGTGATTTATTCATATTGTGTCTGTTTTAATAGTTAGTTCCTTTTCATTGCTGAGTAACATTCCTTTATATGAATGCGCCACAGTTGGTTTTTATTGTTCCTCATCTGAGAAATACTTAGTTTGTTTTCAGTTTTGTGCTATTATGATAAAGCTGCTGTAAACATGCACAGGCAGGCTTTATTTTGTAGTCGTTCTATTAGGTAAACCTTCTTGGATTTGATCTGCAGTTTTGTAAGGACATGATAAAGTAGCATAATTTCATGCAAAGCAACTCTCCATGGAAATTATTCTAACCTGGTAACTTGACTAGGATCTAAAACATCAGTCTCCCCATGGTGATTATGTGGAGCGTTCAATAGTTCTGGTGATTCTGATCTCACCGCTTCCTAATGCTCATGTTAAAAGTTATTGGCCCCTAAAATCAGCAAGAAAGGAGTAAAATTGGGTGGGAAAAAATATATATATATGCTTAGAAGTAGAATAAAAGGGATTGCAAAAATTAAACTACTATGACTTTCATGTATTCACTCAAGTAAAAAGCAGGCTCACGTGTTCAAAATGAAGCGTTACAGGATTTTCTTACAACAGAAAGATTTTGCATTTGTTTTTTTTTTTTTTTCTTTTTTCTTTTTGTAGGACATCTACCTTATCAAGATTTTGTTTTATTATGGAACCCCCAGTAAATTCTTTGCCTTTTTTTTTCAGTGGATGGCAGTATAACAGAACATCAGATGAAACTATTGTACAACAAATTTAATTCTTTAGTGCAATGGCATGGTTCCAGGTTGCTTGAACATCCATCCATAATGGTTGCCAGTGAAGCATCTTGGAGTGGCTTTGGCATTGGCACTCAACCCGCTGGCTATGCTGTGTGTGAGGAGAACCTCATAGGTATTCTTCTTAGATTCATATGACATACATAATGTGGCCAAGATTTTGATGGACAAGGACGATCTCAGCAGCCTTCGTGATTTCTATTGGAGTGGTGAAGTTGTGGCCAAAGAGTTTGTTACCCAGGAGCAGAAAACTCCAGAAGCACTTTTTTCTTCGACTAAATCTTTACATCTAGGAAAACAATACAAAGAGTACACACCCTAAGGAATTACCAGTGATCTATACAGGCTTGCTGGAACGACTGATGGTTTTCAATAGGGGTCAATAGTGTCTGTGGAGATGCTGGCTTTTCAAGTTAATTTTAGTAATAGAATACCTTTACATTGCAGTGCCTGGTTTCTCTCTCAAACAATTTGACCATCCTCATGCGAGCTGATAGCCACGGTAGTTCTGTTTCTGTAGGAAAATCAATTTTTAAAGCCTTGTTCATTTCTTCTTCCTGGCCCCTCCTTTTAAAAAAAATACATTTTTATTGACTTCAGAGAGAGGGAGAGAGAGATAGAAACATCAGTGAGGAGAGAGAATCATTGATTGGTTGCCTCCTATACGCCCCACACTGGGGATTGAGCCCACAAGTATCGAACCATGACCTGGTTCATAGTTCAAAGCTCAACCACTGAGCAACAACAACCAGCCTGTCCTTTATTTTTTTATTTTTTTTTTTACTGTTACCTAACACAACTGGTAATTACTTAACCACATGGATAGAGCTTTTGTTTCATTAGAAGGCAAATATTGCTAACATTTTTAATATTCTTGTGTTAAATATCATACTTTTTCTAAAATGGTGGGCTAATTTCATGAAAATAAATCCAGAAGCCTAGTTAACATTTTACATCAAACAAATATAAGTCAGAACAAAAAAGAATCATACCAGAGGACGGTCAAATTCTGGGAAAATAGAAGATACATTTAGTGGCATGGATTTTGTTCATATCAATGGAAGAATAGGGCTTGGACCAAGAATTGCTTCTTTTCTCCAAAGGTTATGCAAATTGCATAAATGTAAATAGCAACTGTTTGTATTGATTGACTAAAATATCCCTGTTAAGTACTCTCCAGTTTTTTCCCTTTACACAAAGGCTTATGGGTAAATTCACATAATATTAATGATGTGGAACCATGCCTCAGGATATGAACCTTAAATGAAGGAGAGGGATGTTAGATAGGAACCTGGCATTTCCTGATTCAATAAGTACATCTTAATTATGAATTATAAACCCAGCACCATGTTTATTTCCTCATAATTTCAAGCTCTGTCACTATCATACTTCCTGTCTAGGTTAATTCCCACCCACACATTCTTTTTTTAAAAAATTACTTATAAAGTGCTGTCATTATTTTGTCATGTGTAGTACCCCGGAAAGATTCAATGTCTAGAAAGTTGCATAAATCAACTTCCAGCCGTGGCCCTTCTAAGAAGTTTGCAACATCTCCACTTTACACATAATTTTATAATGTGCAAATGATACACCTCCTTCTTTCTTATTTCAACATTAACATGATTAGAATTGACTGAAGGGCTGTACTTGTCTTGCAAGTTGTGCTTTTCACCTACGCCAGCTTATTGTAAGAAGAATCATTTCTTAACAGTAGCCCAAAACTCATTTTGTCAAAAAAAAAAAAAAAAGGCTTCCAGAGAACAGTAAATATAAATGCACTATCATATGTTTTATTTTAAAATATTTTATATGATATACCTAAATGAGCTATAGCAAAGTGATGCTTTTT
>NW_006293700.1:5002984-5005839 GCF_000327345.1 Myotis davidii
TTAATAGGGGGCTGACCCTCAATGGTGGGAGACTACCTCTTCTGATGTATTATGCAATTACATTGATGGATGGTTAATTGAGTCACCGTGGCAGACCATATGTTTACTCATGACCTAGATGTCATTGGTCAGGTTGTGGATTCACATCGAGGGCCAATAAATGTATACTGTCTTAGAAAATACCTGTTTTAAATGTAAACTTCTGGTTTAAAATGCCCATAGTAAAGTAAATCATCAACTTTATTATCAGAAATTTGCACACAATTGCTTTTCTCACGAAGATGACATAATTTGTTGCATGGTTTGAAACCACCATTAAATACAATAGGACTTTTATGTAAATGATGAAATCAATTGTCCCAGGTGAGGTGTTGTCTGATATTAACTGAAGCTTCACTTAAACTTATGTTGATATATAGAGATGCAGCTATCTAGATAATATTTAGGGTGTTTTTTGTTGTTGTTGTTTATTGGGGAAGAATGCTAAAGAATAGCAATCCAGAACTGACTCTTACCAAAATTTTATATTTGATCAAGTTGATCTTTGTTTTTTTCACCTTCTTGCTGTCTTTGACCAACATAGCTTCTTTGTGTCCAATAGTGTAAGAGATTACTCCTTTATATAATGTTCTCTGATACTTGTCCCATTCAACAATTTTTAGTTTCTCTGATAATCAGGAGGAAAGCAGCTATCTCTGTTTGAGGGTACGTTAGGTTCTTGCAGCGAAGGGCTCTTGTGGCTGTTAGGACAGGCGGATAGCAGACCGGAATGACAGCAAGTGCAAGCCTGGCTGGTGTCTTCACTGTGATTCCAACCAGTTCTGGGCTTTCTGAATGTCTTATAACAACCTTAGTTAGTTTCCTTATCTACACAATGGAGATAATAATATCTATGTCATCAAATGTTGTGAGGATCAGTTAAAATCCTTCATATAACATGGATGTACCTTGAGAGTACCGTGCTAAATGAAATGTCAGACATAAAATGTTAAGAATATATATTTTACTCATAAATGTGTGGTATATAAAACTGAAAGCAGCAAATGAACAAACAAGAAAACCAACAAACAAAAACTCATAGATGCAGACAACAGTATGGTGGCTACCAGAGGGAAAAGGGTAGGGGTAGTAAAGGGTCAAATATATGGTGACAGAAGATGATTTAACAATGGGCTAGCGGGACCCCACCCCCCATGCACAAATTCTTGCACTGGGCCTCTAGTAATAATAATAACTGCCAATCATTGAGCACTTGGCTATATGGAAGAACAGGACTACATGCTTTGTCCCAATTATCTTCACAGCAATTGACTGACACACTGTTATCATCTCCATTTTACAGATAACAAAACTGAATATCAAAGAGTCTAGGGTGTATTAGCTTGTTCAAGATCACAAAGCTAATAAGTGACAGAGCATAAAATCAAATTCATGTTGTGTGACTCCAAAACTAATACATCAATGCTCATGACTTTTCCTAACTTGGTAATGAAAAAGAATTAACTTTCATACTCAACTCTTTTCTTGGCATGTCCATATTTTTATAGCCTGCTCAAATCTCTACCAATATAGAAAAAAAAATTCCGGGAAAACTGAGCTGAGTCAGAATTCTTGACCACAGAGCTTCTATAAACTACTTGAGTCATCCTTTATTGCCATTTGATTCTGGGTTATGATTATGATCTTCTATTATTGGCAATTTTGAAAAGGAGAAGAAAGTTCCAATTATCTCCTGCCCTTTAAATAATACTGTGTGAACATTAGTAATTCCCTATATCAATGCACTTTATCTTCTATTTTGGAAAGAAGTTACAAACTGATTTTTAAAATCAATTTCTTAGACAGTACTTTATTATGTGCAATCCATCTTGAGTCCATAAATAAATAAACAAACAAACAAATAAATATCCCTGTTTCTTGGAATAAACACATATATTTCTACAATAGAAGCATTCTAAGATAACCCCCCAAATATATACCCTCTGGTATATACACCCTAGGACTGTGAATATGATGGATTTTTCTCTCATAAGTAGATTAATTTACTTGCCACTGTTGAATGTAATAAAGGGAGATTACCTGGGGTGGGCCTGATCTCATCAGTTGAGCCCTTACAATGGACTAGGCTTTTCCTATCATCACAGATGCAGGGCATGAGAGGGATTCCCCAAGAGAAAGATTCTCCATTGCTGGCTTTGAAGGTAGAGGGGGCCATGAGAGAAGAAATGCAGGCAGCATCTATAGCAGAGTGGACCCCCAACTAGTACCCCATAAGGAAATGTGTACTTTAGTACTATGATCACAGGGAATTGAATTCTTCCAATAACCTGAATGAACTTGAAAGTGATCTTACCTGTTTGAGGTCAACCTCCAGATGACAACTCGGTTTAGCCAGCACCGTGATTTGAGCCTTCGAATGGGTGAATTCTGACCAGAAACAGAAGTCCTAAGCCCATCGTGCTGTACATGGACTCACTAAACAATGGGGGCTGTTTGAAATCACTAAATTTGTGATAAGTAGTCACACAACCGTCAAAAACTAACATATACAACTTAGAATATAACTTATTTATTAGCAAGGGATTTTTTTTGTTAGGGGCTAATGAAAATATAAAAGAACTAAAGGCCCAGTGCACGACATTTGTGCACTGAGAGGTGGGTGGGTTTTCTCAGCCCAGCCTGCACTCCCTCATAGTCCAGGACCCCTCAGGGGAGGTCCAACTGCCAGCTTAGCCAGGAATCCCCCAAGGGTTCCTTAGCACTGCTGTGGAGGCGAAAGAGGCTCCCTCCACTGCTGCTGCACTCACCAGCTGTGAACCTGACTTCCGGCTGAGTGGTGCTCCCCCTGTGGGAGC
>NW_006293700.1:5006726-5015129 GCF_000327345.1 Myotis davidii
TTTTAAAAAAGATAAGCAATAGAAGATCACACATGTATATGCATAAGTTAATGTCCACTTTTTATGAATTAGTGTCCAACATCTCTTTGGCATTTTTGAAAGCAGCTTATGAAACTCCTTTATAAATTATAGTGTCATATGGGTCATTTGAAACTTGAGTGTATCACTTTATCTATAACCAATACTTTATCTCTGAATTATCATATTTAAATAAAATAACATTACGCCAACTATTAACATACACGACCAATTGGAAAATAATAGTATCTTCTTTGACTTGTACACAAATGATTACATTTTTACAGCTGGTATACTTAACATTGTCCGCAAGAAAACGCTCTCGTTCTTTCTCCCATATCTTTTTATTTCTCTAAACTTTATCATGAACATGCATGGTTCAAAAGTGCTGACAATCTGCATTTAAAATAAGATGATCCTGGAGTAAGGCTGCCTAGGCCATTTTTAACCTTTATATCTTCGCTGGAGCCAGAGTTCTGAGAACTTGGTTTTTAATAGCCTTTTAAAAATGCCTTTCTGGACTGATAGGGCTTACCTTTTAAGTACCCTCTCGGACTTTAAGTGAAAAAGACATGACAAGGTTTCAAGATTTCCTGAAATACGTTCTTATGCAAGAATTATGCACAGTCGTAGGATGACATGGCTGTGTTTAGGCGTCCCCCATAAAGCATCCTACTGACAACCCAGGGAACTAGTCGCCTGCAAAATTTAGAGGTTTGGGTGTCTCACAAGACAATTGTGATATGCAGCCATTCTCACAGCTTTCATAATCTTTGTGTGAATGCTGATCTTGGAATTAAATCTCGTGAGTGTGTAAAATTACACATAAAAGAACAATAAAAGGATAAGAATATGCTTGAAGTAAACCATTAAGATGATACACGGATTCTTTTTGAAAGAGCTTATTGGAGTTTTAAAAACAAAAGTTAATTTTACATGTTCATTACTTTCTTTTATTGTAGAATCAATTGAATAAAATATCTTTATGGCATTACAGGTATAAGTTCAATGTTAAGTTTTAACTATTTAAAAATAATAATTACATATTTGGTAACAACGTATTTTTAAAGCTTTTCCTCAACAAGTCTGATTAAGCAAATTAATTATATAACTAACTATGGAAGAATTTTATTGTGCTTTTCCTGACTTTATCACAAAATCAGTTTTTAATAAAATTATCATATCTATGTTCAATTTCCATCAATATTCTTTGGAAGCACATATTAAATTAAGGTAGGAAATAAATTGGTGACCTAATGATATTTACAAATAAGCAATGTTTTCAACTCTGAAAACTTTTTTTTATTTTTTTAAAAACTTTGCCTTTCAAATTAGCAAGAACATTGGTATAAAGACTATTTGAGAACTATATTATTTATATTACTCTATAAAAATGTTTTCCTGTAGTGGTAATAACATGTAGTGGGTATGCAGAATATACCTCAACTTTTAAACATATGAACATATTAACATAGATGTTTATTTCAAAATATAGACACTTCATAAAAATACATATCTTATTTTAAATTTTTTAAGCATAAATTATTTTCTTTGAAAGTTTACAACATTTTGGAGGCTGCCAGTAGATGGCATTCTGGTTTCTGTAAGAGATGTTTATGTAGGGATGGGCTCTTTTCTTTGGAAAAAAGAAATAGACACTGTGACAATAGGATTCTGATTGAAAAGGTTATTAGACCTTCTTGAGAAAACTATAGTCATTCTAAAAACAATTAAGTCTCAAATCATGTTTCTCATGTTAATTTAGTTTACCAAGCCCTGCCATTTTGTTGACTCTCAAAGTTGTGATTTGGATAAAATTAATGTAATTTTATTGAATACAAATTTAATGTTAAAATATAATGTTAGGCTGATTCTAAATAAACCAGTGAAAATATTGTTTTAGCATTATTAAAAGCAATATAGTCAATAATGAACTTATGCCAAGAACTATTTTACCAACTACTGGCCTAAACTCATCTATATTCACCTCATTTAGTCATGAATGACCAAATTATCCAATTTTCTTTTTGTTAAAAATATTTTAGTCCTGGTCAGTGGAGCTAAGTGGTTAGAGCATCACCCTGCACACCAAAGGATTGTGTGTTCGATTCCCAGTCAAGAGCATGCTAGAGTATCTGGGGTTTAGGGATCCTTCCCCAATCCTGGTCAGGGAGCATGTGGGAGGCAACCCACATGATCTGTCTCTCTCATATGATATTTCTTTCTCTCTTTCTCTCGCCCTCTCTCCCTCCATTTTTTTTGTCCCTCCTTCCCTCCCTCCCTCTCTTCCACTCTCTCTGAAAGGCGACGGAAGAAATATCCTAGTTATATAACTAACTATGGAAGAATTTTATTGTGCTTTTCCTGACTTTATCACAAAATCAGTTTTTAATAAAATTCTCATATCTATGTTCAATTTCCATCAATATTCTTTGGAAGCACATATTAAATTAGGGTAGAAAATAAATTGGTGATCCTATTTGATCTCAAATTAACTTCTTCCACATAATAACCATAATCTAATATAGTCTCCTATTAAGATAGATAATTATTAGTATTTGTTAAATGAATAAATGAGAAAGTATACCCATAAGTCACTGGGATACTGTTTCTGAATTTATTTGTAAAAATACATAAATTGAAGGACCTCAAGAAACTCTTCATAAGAAATCAAATCTCCAACATGGAGATTGGACCACTGCTACTTCCTAGGGAGGCTTTCCTTAATTCTTATGTGTCTTAGGAAATAATTAAGCTTATCCTATATAGGCAGCTCCTTTCTATAACATCCTCCTCGGTAATTACCTGAGTTCTAAGGAATAGGTTTACCTCATGACCACTAAACAAAAAAGCAATTATTTATTTCCAACATGTTTACAAATACCTAATAAACCAAACATATTTAAAGCCATTAAGGTAAACTTTCACATACCATGACAAAGTAATAAGAAATAATTTCCTCAACAAATTACATATGCTCTCCAGATCAGGGTAAATGATCACTTAATTTCCTAATATTGTTTTCTTCATTGCTTTAGATTTCCAAATAAGTAATTAATGTAATAATTGCAGAAGTCATATATTTATTAAAGCAGTCCTCTTAGGAATATGCAATAATTGCTTTGATAGTTTATTTATATACTGAGACATTGAAAATGAATTAAACTCTTTAAAAATTAGACTTTGATTAATTCGGAAACCTTTTTCTTTATTGGTCTAATAGAGTAAGCTCTAATAGAATAACATTGTAATGAAGCACAAATGCTATTCCATATTAACAGAAAAAAACTAATTAATCTCAATTAATACCTTAGAATTTTCAATTTCAGGTACTGGTTATAGAGTTTCCAAAGCTTTTGATTTTTCTGGGCCACTGTTAGACTCTGCCATTGCAGAAAGTTGAGAAGCATGGACATTTCTGGCTCTTTGTACAATTCAAAATGGCAGGTACCTTGCTATTCTAAGCAGTAATCTATTTAGACATGATTATTGTAATCCACATAGTGTCAGTAAGTTTACCCATTCTTGGTGACCTTACTTAAAAGCCATCTCCCTCTAAAAATTCCTCCCTGACACCCTACGTCTGGAGTTATATTTCTTGGTTCTCAATGCTCATGATATTTTGTATAAATTTTGATAAAGTTTTATTTCTTAAAAATCTGTGCATTATGTTCATGTATGTGTTTCCTATATCTTTGCAGTAAGTTCTTCAGAGGAATGTTCATTATTGTATCCCTCACAATGGCTACTGCACTGCCTTTTATGTTCTGGACCTCAATAATTATTTTCATATTTACAATAAAAGCTACTGCAATTAGTACCATAAGTATTTTTTGAATGAGGAGTATGAAATCCACAGTATGAATTAGATGAACAAAAGAACACATAAATAAGGGGTTATGATAGCCTGCAAGGGAGCAACAAAGACTAAACTTATTCCCAGGGAATGGCACATTATAAATGATAAATTCAGGCTTTGTTTTGTCTGGGGAGGTTCATCAGTTATTTTCCCAGTGGGTCTTGTTTCATTTCAGATCAGAGTCTCAACTGTGAATGCCCATTTAGAATCACCGGGAGCTTCAGAAATCAATACTGGTTCCTGAGATCCAACCTTAGAATATCTAATTTAATTTGTTTTACTTGAGCCTCTTCCATCAGGACTATTTAAAATTCCTCCCTATATGATTAAAATATTTAGTCGGGCTGTAGCACCATGGGTAGGAAACTATTCCAGACCAACATCACTATTGGATCTGTTTCTGTAGATTCTTCCTCTAAACAGAGAACACGTTGAGGAGGATTTTGCAGAAGAATTATGAACCCGGGATAATTTTTACTATAAATGTTAATGTAATTTGCTATTTAAAAAATCATTCTCACACTTCACAAGACATGTTTGAACAGTAATATAGTCTCTGGAGGAATTGCTTGAGGTAGGTATCTCCTCATGGAGAGAAATATAAGGTTTAGCAAACTTGATTTAAAATTCCAATTCTATATGGGGTCAAGCTTGTTACTTTGGATCAAAGCACAATTCCTCATTCATAAAAAGAGGGTTATCATCCAACTATTTATCATGGGATGATTATGAGGTCTATGTTACAGGAAATTGTTTATCTAGTGATCAGTGTGCAAATAAGCCTTCTATAGGTTCTATTTTAAATTAGGCCCATCAGTGTGTTGGCATTATAGTCATTGTTGCCTTGAGTCCCTATGCATGGGTCCTGCTATTTTAATTATTCTGGATCTTATTTAAACTTTACATCTAACCTTCAAAGAGTCTTTCTTGAAAATGTCTTGAATTATTCCCCAATAAAACTAGAATTCTCCAACCTGTTATTTTCTCTTTTCAAAATTCTTATACTAGATGGCTTGCAAGAGTGGTCCAGTTCCCTGCCCTTGACTTTATCCACTTACTTGGCGACAGAAATTTGCTCCACTTGTGGGTAAAGAATACTCTCCCGCTACCAGCTTTTTGAATTTTTGTTGAATGTTTGACTGGCTTTGATCTACATCATGCGTGGCAGATGTGTGCGTCCATTCCCAGCCAAGGTTTATAGAACTTTGAGAGCTTCTGATTGCTCTCGAGAAATGCCTTCTCCCCTGTGATAAACATCACAGCTTACCTGTGATAAAATGTTTTTAAAATACATTTCTTTAAAGCTGTGATATGATCACTGATAAAGGGCCTGCACATGTGGGCGTTGAAGACCCTATTGATACAGCAAAAAGTAAAGGCAGGCAGACTTGGACACTCCTGGATTTCTGAATGCACTTCTCAAATTGTTATGACATGAGAGACAAAAGTCCCTAACGCCAACAGAAACGTGTGCACTTGTTCAGAGATACGAACAAGTAATTCATAGATGCATGTTATTTTAGAGCTATGAAAATACGTTCACTCGCACTTATTATTGGCAAAATGCCAATTAAAACTAGACACAGATACCATTTCTTATCATCTTAATGAAAATTTAAAAAAAGAACAACACATCATCTTGCTGAAGCTGTAGGGGAACTGGTACTCTCATTTCCTTCTGGGAGGGAAGCAAACTGGTATAACCCTTTAAGAAGGAAAACTGCAAATATCTAACAAAACTCTGTAAGCACTTACTTTTTGGCAAAGTAATTCCACTTCCGGTAATTTATCCTGAAGATACAGCCCCAAAATATGAAATTCATATGCCAAGGTTAGTCACTGTATTGTTTGTAGTTTTAAAGTATTGGGAAAAAATACTCATATAAAATAAAGCAGTTGAATACATTGAGGGGATACTGTTAAACTGGGGGGAAAAGACAAAGATTTTTATGAACAGATATGGGGTGATTTTCAGGATATATTGTTAAATAATGGAAGGAAAAGTGCACATAGTATCTATAATATGCTATCTTTCCATAAAAGATTATGAGGAAGCTGATCCCTATCAAATAGTAAGCATATTATAAAGCCTCTATAACAGTGATGGCAAACCTTTTGAGCTCAGCGTGTCAGCATTTTGAAAAACCCTAACTTAACTCTGGTGCCATGTCACATATAGAAATTTTTTGGTATTTGCAACCATAGTAAAACAAAGACTTATATTTTTGATATTTATTTTATATATTTAAATGCCATTTAACAAAGAAAAATCAACCAAAAATATGAGTTCGTGTGTCACCTCTGACATGCGTGTCATAGGTTCACCATCACTGCTCTATAACTAAAACACACACAGCTGGTACATGACTAGACAAACATATAATGTTCAGAAATAGAACAATTATACATGGATTTTAATAAATAATAAAATTTTCATCTCAAAGATAAAATTTTTAATAAATTGTCCTGGGACATAGGTTCTGATCATTGGTATAAAAAGAAATGTAGGCAAGATCTAAAAAATATTGAGATCGGTTTCCTACATGAAGACGTTGGAATAGGGTAGAGAAGATGGATAGAAATGGAGCAAAAATAATGAGGGAAGTAATACTTTTCAGAGTATACATTTTTATACAGTGTGACTTTTAGACATGTCAATGTATTACATATTTAAAATAACAGATACATAAAATAATCAAAAATTGGAAGATATAGAAGGAAAAAAAACCCAGTATGGAATATACATGATAACAAATAAACCTAACTGTATTTCAAGTATCACCCACAGAATAAAGGTGGGAAGAGATGGTTCTCTGGAAGAACTTACCTAAGGAACTTTGGGACATAGCACTCTAACTATAGAACTGAAGACTAAAGACAAGGTTATAAATATTGTACTCTAATTAGTAGGTGTTTATCACAGAGTATGGGTTAGAAATTCTGAGACTTCTTTGTGAATTCAGTGACTGAGCAAATTAATGAATAAATTTGGATCGTGAGAAGCAGGTTTCTCTGTTGGAAAAGAAAGTTAACAATAAGAACAAGGAGAAGGGGAGAATGAGACCTTTGTTGGTGCTGGTGAGTTTTAACAAACATATACATAGAGAAATAGACATTAAAACATGTCTTAAGCCTGTACTTAAGTTTGGGTACAAGTGATATTTTAGAGTCCACATGTACGTATAAAATATTCATGATAAAGCCCTCCTAGAATCTCATCAATTAGAAAACTGAACTAATATCATGAGATGGATAATCTCTTTGTTCAAAAGATCTACTGGGTTCGGCATGCCACATGAAAACCAGAGCCTCTCAGATGTGTTTTCTAGGATTTTGCCATCCACAGTGTACATGGATTAACAGCATCATTTTCACCTTAAGCTCACCTTGCGTTAGCAATGCAGAACCATGGGTCCCATCCTAGATCTGCTAAGTCACAACTTCCATTCTAACAAGATGCCTAAGCAATTCAGTTCATGTGCACATTAAACATTATGAGGTAAGAGTGGCCTGGTGCACAGGTTCGTGCACATTGAAAGGAAATTAAATAGAAGAAATATTTAAATATCACTATTTGCCCTTTCTCTATAATAGAAGTGTCAGAGATGAAAGAAAACTAGTAAAATGTGTATGAAAATAATATATAAATTAGTTAATAAATAAACAATAACAAAATGATATAACAACAACAAAGACATAATATAAAAAAACATGATATAAAACAACATTGATACCACATTAACAGTAAAAACACTTTCAGAGTGCTTGACTAATTTCCCTTGTGATGAAGTATTTACAACTTTAACTTTAACATCACACACTCTTCGAACTTAAGAGAAAGCAACATATAACTGACCATGTCCAAAAATGGGTTCAGGTAGGAACATACCTACTCTGTCTAGAGTTTGTCCTTGTGATTTATTAATAGTAATCGCAAATGCTGCCATCATAGGAAACTGTATTTGAATTAATTTAAATGGGAGGCCAGTGTCAGATGGGAAGAAAGCAATTTGTTAATCATTAATTTTTAAAATATGCCAGGTATTCTGGAAAATTTATATCATTTAGAGAAACTTTGCCTTTGCTACAACATCAAGTACATTTTCTATCAGATGGTTTTTCATTGGATAAATTTAGGGGCAGGCAAAATTGACATGTAACAGTCACTCCACCACAACTGTGTTCGATAATTGCATCCTCATTTACCTCATTTTCGCTATGAAGGCAGTTCCTACAGTATTGGTAGTACTTGTCGATTTCTGTTCTTCAGACATATTCCGCCGATGACATCGCTTTCTTTCAGCCTTGGAGGTACCGTATTTGCCGGCGTATAAGACGATTTTTTGGCCCTGAAAAATATGCCTCCAAGTGGGGGGTCGTCTTATACGCCAGGTACACTTCAGATAGACTGCCCATAGTGCTTGCCCCGTGCCATAGTGGCCTCCCGATGCCCGCCCACTTCATTCCACATACCGTTCAGGCATCAGCAGCGCTGCTGGGTGTATGCTCGGCTGTTATGCGATTTT
>NW_006293700.1:5016032-5016644 GCF_000327345.1 Myotis davidii
TAAAATCAAATCTGATATTGTTTTACCTTTTATTTGGTGTGTGGAAGGTGTGCGGAAGAGGGGGTAGTCTTATATGGCGAGTATATAACAAACTCTGTATTTTGAGTGGAAATGTTAGGGGGTCGTCTTATATGCCCAGTCGTCTTATACGCCGGCAAATACGGTATGTACTTTGTGCCAATAGTTGGTCTTCAGATACATTCTGTCGACCGGCTTCTTTTGGCTTCAGAGGTAGATTATGGCAATAGTTGGTCTTCAGACATATTCTGTCCACAATTTGGCTTCAGAATATCAACAAAAACGGGATGTCATTACCTGGTGCCCACAGCCACTGTTTCTGGGCTGGCACGTGGGACGCATTTTGTGCCATGGGGTCTTGGCAGCACTGGCTGCGATTTGGTGGGTTGTTGCTCCAGGGTGGTGGCGGGGCCTGTGTCCCACTTTGGGGAAGCCGAGTATTGCTCTGTGGGTGCCAGGTCCATGGTGTCATTTCTCTGTGCACATCATGGCACCTCCTGCATGGAGCATCTTCCCCCTGGTGGTCAGTGTGCATCATAGTGACTGGTCAGACGGTTGGACCCTTAGCATAGTAGCCTTTTATATATATCGATT
>NW_006293700.1:5017115-5021810 GCF_000327345.1 Myotis davidii
TCAACTGCATTTTATTAGCAACCATACTGCTAATGAACAAAAACTGACTTTGTGTCTTGAAAATCAGTAAATACACAATCTTCTGTTCTCCTGTCTATGTGACCTAGCTAAATTGTGAATACAAATTTTAACTATGATAAAATGTTTTAAAAATACATTTATTTAAAAATATGATGCATCTTCTTGAAATAGTAAATTTTAATTTATATTAATATCATGTTTATGGATTTTTTTTGCTAAGAAGAAAAAAATGTACTTGGACAAAATATACATCAATTTAAGGATTTTTATAGAAATAGAGAGTTCCTGAGGTCTGTTAGCATTGTGGTAAAGGTTAGGTTGGATGTAGCTTTCAATTCTAAACCAGAATGTCATTCTTCACATTTTCCATCTGAAGATGTGGTCCCATACTGACCAGCTGATAACTGGGTCTAAAAAGGTTTACATTAGTTATTTCATATAATGAGCTACGCTGAAAAGCCCCTGCTACCATGAGGTCTGTTAGCATTGTGGTAAAGGTTAGGTTGGATGTAGCTTTCAATTCTAAACCAGAATGTCATTCTTCACATTTTCCGTCTGAAGATGTGGACCCAGCTGATAATTGGGTCTAAAAAGGTTTACATTAGTTATTTCGTATAATGAGCTACGCTGAAAAGCCCCTGCTACCAACTGTTTTCCTTGTAACTAGCTCTAAAAGCAATAAACCAATTAGTTAAGTCTGTAGTGTGGGGCTAAAGCTTACTCTTTTAAATACGAATTGGTGACACAAATCTCTTCACATGTTTGAAAAGTCAGCATTTGAGTGGATTATTATAGAAACAAATGCATTCCTCCATAAGAAACATGTTCTTGTTTAAAAAAAAGTGTTACTATTTTTTAATTTGTACACACGGTTCTGATAATTTTTAAGTTTTATGACTGATGTAATTTTTACAGGAACTCACAGAAGATATTTGCTTCTAATTTCCTCTTTTTCTAATCCTATTAAAATCATTATTTGTCATTAGGTAGTTTTGCAAATTCAAGATTAAATAACCTTTTAATGCCTTAATTTCTACTTTAAAATGGATGTCCTGGACACTCATATCTAGAACTCATTTTGCTTTCTTGAATCTCCAGGCACCTACCCCTCAACTGCTATGAGTTAAAAGAGAACACAAATATCCATTATGTTATTTGATTTTCATAGATTTACATGAGTATATCTGGCTGCTGAAGGGGTTATCAAGGGCCTTTTCTATCAAATGCCGTCTGTGGTTAACCTATGAGAAATTCCATTAGCGTGTTGGGAAAGTAGGGGAAAAAGTCATAATGTTAAATAAAATCTTTTTCAAGATATTCTAGTGCTTAAGGAAAAGCAAGTTTGTACAAGCATGTTTTTTTTTTTAAATAAAAAGTACTTCAAATGCTAAATTTTTCAATTTAGTAGTGCGTATGTGTGTCTTGAATAGACTGAAATTTTTAGTAGGTCTTGAGTATGCATCAAGTCTCAGTAGTGTTGTAATTTTGCCCAGGCATGTTTCCCAGACCCAGTTAAGATCAGAAACGGTATTAGACCCACAGTAGATGAAGTATACATTTTGTGGTATGGGAGGGACGTCAGGCCCTACCTTTTTTTTTGCTTTACACTCCAGGATATTTTGCTACTTAGCATGCATTAAGCCTACAGACTACTGTGCTACCACCAAGCCTTCTTCCTGATGAGAATGTCCAGTCATGTAATATAGATACAGATACGAGAAAAGCAATCAAGCATTCCTCACTTAAAAGACTAAAAGTAGAACATACCTGCTTAGAAAAACAGAGGCAAAGGATATACAAGACAAAGAAAGGTCCTCAGATTCCTTGTCAATACAATGTGGATATTATCAGATGTAATATTCAAAATTTGAACTATTGCTTTTGAACCATTTAGACATATGGACACAGGAGGCCAGTAGTTGCTTGGCCTTGAGCTATCACAAAAGGAGGTGTGTGCCCTAACCGGTTTGGCTCAGTGGCTAGAGCGTCGGCCTGCGGACTGAAAGGTCCCAGGTTCGATGCCGGTCAAGGGCATGTACCTTGGTTGCGGGCACATCCCCAGTAGGAGGTGTGCAGGAGGCAGCTGATCGATGTTTCTCTCTCATCGATTCTAACTCTCTATCCCTCTCCCTTCCTCTCTGTAAAAAATCAATAAAATATATTTTTAAAAAAAAAGAAAAAAGAAAAAAGGAGGTGTGAATATTTTGGGAAGGTAGCAGAGTGTCAGAAGAAATGGCAATAGATTGGGGAGAAAAGTTTTGAAACAACAGCTATTTAGTCATACAACCACTAAGGAATTAAAAAATATATATATTTATATTGGTGAGTAAGAGGCTAACAGCACTTTTTGTGATGATTACAGGGGGCTAATGCATATACAGTAGTTCATAGAGATGGATTGGTTACCAGTATTAAAAATAATGCAAAAAAAGAAAGAAAAAAAGAAGGAAGTTCATACGTGGTAGAAAATTCCAGAATAAATCATTAAAGACAAAAACACTACACATGATAGAGTTGATTTCATTTACTCCTGAATGAAAATAAATCAATGTTACCATTTAAATATAAAGATTGTCAAGAATTTTGATGTTGTTCCACTTGAAAGCCAACAAGTTAAACTGCCACCATTTTAGGGAGGTTGACAGAAGACAGGAGATCGCTGGTCAGAGAAAAAAAGAAAAATCAAATGTACTTTTAAAATAAAGTCTTTGCTTTACAAGCATTTTAGATTTTCAGAAAGATTGTGAAACTAAAATAAAGATTTCCCACATTCCCCATATCTAGTTTCCCCTATTCTTACCCTCTAACACTATCATGGTACATTTGTTAGAATTAATGAATCAAAATTGATGTGTTATTGTTAACAAAAGCCGTTACTTCAGATTCCCTTGGTTTTCATCTGAATCTTTTTGTCCAATTGCATTTAGTTATCATGTCTCCTCAGACAACTCTTGTTTGTAATAGTTTCTCAGACTTTTCTTGTTTCAATGCACCTGCCAGTTTAGAGGAGCACTGAGAAAATATATTCTCCCATTAGGATTTGTCTGATATTTCCTCATAATTAGGCCAAGATTATGTTCTGGGAAGAAAGACCACAGAAGTAAAATGTCATTTTCATCACTTCAACGTACCTACACACCTCATATCAAGGTATACAGTGTCCACCTGACATCATTGAGGATGTAACCTTGACCACCTGTGAAGCATCCATCTTATGTAAAAACTGCTGTTTGAAATTTTAACCCTGCTATTTCTAGCTTCTGTAAATGCTTGCTGGCTTAAATAATAAGGAAAATAAGACTACTCCCATTTCAGAGAGGCCATTACACCTTCTCCAGACAAAGTTATCAGTGCTGGTGTCAGGCCAAACCTTTAGTGGAGATCTCAAAGTGCCAGCACATAGGGTACTTTAAGAACTAGCAAAGGGAACCAGAAAAACCCCATATTTGGGGAGACAAAGAAAGTAAAATAGTATAAATATCGGAAAATTCGTGTGTGATTTCCCCCAGAATTTGGGAGACATTTTCCTCTGAACCCGCGCTTAATAAATATAAGTCCATCTCTCTAAGTGTTGCTTGGTTCTTCTCCGGTTTTTCTGTAACTCCTGGACCAGGCATGGCTTGTCAGACTTCTCCTCTGTAAAATTACTATCTTTTTCCTTTTTCATACTGTTCTCTTTGGAAGGAAATCACTGTGCCCCGCCACACTGACGTAGTGGAGTTACGACTCATCTTTAGAGCAGGATATGTGATACAGTATTGGGAATTCTGCATGTGAGATTGGCTATTCCCCCTCATTTACTCATTTAGCCAATCACGGATTTATATAAGTATAGACTCAGCGGTATTTCTTTTCTACTTAGACTAAGAACGGTCTTTTGAGGCAACCAGGTCCGCATTAGACACTGGCCTCAGAAGGTGTACGCACCACAACTCTGGATAAACTACCTTTGTTGTAATACAGCACCCGCTCCTTGTTTTGCCCTTCAGATTGCCGCGGCCTGGGCAGCTGAGATCTCTTTCAGCTGGCCTCCGTGTCCTTTGACCTATCCCGGCACGTGTGCACGGGTGTGTGCAACACCTGGTTTTCTGACACGGCCAGTGCTGCAGGCTCATCTTGTACATGTCCTGCCCCCTTCTAGAACTTCTCCGGGAGCCTGGCCTCCTTGAGTTGGAAAATAGTAATAGACACAATAGCTGGGAGCTGGGGGTGCCCATTCCGAGGTGTGCTCACCACTAGGTGTGCTGTTATGACCCAGAGTCCTTGTTTCTGGCCCGTTTCAGCGGATGGTGCAGGGGGAATAGATGTGCACACCAACTAGTGCATATGCACACGTCAATGCATATTTGTATATGTACCCATTTCTGTGCAGGTTAAGCAGAAAATGGGTTCACACTGACGGCAACAATTCGAATCGATGGCTTATTCTAGTTTGCAGCACTTGCTTAAATGTAACCTCCTACTCCAACGGTGAAAAGTCTGAATCTCACCATTAACACGGGCTTCTTGTGCAATTCTGCCATAATAGCCCCCTTATCTGCAGCTTCACTGATTACAGTTCAGGCACCCTGGCCAGCCATGCTCAGACAATATTAAGTGGAAAACTCCGGAAAGAAGCAGTTATCCTGTTTTAAATCGGGCGCCCTTCCGAGTGGCTGGTGAAATCTCGCGGGT
>NW_006293700.1:5021856-5023715 GCF_000327345.1 Myotis davidii
GGGTCAGAGCAGGAGGAGCCGCGAAGGGCTCCCGGCAGGGAGAGGGGACGTTCTGGACTCAGGAAGGGAGGACCCCCGGTGCTGCGGTGGCTGGACCTGCGGGGGGGCGAGGGGCCTCCCCCTGAAATGTGCGAAGGGACAGGAAGTCCCGGCCGAGTCCGCGGTCGCACCTCGGGCTGCGGGCGGCGCTGAACCCCGAACTGCGTTAGGTTTGCGGGTGGAAGACACGACCAGACACGTGTTCCTGCGACCGACCCGGCGTGTGGGGCCCAGAGCACCCCCGCGAGGGCTTCCAAGGCGCCCCGGAAACCAGGGGCACCCGCCCCGTACCCCCATCCGGGGAGCTACCGCACGGGAGGCCTGGACTCGGCCGTCATCCCCAGAGGAAGATGGGTGAGTACCGCATGCACCGCACCTGGACGGCAGCCTGTTGTTACCATTGTTCTCTTTCGTTGCCGTGTTTTTTTATTTTTATTTTGACTGTGCCTCATTCACAAATTGAAGGTTATCACAGATACATATGTATGGGGGTGGGGGAGGGGGAGACAGAGTCTGTCTAAGAGTTCGGCAGCACCTTGGCCCCGGCGTCCCCAGGTCCGGGGACACGTGGCCCCCGATGAGCGGGCACTGCTGTCCGCACCCGGAGCAGGAGCAGGAGCCCTAACACACAGTCTGTCTTCATCGGCCGAGAGCCCCGCGCTGGTACAGCTGCTTTTGTCTTTTTAAAAATTTTTTTTTATTGATTAAATTATTACATATGCGTCCTTATCCCCACATTACCCTCCCCTCCCCCCACTCATGCCCTCACTCCCCTGGTGTCCATTGGTTAGGCCTACATGCATGCATATAAGTCCTTTGGTTGATCTCTCCCTCTTACCCCCGCCCTCCCTGCCTTCCCTCTGAGGTTTGACGGTCTGATCGATGCTTCTCTGTCTCTGGATCTGTTTTTGTTCATCAGTTGTTTATTATATTCCACAAATGAGTGAGATCATGTGATATTTCTCTTTCTCTGACTGGCTTATTTCACTTAGCATAAGTGCCCATCAGTAGATGAGTGGAAAAAAACAAACTGTGGTACATCTGTTCTACAATGGAATACTACGCTGGGGTAAAAAAGAAGTTCTTACCATTTGCAACAGCATGGATGGAACTGGAGAGCATCATGCTTTTGTCTTTCATCTCCTAGCCGCCACTGATTTCCAATCCTGATTTGGCTAGCACCCTTCTTCCATCCCCTTTAGTAATACCCCCGCCCCCATTTGTGAGTAGAGTTCTATTGTTTGTCATATTCTCATTCCATCATGGGAGCTCCCGACATCCTCAATGATTTTTTTTTTTAACTTGCAGACATTAAGGTTTACTTTCTGTGCTGGAAAGTTCTGTGGTTCTTGACAGATACATAGTGTTGCATATTCATCATTACAGTATCATAAAACAATAGTTTCACCGCCCTAAAAATCATTTGTGCTTCACCTATTTAATTTCTCTCTTCAGGTTAAAATATTTTAATTTCTCTTGAAGCTTGTTCCTTGACCTATGTGTTATTTAAAGTGTGTAGATTAATCTCAAAATGTTTTGGGGTTTTGAAATGATCTTTCTGTTATTAATGTCTGGTTTAATGCCACTAGGATATGAGAACATGTGTTGTAGGATTTCTAAACCTTTAAATTTGTTTACATGTACTTTGTGATCCACGTTGTGGTCTATCTTGGTGAGCATGTCACATGAGCCTGTGGAGAAGGTACATCTTCTGTTGTTGATCAGAGTACTACAAAATTTCTTTATTTATGTAGATCAATATCACTTTACTACTCCCTGAAGTCTGAAGTCTGTCTTTTAATATTTTGCAAGGACAGCCT
>NW_006293700.1:5027985-5030205 GCF_000327345.1 Myotis davidii
TGATTTTTTTTGTCATATTCTCATTCCATCATGGGAGCTCCCGACATCCTCAATGATTTTTTTTTTTAACTTGCAGACATTAAGGTTTACTTTCTGTGCTGGAAAGTTCTGTGGTTCTTGACAGATACATAGTGTTGCATATTCATCATTACAGTATCATAAAACAATAGTTTCACCGCCCTAAAAATCATTTGTGCTTCACCTATTTAATTTCTCTCTTCAGGTTAAAATATTTTAATTTCTCTTGAAGCTTGTTCCTTGACCTATGTGTTATTTAAAGTGTGTAGATTAATCTCAAAATGTTTTGGGGTTTTGAAATGATCTTTCTGTTATTAATGTCTGGTTTAATGCCACTAGGATATGAGAACATGTGTTGTAGGATTTCTAAACCTTTAAATTTGTTTACATGTACTTTGTGATCCACGTTGTGGTCTATCTTGGTGAGCATGTCACATGAGCCTGTGGAGAAGGTATATCTTCTGTTGTTGATCAGAGTACTACAAAATTTCTTTATTTATGTAGATCAATATCACTTTACTGAAGTCTGAAGTCTGTCTTTTAATATTTTGCAAGGACAGCCTCATGGTAAAGTCTCAGTTTGGGGTTGTAAGAGTAGTTTTTTTTTTCACTTTTTAGAATACCTTTCTGGGTATCTAATTTTTGGCTGGTAAGTTTTTTTTTCCCTTTTAATTAAATATTTCAGTCCTTTCTCTTGTTGCTTGCATGGTTTCTGGCAAGAGGTTAACTGCAATTATTGTCCTTGTTCTATAGATAAGTTTTTTTTTCTTTCCCTCTGGATTCTTTCAGGAGTTTTTCTTTGCCATTATCTTTTTTTTTTAACAAATTTTTTATTGATTTCAGAGAGAAAGAGAGAAAGAGACAGAAACATCAATGATGAGAGAGACACATGGATTGGTTGCCTCTTGCATGCCCACACCCGGGGCTAGGGATTGAACCTGCAACCGAGGTACCTGCTCTTGACGGGAATTGAACCTGGTTCAGAACACGGGCCAATGCTCTATCCACTGAGCCAAACCGGCTAGGGGTATCTTTGGTTTTCTACAGTTTGAGTATGATAAGTCTTGTGCTAAATTTGTAGTATTTACCCTGCTAGATTATCTCTAAACTTCCTTGATTTGTGCTTATGTGTATGTCCTTAATTTTGGAAAGTTCTCTATTATTACTACTTCACATATTTCTTCTGCTTCATTCTTACTTCTTCTAATAATCAGTGGTTCTCAACCTTCTGGCTCTTTAAATACAGTTCCTCATGTTGTGACCCAACCATAAAATTATTTTTGTTGCTACTTCATAACTGTAATGTTGCTACTGTTATGAATTGTAAATATCTGATATACAGGATGGTCTTGGGCAACCCCTGTGAAAGTGTGGTTCGACCGCCAAAGAGGTCGTGACCCACAGGTTGAGAACCTCTGTATCTAATTACATTATATAAACCATTTGCATGCCCTTATCCTCCCACTGTCCTTGTCCATAGGTGTACAATTTTTATTCAGTCTCTTCCCTCACCCCCCACACCCCTTTGCCCCTGAGAATTGTCAGTCCACTCCCTTTCTATGCCCCTGATTCTATTATATTTACCAGTTTATTCTGTTCATCATATTTTTTATTCACTTGATTTTTAGATTTACTTGATAGATATGTATTTGTTGTCACTTTTTTGTTCATAATTTTTATATTTACCTTTTTCTTCTTTACCTTCTTAAAGAATACCCTTTAGCATTTCATATAATACTGGTTTGGTGGTGATGAACTCCTTTAGCTTTTTCATATCTGTGAAGCTCTTTATCTGACCTTCAATTCTAAATGATAGCTTTGCTGGGTAGAGTAATCTTGGTTGTAGGTTCTTGCTATTCATCACTTTAAATACTTCTTGCCACTCCCTCTGGCCTGCATGGTTTCTGTTGAGAAATCAGCTGACAGTCATATGGGTACTCCCTTGTAGGTAACTAACTGTTTTTCTCTTACTGCTTTTAAGATTCTTCTTTGTCTTTTGCCCTTGGCATTTTAATTATGATGTGTCTTGGTGTGGTCCTCTTTGGATTCCTCTTGTTTGGGCTTTTTTGTGCTTCCTGGAATTGTAAGTCTATTTCTTTCACCAGGTAGGGAAAATTTTCTGTCATTATTTCTTCAAATAGTTTTCAATATCTTGCTCTTTCTCTTCTTCTGGCACCCAATGTTGGTATACTTGAAGTTGTC
>NW_006293700.1:5030379-5031655 GCF_000327345.1 Myotis davidii
CCCTTTGTGGGCTGTGTGCACAGTCTTGTTGTAGTTAAGTCTTGATTGCTGTTGGTATCACTGGGAGGAATTGACCACCAGGCCAATTGGCTGTGAGGGACAAGCTGTGTCTATAGTGGGAGAACTTCTGTGCTGGAGACACCCTTATGGGGCAGGACTTGCTTCAGTGGGACTTTGGTGCTCACTGAGTCTGCCACTTGAGTCTGTTGCTTATGGATCTGAAGAGTTTTTTCTGGTGTGGTCTCACTCTGACCACTGGGTACACTGGCTCTTGGATCTCCAAGAAGGTGCAAAGTCAGCCACTGCCTGAGACCACCCAGCAGGAGCTACAGAGAGATCTGCAGATTCCTCCTCTTTGTTTGGGGTTTGGAGGTGCCCAGATGAGGCCCAGCTGTGAAGCAATGCAGGCTGCTGTCTAGGCCTTTGGAAGCTTTGGCGCTCTTTGACCCAGCTGCAGTTTGTTAGGTTTTAGATTGCAAAAGAACAGGCCATTTATATTCAAAAGCCTCTGCTCACAGCTTGGGTGGGTTTGTAAATTGGGTGGGGCGGGGTTTCAGGGAATCATCAGGGCAGAGCAAACCACAATGGCTGCCAGTCTCCTCTGCCTAGAAGAGAGCCCTGGGTCTCTGTGTCCTGCTGCCCTGTGCAGGAACAATGGTCACTGCAAGCACCTCTGTGAGAAAGCTGCCTTTGCCTTCTGGCCTGATGTCAGACCAGAATCTCACCCAGAACTGGAGTTCAGGGCAATTGGGAGCTTGTATCTTCCTCCCGATTGAAAAAGACAACAGCGTACCCAGTTGCCAGCCCATTTCCACACGCGCCTTTGTACCTCTCCACTTCCACACCTCTGCACCTCCTACCAGTTTCAGTGCGTTTTTCTCTTTCCTTCTAGTTGTAGAATTTCCGCTCAGCCAGCCTTCCCGTGGTTCTGGATGATATCCCTTTTGTCTTTTAGTTGTAGTTTTGATGTGGTTGTGCGAGGCAGCAAGTACAAGTGTGTACCTATGCTGCCATCCTGGTTCCTACATTCTGTTTATGATACTGTTTTGTCTCTTCTTTCTTGTATTTTGCATGGCTTGGGATTTTTTTATTAGAAGCTGGACATTTTGTATTGGGTAAGGAGATTGAGTTAAAAAGGCTGTTGGTGTGAGAATTTATTTCATTTGGTGTTAGGAGTTGGGCTGCGTTTAATATTTACTGTACTGTCATTGCTAAAGTCTGCAATACCTCTAGTGTCCTGTCTGTCTCCCCTCTTGTCTTCTCCAAGTCCTCCTCT
>NW_006293700.1:5031926-5051084 GCF_000327345.1 Myotis davidii
AGCTCCAAGGAGTTACTCACTTTCATGCTACTCTACATTTAGTCTCTAACAACTCCTCAAAATTATCATTCCAGTGTTCCTAGTATATTTCCCATGGGGAACTTCTGTGGATAAGCATATCTTGACTATGACTCTGAATTTGCCTGTGTCTTTAGATTGGGTGATGGATTTTTCTTGCATCCTCAGTTCTCTGATGGGTGCTAATATGGTCATTGATTTTCAATTAGTTCAGTATTTTCTTGTTGTAAGGACAGAGTGATAATATCTAAGCTCTTTACATGTCAAAGTTAAAACCAGAAATAGAACATTTTGTTTTTCAAGTATAAGTACAAGTGAAACATTAGGCCACACTTTACTAAATGTGATAATAAGTGATGGCTTGAGGAAGTGAGAATATGATCATCATCAAAACTGTAGAAAAGAAATCGTAATATGATTTTTTTCTCAATTATCATGACATGATGAGATGGGGAAATAAGTTAGAATAGCTCCCTCTGTGTCATCTCATCTTTTCTTAAACAAGAAACCTTCTCTAAGGAAAGACTTAAGAACAGAAATGTCAGTCAAGACTGCATAAAGCAGTTCCTCCAGCCAAAGGAATTCTACAAAATAAGAAACATTTGTATATTGTCTGTGAATAATAAAAAGTAATTCTCTCTCTTAAAAGTATACTTTTGTAAAGGATAAAAGTGAGAAGGACTATGGACTAAGTGAGTCTTAGGAGAGACATTGTGAGTTTGGCCTGCTGTTTTAATCATTGAGCAAAGATTAGGTTTTCCAGTCCAGTCAGATACTTTTCACCAAAATTTGACACTTCGGATCTTCTTGCCCTGAGTTCTTTACTTTGTGTCATCTAAATCCTTGTGACTAACCATTTCCCCATTACTACCAAATGTTGAAAATTCCCATTATAATTATGTATTTATCTATGTGCTTCTAATTTTTGAAACTAATTAAATGCATACATGTTTAGGATTATTGCATTATTTTGGCGAAGAGCTTTTTTATCATTTTGAAATGACCCTAGTTATCCTTGGGTAATATTCCTTGTTCTGAGGGCTACATTTTTTTATATTCATACAGTTACTTAATCTTATGATTATTTTTTACATGGAGTACATTTTCCACCCTTTGATTTTAAACTACCTATGTCTTTTTATTTAAAGTAATTTGTTTGTGTGGACAATATGCTGTAGAGTCTGTCTTTTTTATCTAGCCTAACAATATCATGAATTTACTTGTGTAGACTATTTGTATTAATGTAATCATCAATCTGTGTGGGTTTTTTTTGTAAACCTATCTTTATGCTACTGGCCCTGACATTTTTTTCTTCATAATGTGACTTTCACATAACCAAATTAATCACTTAAAGTGAACAATTCAGGCAGGGCATTTAGTATATTCACAACATTGTACAACCACTACCTCTGTCTAGTTTCAAAACATTTTATCACCCCGAAAGGAAATTTCATACCTCCTAAGCATTTGCTCCCCACCTTGCAAACTCCTTCCCCAGCGTTTGTCAGCCACCAATCTGTGTTCTGTCTCAGTGCATTTACTTATTCTGTATAGTCTAAACAAATGAACTCGTATACTATGTTACCTTTTGTGTTTGGCTTCTCTGATGTACCATAATGTTTTAGAGGTTCATCAACTTCGTAGCATCAATTCATGTTTTATTCCTTTTTATGTTGGAATAATCTGTTATATACACATGTCACAATTTTAGTCATTCATCCATTGATTGACATTTGTACCGTTTCAACCTTATGGCTATTGCAAATAGTGTGATACCAATATGCATGTACATGTACTTGTTTGAGAACCTAATTTCAGTTCTTTGGAGTATATATACACCTAGGAGTGGAATTCTTGTGTGCTTATATGTTAATTCTATAAGTTTTTGAGGAACTTCCCATTTCCCACAATGGCTGAACAATTTTACCTTCTCATCAGCTATACATAAGGGTTCCAATTTCTCCACATCCTCACCCACCCCTTCATTTTTTTAAAAAAATCCCAGTGGTTATAAAGAATATCATTGGGGTTTTATTCTAATTTTCCTAAGAATAAAGTATGATGAGCATCTTTTCATGTGTTGGTTTTTTTTTTTTTTGGTTTTGTTGTTTTTTTGGCCATTTATGTATCTTCTTTGGAGAAATGTCTATTCATCTCTGCCCATTTTTTAATTTAGTCTTTTTCATTTTATTGAGTTGTGTGAATACTTTATATATTCTGGATACTAGACTCCTATCAAATATGACTGAAAATATTGTTTGTTATTGTGTAGGTTGTTTTCTCACTCTTTTGATAATGTTCTTTCATGTCCCAAAGTTTTGAATTTTGATGAAGTCCAATTTATCTATTTTTTTCTTGTGTTGTTCATGCTATTTATGTCATGTCTAAGAATCCTTTGCCAAATTGAAGATCACTAAGATTTATCCCTATGTTTTCTTCTAAGTGTCTTATGGTTTTAGCTTTTATATTTAGTTAATAATCCATTTTGAGTAAATTTTACATATGGTGAGATTTATGGGGTTCAACTTTATTTATTTTTGCATGTGGATATCCAGTTTTCTCCACATCATTTGTTGAAGCGTCTGTTCTTTTCCCCATTGAGTAGCCTTGGCCCCCTTGGTGAAACTCAGTTGAACACATATGTGTGGATTTATTTTTGGAATCTCATATGTATTCTATTGGTCTTTATGTTTACATATTGGTCTGTATGATGACTATAGTGTTTGTAATAAGTTTTGAAAGGTGGGAGTGTGGGTCTCCAAATTTGTTGTTTTCCTATATTGTCTGGGCTATTTGGAGACCTTTTCAATTCCATATGATCTGAGGATTGACCCTTGTATTTCTCAAAAGAAAAAAAAAGCCATTAGGGTTTTGAAAGGGATTGCATTCAATCTGAAGATCATTTAGGATAGTATTATCATCTTAATATTAAGTTTCTAATGCATGAACATAGGATGTCTTTCCATTTATTTAGGTTTGCTAAATAAGTTTGTTTTTTATTTGTCCCATGTGCTCTTTGTTCTTCTTTTCCTCTAACTATACCATTGAAATTATTATCTTTTTGTTTAGCGTTTTTATTTAGTCACTTATTTCGGATTGTTAGTTATATCTCTCCTTATTTTTATTTTCGGTAATTGTTCAATAATTACATCAGATATCTTTGATTTATCACAGTTAAGTTTCAAATAATATATCACTTTCTGTATACTGTAGAAATAATATAACAGGATCTTTTCATCTCCCTTGCATTTTCCTTAATTTCCTTGCTTTACATTTACATTTTTTGGCATTCAGCAATCATTGGGAAGGTCCTAGTTTCTATCTATAATAATAAAAGCATAATATGCTAATTAGACTGGTCGTCCTTCCAGAAGACCTTCTGGGTGAAGCTGCAGTGGTGGGGGCTGAGCCCCTTGCAGGAATTCATGCATTGGGCCTCTAGTTTAATATAACTTTCTCCTCAACATGAAGGACTTCCTTTAACATTTCTTGTAGCGTACATCTGCTGGCAATAGATTTTATCATCATTATTCATAGAACAAACATTTAGTACATCATCTTTTTGGATATATATGTTTTTCTAGCTATAGATTTTAAATTACCAAATTTTCTTTTAACAATTTACAGATGAAGTTCATTGTTTTTATTTGCTTGTTTGCATCGTTTCTGAAAAGTACTCTGAATTTCTGTTCTTAGTTATGTACACTTGCCTACTTTTTATGGTTTTGTTTTAAAGATTTTTTTTACTTGTTTTCAACAAATAATTTTCTTTGTGTTTATTCTATTTAAGGTTATTTAGACATCTTGGAAATGTGTATTTATAATTATCACATTTAGGAAAATTTCCACTGTTAATTCTTCAAATCTTTTTTTGTCTCTCCTAAATCTTTCTCTGGAACTTGAGTTACTCAGACAATTAGACCATTACTGTTACTTTAGCTACACTTAAAATAAATTTCTATTATGATGTCTCTAAGTTCACTGATCTTTTCTTTTGTAGTGTTTTATCCTCTGTTAATTGTAAAGCGTGAAAATTTTATTTCTGAAATTTTATCTCCAGAATTCCATTTCATTCTCTTTTATATCTTGTATCTCTCTCCTAATTATTTTTATATTTTACTTTAAATCCTGGAAGATATGTAAAATACCTGTTTTAGTATCTGCTATATTTTTAAATATCTGCTAATTCTATCATCTGCTGTTTTTCTTCCTGTTACTAATGACTGTTCATTGTGGATATTCTTTACATTTTTTTTCTGCTTTAGCACATATTTAGTAAAATTTTAATAGATGCTAGATGTTGTGCATTTTATAATGTTAAGTATTGGATTATGTTATATTACTTTAAAGAATGCTCTTGGGCCTATCAACCTTTGCTGAATGGATTTCTGTCTTGTTCGCTTGGCTCTTAGTTACAGACTTCATGTCAGTAATATGACAGCAGTCTTACAACCATGAGATAACAAACATTAGACAATATCTACATTCCACCAGTGAAGATGCAGAAAGATTTTGCATTGGTCCTGGGTCGTTGAGCTATTAAGTATTTCTCACAAAGTACATCTTTCTAAATCTACAGTAAATGATTTCCATAACTTCTGGTTACATATTTACTGTCTATCTTCTTCAAGTTTTAAAGCCCTTAAAATTATTTGATAAAATATTGCTCTTTTACTTATCTACCTTCTTAAATGTAAAGTTAACAAATTTAGGAAGAAGGTAAGTTTTCCTAAATTTGTTCAGCATGAATACTATGAAAGGAATTCATGAGCCACCATTTTTATTTCATCACTTAGAGACTGTTTAGAAGCCTGACTCTCTTACATCATCTAAGATTTGAATCCAGGTTCTGATATTTTATCACATATGTGATTTTAGGTAAAATACTAAATTTCACAAAGTCTGGATTTATTTTCATTTAAAATGTGCATAAAGTATATCTAAGTTGTTATAATAATTAGGTGAAGCAATATGTGTTTATGCTTAGTTCTGTGCCTGGAACAAATTAGATCTTAATACATAATAGCTATTGCTACTTTTAATGTTATTATTCAGAAAGTCAGATTGTGGCATACTGTTAATTAAAATTACTTTTTAAACTTTGTATTAGCCATCAAAGTCAAGTTGGACAAAATTGCATTAACCCATAAAAACCCACATATGTAAACACAGCTACAGTTGTTTAGCACAATGTGAAGTGAATGCTTACTAATATCCATTTAATCATATTGTAACTAAATGGTCAGAATCATATCTAAATCATTGGATATCAATACACATACAGGATTTGGAATATACATATAACTTCCATTTACCTGACTCAGTTTATGTATACTTCATTCCATAAACTTGCTAAGAATTTAGTTCTCATGAACTGAGAGACTGGACTTGGAATTTGGCCAAGTGAGTTGTCTGACATAGAATCCTATTATCAGCCCGTCATTAAATCTTCAGAGCTAGATGCATTAAAAAGAGGCTGAAAGTTTCACATCTCAAAGTTTCATGTGGTGCTGTGTATTCATTTGCTAGGGCTGTCATAACAAAGTACTACAGACTGGCTGGCTTAACGAAAATTCATTTTCTCCACAATCTTTGAAACTCCAAGTCCAAGAGCAAGGTATCAGCAGGTTTGGTGTTTTTCTGAGGCCTCTCTCTTGGCTTTTGGATGGCCATTTTATCTGTGTCTTCACATGGTCTTCCCTCTGTACATTTCTGCATACTAATCTCTTCTTATAAGGACATCAGTCATATTGGATTAGGGTCCACCCTAATGATTGCATTTTATTACCTCTTTAAAGATCTTATCTCCAAATGCAGTCACATTCTGAGATACTAGAGGTGGATTTTGTGGGGGAACACAATTCAGCCCATAACCTGTGGGTGTTAGATTGAGAAATAGTGGACACAGAATGCAGCATTCCCTAGTTTTATACGTTCAGAGCTTTGATCCATAAAATAAATTATATACTAATCCTAACAGCTTTCTTATAAGGCAGTGGTACTGTAATAATTGATGGATTTCCTTTGAAAGTATCTAGTAACTTATTAAAAATCATCTGCAGAGTTTAACTATTTAAAATAATTTTAAAAAAAATTTAATTTCAGAGAGGAAAGGAGAGGGAGAAAGAGATAGAAACATCAATGATGAGAGAGAATCATTGATTGGCTGCTTCCTGCATGCTTCACACTGGGGATTGAGCCACAATCCAGGAATCAAACCGTGACCTCCTGGTTCATAGGTTTCTGCACAACCACTGCGACATTCCAGCTGGGTCAGAGTTTAACTTTTAAATTTATGCTTTAATGCTTTGAGAATATTCTATTCTCTCTGAATGGTCACAAAAATGGATAGCAAAACCAAAGGTATAATTTAGATAATTAGAAACACTTATTTGAAAAAGCTAAGAACATTTGAATATATAGTCAAGGTATTTATAGAACTTAATTGAATATCACTTACTCTTTTGGAGATTAAAAGTTAATTTAAAAAAAAAAACACCCCATAGTAAATCTCTAATCATAAGCTTGCTGCTGTTATATATTTTGCCTGTTTTTTCTCTTTTCATTGCATCTCTGAAAATAGGATTTTGTTAAATTCCTATTTATCATAACTATTGTCATCTGAGTACTAGCAGAGTTATTTTTAGCAGATGATAATGTTTATAATAATTGACTGTATGCCAGTTTGTATATACATAGCATATGAGGAAGCCATTGAAAGCATAATATTTATTTTCCTTGTCTAATGTGCCATAGTGTTTTAACAATTGCAATGCTGGGGGGAGGGGAGGAAAGAGTAATGTTTGATGGGGCACAGGGGACTGTTCCCCAGAGACTCACATAGAATGGCGTGTGATAACTTCCAGGGGAGCATTTGAATAGTAGTGAGATTTTCTTTAATATCTGCACAGCTGTAATACAGATTAGGTAAAAGTAACAAAATGTATGGCTGTATTCGCGAGTCATTACATATGTTTTTTTCTAGTATGTATTTTTTCTGAAAGTCACTTCCCTCTAGTTGATATTCATTATTCATCATTATGTATATATATTTGTTGAGCAAGTATGTTTGGCTTTACAAGTGTTCCCATTAGTTGGCTTTGTAACAGCATGCAATTTTGTCCTTTGATAAAAATTTCCAGTGGCTTATGTTGTTTTCATTAGATAAATTAGAAAATTGGTTACTGCAATTGGAATGGGAATGGTCAGATCTATTCTAAAAACCTGCCTTTTGGTGTTTACTTCAAAGCATGCTTTTGTGTGTTTGCCTGATTTACACTGAGCAACATCTAAGTGCAAATAGTAATCATACACCAATGTAAATGGGACTGGATGCAATTGCTTCCTCCGTTTCTTCAATTGCAGCTGCAATCCCATAGATCCCAATCTTGACAGGTAGCATAATTAGAAAATTCTCTTTGTCTTATTAAATGTGACTCTTCTCAATAGAATTCACTTCATTGCCGGCAAAGAATAGAAAATATACTTCAAATCTAAAATGGGAAATCAAGGGGGACTGTTTTATTTTTATCTGTCTTTGTGCAAGCGACATTATTATCAAAGGATATTGTAATGCTGAAAATGTACTTTGGGGATTTAAATCACGCATTAGCCTGGAAAGCAAAAAGGGCTGTAGGGCCTATGCAATATATTTTCTCATTAATCTGATTGAAAGATTATCCTTCCTATAGCTATGGAAAGTCCAGCGCTCATATATCCATCTTCTCTGCTAGTAAAATTCAGCTTTGTGCAAAGTCATTGTCTCCTGTGGTGGGGGTCCCACGCCGCTCTCAGCATAAGCCCATCTGTATTAAAATAAATTCAGAGCAGGCCGCCATTTCATGCGCACATTTTGATTATTTCATAAGCTGCTGTGGAAAATGGGAGTCTCGGCAAGCCATGCAGTTTCCTGGTAATGTAATGCTGTCATTATCTCAGTGGTCACGTGAAAAAGTTTAGCTCTGCTGTCTGACAATTGTTCAGTGAGTCTAAACAGTGCATTTCAATGAAATGCAGATAAGAACGAGCCATTATTGCAATCACAACTTCAGTTCGAAATTATCTTATAGAGATGTACACACTCTCTTGTAACCTGGCGTTTGTAAGGCATTGCGAGCTGGCCATTTGCTCTCTGACCACTTACCCACCCCTTTCCTCCACATCCCCCTACCCCCCTGTTCAGAATAAAGGAAGGTATTATGATCAGAGGCTGCTTGCAGTAGCAATTGAAGATATTACCGATCATTTCACACAAGCAAAGAGGCACATTATTGGTGATGAAAATTAAGCAAAGAAACAAAGCAGATTTCTACGTTGCCTGACTGTGGTCAGTGGCTCTGCAAAAGATTAACCCATCTACACAACCAAGCCCAACCCACAAAGAACCAAAGAAAACCAAAAGCCCAACCACTGATAGGCTTTCCTATGTAAGAGATTTTGTGTGACCTTACTTTACGGTAACAGGCAGCACTTGGTGGTGATTTTAAGTTTTAATGAAACTACAGAAAAGGTCTTCAACGGAATGATTTCTATTCAGAGCACTTTGAGTGCTGATACTATGCACAGTATACTTGGCTCCAGCCATAACTGTCACACAGATAATATTCTTTTATGCCTGGAGACACCAAGATGGTGCTGCAGATAACCAAAAGAAATAAGCTGCCACCATCAGTAATCTGCAGCTTTGAAACACTATAGCTTTTGCATGGTTAAGAGAAGGTGAAGTCACCTACCAGCGGAACAGAGCAGATGTTTTAAAAGTGAACAGGACCTGGAAGAATTAAGGCTTTCATATTTATTTGTAATCCATATGCACCCTGGATCAAATTGTCCATGTCCTATTTTATGTGTTTATATATGACAATTGGAAATGCAAAATGAGCTGGGGACTTTCCATTCCCCCAGGACATTTTTGCTAATGTAGTATAATGAGAATCTAAGGAGTATTTGGCCTTAGTGTTCCCTTCAGAGGTTAACTTTAGAGATCTTAAGTGTGTTCTTATGGCTGGATTTGTAATGTGTGTAGCAGATTAGAGTGTATTATGATATTCAGATGCACCACATTCAGAACAGTATAAAAAGTGCTGTCTGTATTTTTCTCACCTAGCAAATATTGCTTGAAGGCTTTTTACATGGATAAAATTGAATTTTACATTCCCATTGCATAATGTGACTTATCAACTACCTTCTGTATGTGTGAGCCTAGGGTTTGGTGAACACAAATCATAACCAAAGTTTGATGAACATCTTCTATAAAGCTAGGATACTAGATCCATAAAAAGAACATAATTACTTTTATGTCTGGAAGTACATTTTGGGGTGAAATACATCATTTTATATCACAGTGGAATGCATCTTTGCTGGCAAGAAAAATAGTATTCCTTCCTACTTGTTCACAAGGAAAAAATTTATATATGATCAAAATAAATTTTGAAATACCAAAGGTATTTATTCTTACTTAATTTAAATGATTGTTTTTCATATTCAGTTTGGAAATCTCAAATCAGAAATCTTTCATTTGAGAACATGAGCTGATACTCAAGACTGAGGGAAACAGGAAAAAAAATGATAAACCAAATATCATGAGAATTGGACTCTACAATAAAACCATTTTCTCATTATTTGCTCTAAGAATGTGATAGCTTTCCAGGGAAAAGAAAAATTCTGCTTGAAAATGTAGAGCAATATACACAATTTTTTTAATCGAACACAAGAACCATCAATACTAATCTGCTAATTTGTGCCACAAAATGCAATCATATGGTTGCAACAAAAACACAATGCATTCAGGAAGCTATTAAATGCACAGCAGTATTCGAAATCGAACCACAGTGACTTGTTGTTAGGGCATGCTGACATTATTGGTTCTTGTATATAGTTACATAATGATCTCTGAAGCCAGCTTTAAAAACTGTTCTTGAAAACCAGTTAACAGATGTCAAAATTTGACTACAGAGTTATCCTAAGACACTTACCTTAACACTACATTTAAGAACGTCTTTTCCTAGTTGAAAAATATAACCCCCAAAATAAATATGATATTTTCTCTCTCTAAAGGGATTCTGTGGCATGGTTGACTCTTCTACCTTTTATTTCGAGTTATTATGGATATGATCATCCAATGGTCATTGACCTAAAAAAACATGCACCACTGAAATTATGTCCATGTCAGAAAAAAAACAAATTATGTTATGATCTTTTCTAGTCACATTTCTGATGTAGCATACACTTTTTATTTTGGGTAAAAATTCATATTTTGCATCATTTTGAAAAGACTGTAATCAGAAATCAGTTTATTCAGAAGATTATCCTACCTCTATGGTCATATCTTGTAATCTAATAAGATCTTCTGTGAATGTCACCTTGAATATAAAAGAATACAGCAGTGATGGCATTGTAGTGCCCAGTAGGATTATGGAAATTTATTTTGGATTACTTTCTAACTCAGAGGAAACTGGCCTCAAAAGAGACAGCTACAAAGTGGACATGTAATTATACTGAAAATACTGAAACACTCTTCTTTCAAGTTTTTATATAAAACAACTCAAAAAATTTGTATATACCAAAAAAATTTTCATTTTTTCAGTGCTTTTGCATATTTCTCAAATAAAGAAGATGGCATCTGGAAAACGGAATTGGTACAGTCTGGCCACATGGTGTCCTATGAAAGCCCTCGTTTCTGTAATTGTAAATGAAGCCGCTTCGTCTGGTTTATATGCTGCTGCTCCTGCTCCCGCAGCTCAGGGCAATACAAATGATGAGTTGCCTGATTCCGGATTCATATAGGCTCCACGATGAGAACTAGACTTCAGCGTTTAAATGACTGAACTGATGTGAGAACATAAACCATTCCAGACCATTTATACAAATGGAATCACCCCGGCTTTTTATCATATCTCCTTACAGGGAATTGCCCTGTATCACCTCCGTGTAATTTAGTTTATACTTTCGCAAAATATTGAGGTGAACTTTATATTAATTTTTATTTTTTAAAAATAATTTAAACATAAATACCCCTCAGATGACATTTTCAGACCACAGTCTCAGTAGTCAGAGCTCCATGTTTCACTCAGTCGCACTTCAGTGAGAAGATCTTCCTAAGAAGTGCTTCCCTCAGACGAAACCATCTTTTCCTATAAATTAAGTTTTCAGGGAGTTTCCCGGGATACAAGAGGGTGGATTTCAACTGAGCTCAAAAGATAGAATTTGCATATAAAAATCAATCATTCTATTTTGGGCTGAATATCAATATTACCTGCTTAAGCTTTCATATTTGTAATTTCATATTCCTAAAGAGTTTGAAATGTCAGTGAATACTCTCCAAATCCTCATTTCTATCTTTCACCAAAAGGTCTAGAATGTCAGTTTGAAAGATTGCAGGAACTGTATGAAGTTTTGCAAAAAATTTCGACACATAATTTAAACAGCCTGTTAAATTAGCACAATTGAAATTTCGACTTGAATACCATAGTTTATGTCCTGAGCTTCTGCCTCCCTGAAGTAAATGGAAAAGTAACTTAGTAATAATGTATGTGATAAGGATTAGAAAGAAATAACACTGAATTTTGTAAGCCATCCAGGGGGTCAGTCTCTTTACATATAATAATAAACACTATGCGCAACATGAATAACAATGAACAACCAAACAACAATAACAATAAAATTGAGATACTTTTTTTGCAGGCTTATTTTAAAAATTTAGAATCAGGCCTAATTTTATTAGCTAAGGTGATAAACACTTTCATTTTTTGTAAGACTTAGTATTTGTTTTTTCTTACAGCAGCTTTCAGTTCACAGCAAAATTAAACAGAAGGTCCAGAGATTTCCCATGTACCCACTGCCTCCCCACAAGTATAGCCTCCCCCATAACCAACCCCCCCGCCCCCTCGCCGCCCAACCAGAGTGGTGTATTTGTTAAAATTATTGAGCCTACACTCACACATTATAGTCTTCAAAGGGTTGCGCTGTTTGTGTGTATATTCTATGGGTTTGGACAAATATATAATGCCACATATCCATTAATAGTATCATACAGAGTATTTTCATTGCCCTAACAATCCTCTGTTATCAACAGTTACATTTTTATACCTACATTTCTCAGATGATTGTTCTAATAATCATTTCCCTTTGTGAGGATCAGGCCTAACAATATTGTGTGATATCAAAATTTCAAATTCGTTGTAGAAATAAACTCAGGATTGCAGAAATTCAACCAGTACTTTCCCATTGCCAAGACCACATTTTAATTGATATCTTATATTCATCTTATCATGCAAATAGGACTCAATTTGTTTTTCAGTTCCATAATTCTGATTCTGCCTTTTATCTCTATGACTGTTTCCATGGCATAATCTCTTGCACTGGTATTCTCATTCATAGCTTTTAAGAATAACTGGTTGTGACATGCAGTTTACAGGGGATGAGATAGATAGTCCTTCAGTAGTTCAAAGTCTGGTAGAATGGAGATTCTTGTAGGCAAACTTGTTTACTTCATAGATAAGGAATGATAAGGCACAGAGATAATCAGTAGGGAGTGACTCTATGTGATGGTGGTAGCTTGGAATGGAAAATAACTGGTAAGAAAAGACCACTTAGCCCTCACCGGTTTAGCTCAGTGGATAGAGCGTCGGCCTGCGGACTCAAGGGTCCCAGGTTCGATTCCGGCCAAGGGCATGTACCTTGGGTACAGGCACATCCCCAGTTAGGGGGTGTGCAGGAGGCAGCTGATCGATATTTCTCTCTCATCGATGTTTCTAACTCTCTATCCCTCTCCCTTCCTCTCTGTAAAAAAAATCAATAATATATATAAAAAGACCACTTAGAGAGGAAAATGTGTGAGTAGACTTTGGAAATAGAAGTCTAAGTTTACCCAGCAAACAGTGGTGATAAGGCAATCTATATAGAACAAAGAGCATATGTGATGTCGTGAACAACATGTAAGCAGTTTATTAGGGAAACATAAAGAATAGAAACTGAAGGGTCCCAGGTTCGATTCTGGTCAAGGGCACATGCCTGGGTTGCGGGCTCGAGCCCCAGTCAGGGGTGTGCAGGAGGCAGCAATCAATGATTCTCTCTCATCACTGATGTGTCTATCTCTCCCTTTCTCTCTGAAATCAATAAAAATATATTTAAAAAAGAAAGAAAAATAATAGAAAGGACATTAAATGAGACTGGGAGATAAGCCAAGATCAGGGCAAAAAGGAACCTTATGCCATATTAGGGACCTTTGATTTTATTATTTAGGCTACTTGGAATAGGGATTGTTAAAGAAGGCTTTCAGTATGAAAAATGGATGATAGGTTTGGGAACATTTGTGCTAGTGTCAGGTAAGAAATAGATCTAAGGGGTATGTGTGTTGAGGAGAGAAGGACTGTGGGTGACAAGTTAGAGTGAAAAGAAAGAGAAGGCTACTCTTTGAAATGCTTCCTGGCACCTTTTCTGAAGTTAGACACTGCTCTTCTGTGTTTCCATAGCGTCAACTACTGCCACAGAAATCGTCACATTTTGGGTACTGGTGTACTTGTCTCTGCCATACTCACCATTCTCCCTAGCCTCCAAATCCATGTACTAGACAATAAGCTCATGCATGTGAAGTTTATGCTCTTCCTCTCCATCTTATGCACACTGGTGTGGTACACAGCAAGGCTCAATAACTGTTTGAATATATCAGTAAGAATTTTATTAAAAATTAAAAGTTCACTGTGTAACATTAATCCTTGTTTCTACCTACTGCTATAACCTGAAATCAGCTTCATTTTATTACCAGTGTAGATACCTACTAATGTAAATTGCATGTGATTAAAATTTTTATATTTAGTTCCCAAGATATGTCTCATATATAAATGTTTATAAACTTTATCTTGTATATAATGAATATCTAAAAGTTGACTTATAAAACGGAAGGGCAACTAAATTTGATTGAATACACTCTGATTCTCAAGACATAGAAAAGCAGGTATTAGGTTTATGAGAATTATTTGGGGACTGTTTATTAAGGGATTATAGTCAGAGGTCCAGAAATGCCTGAATCACCTCTCTTTGCAATAGAGTTCCTAGTAGAGTAGTATGAAATTTAAAAGTTGTTAAAATAAAATTACAAACTGAGAATAAAGAAATGACTTTAGTTAAAGAGTCACACAACTTTCTGAGAATGTAAGTGAAGCTTGAATAAAAGCCATACCAATGCATGTTACCTAGGTTTAGGCTCTAAATGGAGTTTCAAACTTCGACCTAAAAATAATCCTTGAGGTCCACACACTTACGTATGCTTGCAAAGAGAAGGAGATGAGCAGATCCCCAGAGTCCCTGGTTCTATTTAAACATCCAATTGTAAGGAACCAGCAGAGATAAAGGTTCTTTGTACGAGTAGCCCTGTCTTAACTAGTTGATTCCACCACTGACCTTGGAATAGAAGAGATCTTTACTGTCCAAAGATCCAAGGCAGTAATATGTGAGGGGGACATGGGATTTTTTCTTATAACCAGAGATATCTTAGGCATATCTTTGTGCTTGGCATTCTGTCCAAAAAAAGCTGGAAGATCCTTTCTCTGTAGAGTAAATAGCATTGTCATTATTTTATGGATGAATAAGGTGAGGTTTAGAGCAATTAAATAAATGTTTTGTCAAAAGGCACAGAGGTAGAGAAGTTGGAATTTTCACCAGAATTGCCAGGTTTTAAATCTGTGCTCTGACTGAAGCCATGTGGTCGATCCCCAGTTGCTGCCATGGTGAACACAGAATCTACCCAAACTGAACTCTGGCTAAACACTGAACTGTCCCACGTGGTCAGCAAATAAAATGACTACTGTTTACACCATTAAGTGTGGGGCAGCCTAACATGCACCAATAATTAATATTGTATGCTTTAATAAGCATGTGTGTCCCTACTATTTAGGTTAGAGGAAGGGGGTCCCACTTAACTTATTGCACTCTAGACCCACTGTTGATCTTAGATCGCTTGTGGTTGTCTGGGGAGCTTCCCAGATAGTTAAAGTCTAAATAAACAAAGTATTGTGACTTCCTTTTTTCAATGAGTCACGATCATATTACATACCTTTGTTGGAGAAATAAGACTTGATCAACTTGAATCATACTCTATAGACCCAGTTTCCAGCAAATGTTTTAATTGACAATCCCATTTCATTTTTTTTAAAAGCCTGTTTTTCCAAGTGAGTACCTGGTCAAACCCAGAAAAAAGTTATATCCTGAACATTTTGATGCACAATATGTAAACAAATGTATGATAATTTTGTTTTTCCACACACTGCCAAAGGGCCTCCCTTCTTCTACCCAGGTACTTTTAAAACAGTTGATCTGAACTCACACATGTAGCTGCTGTATGAATTTGACTCCAAGTTGTTTTTACATAAATGACAATAGTAGCAGGTACAAGTATTATGGTTTGTCTGGGTAATTATTATTGTCATCACTGTGTCCTTGTGAAATATAAAATATTAAGCCCAATTGTTGAGAAAGACTACATATCAATTCCTTCAAACCTAAAAATGATTGGCATAAAGAAGATTTGAAAGTCTTGAGTACTCAAACATTTACATGTTGGTCAATGGAATTCATATTTGTGAGTGTGAAATATGCTGAAAGTTAACATTATTAAAAGGGAGCAAGAATCATGCCAGTTAATAATTCATTAGCATCCTTTCACTTTCCTTTAAAATAAGCTATTACCTGCATTGTGGGAAAAAGATAATAGACTATAATTTATCACTTTTTCAGGAACTAGAAATGATCCTGTATTTTAAATCCTTGTTTTAATTATCTTGCCCGATATTTTGATAACCAATATTATAACATCAAGACGTTCAGAAGATACTGTGGGAGAGATATTTTGACATATTTAGTCTACATTTCTTGATTTCATAGGGAGATTGTAATGAGGAATTCCCATTAACTCTTGAGCTCAGCATTTAGATAATTGAATAATAAACCACAATCAATGAGGAACTTTAAAGATTGTCACTCTATGTTCAGACTGAACTTATAAGAAAAAACATAGCTTGCAAACATTTTTGGCTCAACCCCATTTGGTATTCAGAATGTAAATGAGATTTGTTATCAGGCAGGAAACCTGAAACTGATTTAAAGTAGATATTAATCTTCATATGAAGGGCATATTTACATTTCTTGCATAGCACAGTAGGTTAGCACTAAGGAGGATCTGCATTTAATTTTTTAAAAATGGCTTAACCCAATTGATAGGCAGTGCATATTTCTCATTTAACTATTTTGTTTATTTTGTAGTCTTTTATTTTCCCATGGTCGTGTTAAGGTTTGCTGGATAGAAAATATACTGCAAATAGAAGCCAAACCACAGTAAAATGACTCTGCCTAACCCTAAGAGTTCTCGCCATTTCCTTTTATATTTTCTAATAAGATATGACAACTCAATTTAAAGAAAATGCACAATAGTTGCTGACTACAGTGAAAAGTTTATATTAAAATAATGTGTTGCTGTGGGGAGGTGGATAATTGAGCATATAGTAGGTAATTTCTGGCAGGGCTCCTGAAATAAGCAAAAGTAGTATTTGTTAACAGAGGATAAATGCATATAATGTTACTCAAGTCAGTAATTAGAAATTTACAGATCCCTGCTTAAATGCTGATGCCAGAGAAAATTAAGAAGGCTGTATTTAGTCATTAAAGTTGAGCTGATCCAAAGTTTTTCAATTAGACCTGATCTTTGATTGGGCCCCATTTCTACTGCTGCATTTTAGTGAAGATGAACAAATTTGAGAAGTTCAAACAAAAAAATGAAACAGCTAATTTCAAGAAGTTACTAGGTGGTTGAGATTTGAAGGCCTAAAGCTCTACAAAACCTCCCCTATTTTTAAACAGAACCTTTAGGTATTTAGAATTAAATAAGATGGGTGATCCTCAGCCATCTTACTTAATTCTAGGAAATATACCATTACCTCTTTGACATAATCAAAGAAGGGAGATGAGCTGACGAGGTATCAGTCTTCTCAAGGAGATGGTTCTTAGGAAATTGCAATTGACTGCTTCCTTCTTTCTTTCAAGAGAACGTACAGAATCAACATAAGCACAGTCTTTGTGAACTGCTGTCTTCACCAGAACAGTAATAACTTGAATGACCAAGTTAATGTTAAGAATAGAAATGCAGGCGTTTTTCCTATAAGAACACTACAAAGTGACAGTATTCATGCACTGAGTACTGACTTACAAACAGAAATCTAACTTACTCCCAAAATTATAGGCCAGATATCTCCTTCCTGCTTTCATTTGATTCCTGAAAGTGATGATGAGGTGTTAGCAATGGTCAGCCTCCATGCATTGTGGTTTTGTTTGGGAATAATCAAAGGAATCTAGACATGATTAGCATGGATCGCCATATTGCCTTGCAAAACAGAAGAATTGGGGACTTTGGATTTTCATCACTTATTGTGCTTTGACTAATTTCTCCCACAATGTTTACGTGCTACTTGGCCCAGCGAGGAGGTTTTTGCAAGTATAAGTAGGATGGAGTAAAGCAGGGAGAGAAGAGAGTTAAGGACGCAATTAGTAAGGTATTTCAAAAGGGATCGGGGTGAAAGTCTTCATTATAATGTACCAGTGTTCCTTTAGTTGGGACTTGGAGACAAGTCTCTAATCAAGCATTATTGCACATGATAGACACTTGAAGCTCTATAATCATAACCTTCTCCAGAGGTGTGAAAGCTGTTCATCCCATTCCCACTAAATCCCTTTTATACACTCGATCAAGTGTCCTGTCAACCCTGGCTCTGTTACCTGAGGTCACCTGGGATGAGTACTGCCTGCTTTCTCCCATTACTAGTCTATGCTTACCTGTGGGTGCCGTCCTCAGATTTTTTTCTATGAGATTAATTACCATGGCTCTGTTTTTTCACTTGAACAGAAGGACATCCTCGACCTAACACTAAGTTATGTCTCTGTTAGAGAGTCCCACAGGACTTCATATGACACTAACATCTTCTTGTTGTTTTTTTTAAATATAATTATTCAACAAATACTTGTGGAGTGGTTATTCTGTTCTAGGCACATCAGTCAACAAAAGATGCAAAGATCCCAGGCATCACAGAGATGACATACAATAGTCATATGCTATGTAATGCCTTCATATCTCCACTAAAAGAAAAGCTCTTTGAAAGCAAGAAACACAATTATCTTCTTCATCACTCTTCCCCCAGATCTTTGCAGAGTACTTGGAATATTGAAGATTTGCAATGAGTATTTATTAAGTTCTCCAAGAAATAAGTAAGTGTTGCAGTTATTTGGAAACAGGTGTTTTATTTGCTCAAGAGCAAAGTTCAATTGCGTGGAATTGACAGTAAAAGTATGTATAAAAAGTGACAGATTGAACTGTTTAACTGAAACACACTGGTACATGAGCACTAGCAGTATGACTGCATGACTTAAAAATGAACAATTTCCTACAGAAATATTTGGATTTATTCTAATATTCTATCTTTTCAGCAGACACCAAGGCATTGTTTAAGATTTCCTAACACTCAGTTTAAGTATATGTAGTACATTAAAAGTCATTATTCCTTCATACTAAACTGGCACTAAAGACCCCATTATAGAATTCTAACAATAAAATATGTAACATAAGATTAAGACACAGACTGTGTCTTTCACCTTCTAGTAAACACACACACACACACACACACACACACGCTTACAAAACGGTTTGAGTGAACATTAAGTTAAAATATTTCTATGTTAATAGGGTATTTAGAAGTATAGAGTCCTTTGTTTCTGGTAATGAGGACAGGGAGTTCCTAATGATGAAGATGCTACAGTTCTGTGCCTGCATGATGACAAGACTTGCCTTCAGTTGTCTTATTTTTTTGTTTCCATTTTTATTTGTAGCTAATATTAGATTACGGAGAAAGTAGGCAAATAAGGGCATGACATATAACCCACTTCCAGTGCAGTTCTAAATTAAAGGAGAAGGGATAGAAATTATGAATCAAGTTTACAATTGAAATGACTCAGAGAAAGCTAGACGTGACTGAATCTGTGCGGAAATAATCAGATTAACTTTGATGACATCAGGTGAATCAGACTTGAGAAAGAGGATAAGTAGTTATAGAAAAATAAACTTGCATTTACTTAAAATGTATATTAAATCTGTGTAACTTC
>NW_006293700.1:5051114-5052120 GCF_000327345.1 Myotis davidii
CCCCCCCCCCCCGAAATGGTCATAAATTGCATATGATACTAGGAGTGAGGAAACTTTCCTGGAAAAATTATTTATTTCTCATTTGTAAATCAGAGCAGTAGACTAGACAATAGCTAATGTTCCTCCCAGTTCAAATCAGGCCAAACCACCATTTAGGAATGGAGAGAGATCAATATAGATTCATGACTAAGATAATAGGATGACCAAATGCAAAGAAGCATTAAAGGAAGTGGCTGTAAACAAGAAAAGAACTGTAAGGGAGGAGAAAATGGCTTATGATTAGGAGAAAGAGAAAACATCTGGTCAGGTTTTAGGGAAGACAGATCCTGACACTGAGAACAGTTAGATCCAAGCCATCCAGTAAGTCCTCCAATATCTGCCAATAGAGATGTTGGTGGCAGACCAGTAACATTGGCACATCAACACAATCAGGAAGCTTACAAGAAATGTCAAATCTCAGGGCCCTTTTTAATATTTCACCTAGAATGTTCCCTCAATTCTTCCCATTTTATGTATCAAATACGGAGCATATCAGTACCACTAGACAGTTCTTTTCTTACCTTCTTTCTGACAATATTTTCTCTCTAAACACCCCCTATGTCAATTGATCGAAAATAGTTACCAGATATTGACCAAACTTACCAGTTATTTCACTTCTGGGGGTTCCACATGGGAACACTAACTGCCCATTCCAGGACACCTTTCTCAGCTCCTGGATACCTTCCTTGGCCATCTGGACACCAGTCAGCAGACCCCGACCTATTAGTTCCTGGTTGCATGTCTCGTGTCTTAACCAAGCACTTTAGATGCTTTTACAAAATTAATTTCACTCACTGACTAGATCCTCCAAAATGACAATAATGTCACTTAAATTCACAGCTTAAACAGCAAAGCTTTTATTTACTCAAATTACCAATAAAAAAAAGTATCAACTAACGAAGATGCAGAAAAACCCCCACACAGAAATATTTCCAACATTCTGGAAAACTTTGAAAAAGGACAAAGG
>NW_006293700.1:5052155-5059404 GCF_000327345.1 Myotis davidii
TATAGGTTCCTGTTGATGTGAGACCACAGACCCGGAAGAAAAGACAGATTGATTTGTTTCAAAAATCTGAAAACCTAGATTATTCTTCTCCATTTGCCTTTCCAGGAATCTTTACGATAAACGACTATCAATCTCTTTTCCATAACAGATTCCAATCAGTCACCAATTGTTCTTTTGGCTTTGTTCCCAAAAGTTGTTAATATTTTCTGACACAGAAAAAAACCTCAATGAAGAAAAATTTAGCTGAAGATATCCTTAGTCCATTTTTAAAAAAATATGTGATCAATACTCTTTTTAACAATCTCAGTCAATATACAAACCACCACAGTTATTATTCAGAGTTTAGGCTCTGGGTCTACCTGCATTCCATAGTTGGTTGATTAATACTGGATGATTAACTTTCTTTGTGACTCAGTTTTCTCATAAAGGTAATAAGAACACCTACCTGTTTTTACTTAATGACCAAATGAGATAATATACATAAAGTGTTTTAAAACAACAGCTGGAATAATTGCTCAATACATATGAGCTGTTAACTATTAAGTCCTTATTCTTTTTGGGAACTACTCTGTGGCCACTGGAGGACCCTAACGTGAGTATTTTGGTTTATCCACATTGTACAACCGTGTGAAGCCACACTACATTTGTCATATAAGTGAAGTGAAGTTTTCAAATGCTAATGATTAAAGATGATTCTGAAGTTTTCCACCTGGGTCACTACTCTAGGTGAATTAGGTAGAAGAAAGGATTATATGTCCTTGATTATGTTGCTAGCATAACATTCAATTTGGTAAATTTTGAATCATCATGAAGTATTTAAACAATTCGGCACAAATGAGCATATGGTGGAGTAATTGTATAAAATGCTGACTATTTACTGAGTCTTGACTACCAAACCAGGCGCTATGTTAGACATGAGTGAGGCAAAGACAAACCTGATAAATTCCTGCCTTCGGGAAATGTACAGTCTCTGGGTGACCCACATCAGGTACAAGAAAACAAGGGAGCCTGAGGAAATGGCTGTTGTGCCACAGAATGATAGGTAAAGGAAAAGATACAATGTAAGGGTGTTTCCTAAGAATGCCTGCCACCCATTGCATGGGGCAAAGTTCTATTTATTTTTAAATGACATTCACGAATTCATAATAAATGTGACATGTTTGAATGTACAAAGCTTTAAAAGCTTCAGCTTTCATTTTTATATTCATGTTTTTAAAGCCAAAAGTCTCAGGGCTGCCACAAGGATTACACGTCCCTAATTTCCTAGGGAAACTGTTTCAGTTACTAAACAAGTCAGGCAGAGCTTAAACACCTCTCCCAATATCTTCTTTCCTCTAAGGACCTGAGGTGGTCGCTGTGTCAGCCAGTCTCTGCCACTGCTTCAAACAGTTTTCCTGCTTTATTGAGAGGTCACCCCCAGAGCCTGGGCAGGCTAAGGCAGAGTTCACCTTTGCTTTCTTCCGTGGCTGGGTCACGTACCTGTGCAAGTGGAATCCCCCGTTCGAGTGATCCCTGAGGCCAAGAAGTTCTATTAAACTGCAGCAAGAATTGGTCAGCTGTTTGCTCCTGGGAAAAATCCCACCGCTGTGACTAATAAGTATTTCAAAAGAAATAAATGAGCGTGTCATTCATCCTACGATTACAGGATGAGCTGCGAGGGAGTTGTTGGCCAGTAGGCCCCTCTCATAACCCCAGTTACTGAGTTTTTCCCTAAAGAGGGCAGATGGTCCCAGGGTGGCATTAAATCCTTTCCCAACCACTGCCATGGCAAATCTGGTGGAGGACCACAGTATATGGGGAGATGAAGGAAAGGCTGGCTACATTAAAGGGAAGGAAAGGTAGCATTTGTGCCACTTGAGTCAATAGGAAAATTAGTTGTAATTTATTATATTTTAATTATATAAAAACTAGAGGCCCGGTGCATGAAATTTGTGCATGGGCAGGGTCCCTAGGCCTGGCTAGCAATCAGGCTGATCGGAGCCTGCCTTCTGGCTGCTGGCCAGGGCCTTCCTTTGTTCGGCTCCGCCCCCTGGTGGTCAGCGCACGTCATAGCGAGTGATCGAACTCCTGATCTCCCAGTCGAACTCCCAAGGGGACAGTTTGCACATGAGGCTTTTATATATATAGATATAATTAAGAGTCAAGGGCAACACATGTAATGACCATTATTCCCAAAATATTAACTATATACATTGTGCCATTTTTTCTGTAAAGTGGATAGAAAGTCTATATTTACCTCCACCCAAACTATCAGTTCAAAACAGAACAGAATATAACAATGGATATAAATAGCAGTATTGCTTCATCCTTACCTATAGCTTTGCCTTTCTATATCCTATCTCTTCTTCAAGGTTTAGAATAGCTATGACACCATCTATGATGCCTTCCTTGTAAATAAATTCATTCTTCTTTCGACTTCCTCGGCCTTTTTTAAATATATCTCTTGTGATATAGATTACATTTACCTTTGACTCTAGATTTTATGAATTTATATGTCTCTAATGAATAAAAATTAAATATCTTTAAAATGAGATTTATGTTTAATTCATCCTAGGATAAGTGACTTCGTTATGTTAGGTGTTTAGTAAATATAATTCAACAAATACAGAAAAAGTGAAAGCGTAAGAATGGACTTTTCATTCTATTTTTCAATTGTGTTTTTAAAATAAGCCCTACATTTTTAAAAACAATTTTTCATATCTACAATTTCTCCTATTTTTTCTATTTATGTTCCATTATACTGTGCAAAAAAAGACACAAATGAATGGCTCTCCCCTCCCCAGAAAAAAGACACAATGAATGCCTACTCTGTGATTTTATATACATGAAGTTTAAAACCAGGCAGTGTTTCAACAAAAACTGAAACAGTGGTTGCCTATAGTAGATGAGAATGAAAAAGGGCATGAATGACCTACCAGGCATAATGAAAATGTTCTTTATCTTGATAAAGGTCTTTGTTATTTGTGTGTGTACATTTGCGAAAGTTCATTGAATTGCATCCTTAAATGCTGAGCACTTACCTGTGAATTTTATTTTTTAGAAAGCAAGATGAAAACAAGCCTTGAACCTGAAGAGAAATCTAAGCAAACTCTTGACACCTAACATTTCCACCTAAAGTCTCTATCTATAATCAATTAGCTTTTCATTTGAAGAATTTATTCTTCAGCTAATTTTAATGATTGGGTGATGACAAAGGAAGATAGTTTTCTTACAAAGTTATTAATGCAGCTCAACAAATATTTTCTTAGTAATTCCCCAACCCCCCAGTAATTTGTTAACCGCAGAATAGCTTCATTTCAGCACCGGTTGGCCCACTGATTTTACATAGTTTCACATCATGACATGCTCACCACAGTCCCAAATCGTGGCTTAACTGATCTGCAGGAAATGATTATGCAGTTTTGCCCATTTGAACACTGAAGAATGTCAGCCAAAAACAATTATTTGATTTTTGGCCTACATGATGTTAAACAGTTCATTAAGGCAGCAATTTAAAGAGCAATTTCCATTGTTTTTGGAACTCATTCAAAATTCAATAGTATGATAGTATCTGCTGAAGAAAGATGCTTCTATTCTCAATTTCTGTGACGTGTATATACACAGTATATGTAAAAGCTAAAATGTTTTGATCTAGAAAATAAAACATTAAGATGATTGATTTATACCACTTGGATAATGAATTTATTCTGTCAACATACTTAATTTAATAAAACATTATAATAATTTTTATATATTCCTTTCTTCCTGAAAAGAGTTGACTACAACATTTACATCTTAGGTAAGAAAACAGTGTTTTGAGGTTTTATTGTTTTATAAGAATAACATACGCACAAAAAAGTCTTGCCTGAATGGCGTTTTTATATATATTTACTTTTTCTGTAGCAATCATGAAAACAAAACAAAACTAGGGTTCAAATTAGGCAAAGGACCTATGTAGTCTTGCTTTTAGTAAGGACACTATGCTTTATTTTATTTTATTTTTAAACTTATTGGGGTGACATTGGTTAATAAGATCATATAGATTTCAAGTGTATATTTCTATGATACATCATTTGTATATTGCATTGTGTGCCCACCAGCCAGAGTCAAATCTCGATGCTTTTAAGAGCATATTCTTTCCACACAGTAGCAATAACTATTTCTGGATATCTTAAAGTGCACATTATGTGTTTAATCTTAGAGCATTTCTCATTTTCCAAGTAAAGTAGTCATCGTGGGCATGACCCTGGAGCCTTTACTCTGACTATGTCCCCCGGAAGCCCTTAATGACTTCAGTAAGAGCTGTAGATCCAGCCCCACAAGGAGTGCTTCCATCTTTGTGCTGAGCTCAAGAGGAGGTTAGTTATGAAGCCAAATGAGATGTCTGTGAAACAGCAAGCTGACAGTATTGCTCTTCAAATTAGAAGTTGCACTTTATGGGATTACTTTTACCCATAAATCTGACTTTCACTTCTATATAACAGAAGTAAACACAAACTGAATACCTAGTAAGTGGCTAAGCTGTAACACATCAAAACTTCAGTTCAGTCCGAAGCATTTTGCATTTCTTTACTATGCTGTGAAATTTTCTAGGGGCTGTGAATACACTGGGAATAACCAAAGTCCTTGTCCTCACGAGACTTTTATTCTAGTAGGGTAGATGGGAAAACAAAACAAAAGTTAACAAATCCAGGGGTTAAAGTTCTTTTTCATAAGGTGGTATTTGTAGAGAGTTGTAAATCACATGATCTCACTCATGTGTGGAATCTAATAAACAACATAAATTGATTAACCGCCCCCCCCCCAAAAAAAAAGATCCAGAGATACACAAGCATTGAACAGACTGTTGAATCTCAGAGGGAAGGCAGAGGCAGGTTGGTGAGTGGAAAGAGACCAATCAGTGAACTTATATGCATATATGCATGACCCATTGACATAGACAATAGGGTGGTGAAGGTCTGGGGTGGGGGGTCAGGGGCGGTGGGCTGGAAGAGGTCAGTGAGGGATAAAAGGGGACATATGTAATACTTTCAACAAGAAAAAAGAAAAGCAAAGGAAGATCTGAAAGTAGAGCACCCTGGGAAGGGAAAATAAAGAGTATTAATATCTTGAGATGAAAAGGTTGGTATATTAGAAAAGTGGTGAATATATCAGAGTGGCTGGAATGGGGTAAACAAGGTGAGTGGAAGGAGATGTGATCAGAGAGTGAGGCAATGTTCAGACCATGGATGGGCTCCTAGGTTGTAGTAAAGGATACAGAATTAATCCTATATAATAAAAGGCTAATATGCAAATAGACCGAACGGCAGAACAACCGAACAGCTGGTTGCTAAGACATGTGCTGATCACCGGGGGCGTGTGTGGAACATGGCAGGCATCAGCTGTAGCGGATGGTGGAGCCAGTGAGCTGGGGCACCAGACCAAGGCAGGGCGCTGGTTGCTGTCATTGGGGTGAGCCCCTGGTGGTTACTGAAAATTCTTTGCTCCCGTGTGCCGCAGTCCTGCCCAGTGCTCACAACTTGCTGCCTGTGCCAGCTCCACTCACAGCCACTGCTGGTGCCAGAGCTTCTGCTCACACCCGCTGCCAGTGCCCGGCACCAGTCCCGATCGCTCAGTGCCATCAGCAGGTGTGAGCAGCAGCTGCTGGCCCTGATCACCCCTGAGGGCTTCTCCACCTCCCCTGCTCCTGAGAGGTGATCAGGCAGCAGCTGCCACTTGCACCTGCTGATGGTGCCGGTCCTGCTCACACCTGCTGCTGGTACCAGCTCTAATCGCTCTGTGCCATCAGAGTGGAGCCGGCACTGTCAGTGCATGGGAGCGGCGTGGGAGGAACAGGGCTGCAGGCAGACAAGAGCCTGGGGACTGGGGCGGGAGGGCCCGGGCAGGGGTGTGGAGGAAGGGCCGAGACCCGCCACTGTGCCTACCGCATCTTCGTGGACCATAGTTCCTATCAAGGTGCACGAATTTATGCAATGGGCCCCTAGTTTTAAATAAGATGAGAGGTGATGGGATGTGTAAGCAGGGGAATGAAATGGCTTGATCATTTTGGCAGTTATAAAGGAATGACTCTAATGGGTAAGAGTAAGAGGAGACATTCCAGTTACTAAAAAATGGTTCTAGATGTTTTAAGCATGAAGGTAGTTAGGAGTTTACAGATTTCATGAAGTCATAACAGAAGTGGCCTGTAGCCTGGCTTCTACATTGCAAGAATCAGAAAGCTTGATCAAGATGTTATTTGTTGTCATTCACCATGCTACAACTACCACTACCTCTCATACCCAGGGAGGTGGAAAATGGATCCTGGAAGCTGCTGCAGAAAAATTTCAATTTCTATAACTTTGCTAGTGAGCAAGAAAAAATAAAACCAAATATTGAGAAAGATATCCTCTGCCTTACTTCTGTCTTTCAAATTTTGAGCAAGAACATAAAATTGCAAAATGTGTTCACATTTAAGAAGCCTTGTTTCAAGAAGTCTTGGAAATAGTTTTTTTTAAAAAAATATATATTTTATTGATTTTTTACAGAGAGGAAGGGAGAGGGATAGAGAATTGGAAACATCAATGAGAGAGAAACATCAATCAGCTGCCTCCTGCACACCTCCCACTGGGGATGTGCCCGCAACCAAGGTACATGTCCTTGACCGGAATCGAACCGGGGACCCTTCAGTCCACAGGCCGACGCTCTATCCACTGAGCCAAACCAGTCAGGGATGGGAAATACAGTTTTTAATTCCTGGCCTTACAAGACAGAAAAGTACTCAAGAGTAGGGTGATGATGAAGCAAGACTAGTCTAGGAGAGAGAATGGTAATTTGGACTAAATTGGGATATTTGTTGTCCTTATTCTTTGTTCCTATATTTCTTTTTTTTTAATTAAATCTTTATTGTTCAGATTATTACATTTGTTCCTCTTTCCCCCCCCCCATAACTCCCCTCCTCCCAGTTCCCGCCCCACCCTCTGCCCTCACTCCCCACCCACTGTCCTCATCCATAGGTGCACGATTTTTGTCCAGTCTCTTCCCGCATCTCCCACACCCCTTTCCCCCACAAGAACAGTCAGTCCATTCCCTTTCTATGTCCCTGATTCTATTATAATCACCAGTACATTCTGATCATCAGATTTCTTAACTTGATTCTTAGATTCACTTGTTGATAGATGCATATTTGTTGTTCATAATTTGTATCTTTACCTTTTTCTTCTTCCTCTTCTTAAAAAGAGAGAGAGAGATGGGGTGAGGAGGAGGAGAGGAAAAAAAGGAAAGGGGGAAGGGC
>NW_006293700.1:5060798-5061044 GCF_000327345.1 Myotis davidii
CCCTTTTTTTTTTTTTATTAACTTTTTAAAAATTTTTGTGATTTTAATTGAGCATTTCCTATATCTCCATTTCCTCTCCCTTCTTAGCATGTCAGTATACTTTGTTTTTACTTGTTTTTCAGTGATTGCACTAGAATTTGCAATATGCAATTACAAGTAGTTCAACTCCACTTTCAGATAACACAGTAGCACTTCACAGGTAGCATGAGCATTTTATAATAACAATATAATTCTAATTCTTTCCCT
>NW_006293700.1:5061100-5085292 GCF_000327345.1 Myotis davidii
TTTTATCCAAATTTATGAAAACCCAGGGTTCATAATGACCAATCAAAGGCTCCACCGAACACCGGAAGTCAGTCCTGCAGTCAGTGCTGGGTTGCTGTGGCGACCCAGCACTGACTGCCACCATTGTGGGCCCGGTGACTCAGCACTGACTGCTAAGGGGGCTGCAGATCAGGCCTGGAGAGAGAGGCAGAGTCTGATCCACAGCCTCTGTGGCAGCTGTTGATCAGCTGTTGCCTCTCTCTTTCTCTGCGGACTTCACCAGCAACCATGCCTCTCTTTCTCTCTGGGCCTCTGCAGGGGCTGCTGTGTTGGAGGTCCAGCCCCCAACAGGTCCAGGGGTTCCCAAAGGTGTGGATGGAGTCAGCAAAGAAGGAATGACATGGAGACAGCAGCGTTCAGATGATCCACATAGCCAGGTTCTCTAGCCAGGTTCTCCAGCCAGGTTCTCTCTTTATTCTCCTGTTACATCTGTATTTATACCATTTGATTTTAATCCTATCCATTCTATTCCAAAGGTTAGGGCGTTTGTTATCTCCATTCCAAGGTCACTCTCTACTGTTCTATTAAGCTTCTGTATTTATACCATTTGATTTTAATCCTATCCATTCTATTCCAAAGGTTAGGGCGTTTGTTATCCTCCATTCCAGGTTACTACTCTACTGTTCTGTTAAGCTACAAGGAAGTAACTGAAGGAGATTATCCTAAGTAAAGATTATATAGCTTAAGCATGATTGTTCGTAGTTAAGGTGATTACCCACCTGGCACTTAGTTAAGGGGTTTTACTGATTTATTCCCTTCCTTAGTCCTATTAATCCCTAACTCCACGGAAAAATCTCCCCCCTGGGGAAACAACCTTTCTTGGGGAGGTGGTCCTGGTTAAAACACATAGTGCTAAGTGGGGGAGCAAACATATGCCATATGCACCAGGTCCCTTGAAACATAAGCATATGACTGGCTGTCAGTCCAGATATAGGGATTATGTATTTTTGTCTGCCAAGAACATCTCCTCCTGATAAAAAAAGCTCCCCCTCCCCAATTTAAGCAATCCTATCCTATATAACTTATCTATACTAATAAAAGGGTAATATGCTAATTAGACTGGATTGACTGGCCATCTTCTGGACATCTGACTTTCAGACAAAGCCATGGTGGTGGGGGCCAAGGCAGAGGCAGTTATGGGCAACCAGGTCAACAGGGAAGGGCCACTGGGAGTGAGATCATGCCGGCGGGGGAGGGCAGTTAGGGGCGATCAGAAAGGCAGGCAAAGGCAGTTAGGGGCGATCAGGCAAGTAGGCAGGTGAGTGGTTAGGAACCAGTGGTCCCAGATTGCGAGAGGGATGTCCGACTGCTGGTTAAGGTCTGATTCCACAGGGGTCCCCGATTGGAGAGGCTATAGGCTGGGCTGAGGGAACCCTCCACCCCCCTTCCATGCATGAATTTCGTGCACTGGGCCAGTAGTTTATATATAAACTTACATATAATACACATAAGATTTATATAAGCATACATATTTAGATATATTTTTGCTATTATAAGCAAATTGTTAGTTGGTATATCAATTAAAAATCTCTCTCTATAAAAGCCAAGCAACTGGAATGACTGGAATGACCAGTTGCTATGATGTGCACTGTGGCCGGCCAACTGGCCTGATCAGGGGCGGGGCTGGCTGACCAGCCCCCTGTGGCCCCTCCCCGAGGCCACCTGGCCCCGATTGCTGCCCCCACCCCCCGATCAGGTGGGCCGGCTGGACCCCACCCATGTACAAATTTGTGCACCGGTCCTCTAGTCAGAAAAATAAAAATTGTTTATTTTACCTCCATTTACTTCTTCTCTGATGCTCTTTTCCTATGTAGATCTGAGTTTCTGACCTATATTATTTCCTTCTCTCTAAAGAACTTAAAAAACACCCACATTTCTTGAAAGGTAGGTCCACTGGCAATAAGTTCCCTTAATTTTTAGTTTCCTGGGAAAGTTTTTATTTCTCTATTACCTTTAAGGATAATTTTGTAAAGTATAAAATTCAGGTTGGTGTTTTTTTCTCTTACTGCTTTAAATATTTCACTCTACTTTTTTCCCCCATAGTTTCTGAGAAGTAGTATGTAATTTTTATCTTTGTTCCTCTATGTGTAAGGTGTTTTCCCCCTCTGATTTCTTTCAGGAGTTTTTTCTTTATCTTTGATTTATTTATACTTTGAAAATGACATGCAAAACCAGAAATCACAACATAAGTTTTATTAACAGTAATTTATGGATAAAGAAATACAAATTTTTTTAAGATAAAGAAATTTTTACATGGAACAGCTGTCAGAGAGGAGAGAGGAGGGGGACAGGATGAAAGCAGGTGAAGTGATTAGCTTAAGAACATTTATGTGTAACCCATAGACACAGACAATATGTAGTGATGACCAGAGGAAAGGGGGGAGTGGGGCTGGGTGGAGGTGGGCAAAGGGGTGGGGAATGGGGACATCTGTAATAGTGTCAACAATAAAAATAAAGTTAAATAATTTTTAAATTTTTCCCAAGGTTATATAGCTACTAAATAGTTGAGTAAGTATTACTAGATCTTTTGACTCTGAGGCTCAACATGGTTAATCTCTCTTCCTTGTCTAATCTGGCTAGATAAGTGGTATTTATTATGTGTGATGTAGGAGTCAAGGAGAGGGATATTGGATTTACATTACCCTTATAAACTCCCTGTTTAAATTACATTTACCTGATTTAGCATTTTAGCCATTCTCATAGCATGGAAAAACAATGGCTATCAGAAGAAATTTGGGTAAGAGATTTTTAAAAAAAGATAGTTAAATGGTGAATGTCCAAGGAAAAAGCGATACAGAACCTCTATTAGAATTAGTTGAGTGGGAGAATATTCTTAGTTGCTATAGCTATTCTTCATAGCCAGGATGATTCTCAAGTGATTTTGCTTTTCATAACTGGCGGCACCAATGCTTGGAAGCTGGACAAAATGAACCTTGAATACTTCTTATAACACTGGGATTTTCATGATGTCAGGACAATAATCTGGATAAATTAAGGTAATATATTAGAATAATGAGTTGCTGCTTTAGAAAAGTATTTGGATACTCAGCATGACTCTCAATTTTTGAGAGAAAATGTTGAAGGCAAAAGTTGAGTAGATAGTTTTTACTCTGGTGACTTAGTGACACAAATAACACACTCTATACTTTCCTCTCAGTGTTGCTGTGAACTTTAAATTGCTCTAAAAATATAGTTTTGAAAAAATTGTCTTGGGGGTTATATGATATCATCTATAAAGGAGTAAGCACAGTGCTTTACACAGCAACTGTGAAATAGTTGTTTCTCACTCACCACTGGTGTTAGGGCCTCTTTCTTCTAAAAGCTGCTCTCAGTCATCCTTCCAGTTTTCTCTACCTTATGTGAGAATCTAACAGCTGGTTGAAGATCTTGAGTATTGGAGCCTGACTTTGTTTCTGATTATGGCTTTTACAGATTAGCACAAATTTAGTGGCTTAAAACAATACAAATTATTGTGTGTTCAAAATCAAGTTGTAGTCCTAAAATCAAGGGGTAGGTAGGGCTGCATTCCTTCTGGGGACTGGAGGAAAGAATCTGTTCTCATGCCTTTTCCAATTTCTAGAAGCCACCTGCACCACTTGGCTCATCGACCCTTCCTCCGTTTTCAACACACATCATTCCGACCTGTTTCCATCATCACATCTCCCGTTTCTGATTCCGATTCTACCACTTCTCCTTTTCCTTATATGCCCCCTTGTGACTACCTTAAACCCATCTGGATTATCCAAAATGATTTCCATGTCAACATGTTTAACTTAACCACATCTGCAAAGTCCCTTTTGACAGGTGAAATAACACATGTTCTGGTTCTGGGGTTTAACAGGTGGATACCTACAGGAGCAGTTATCTTGTCTACCTCAAAGCCAGGTTGCCTGAATTACAATCCTGGTTCTGCTGTTTATTTCCTGGTTTGTGTGTGGGTTTTAATTAATTAATTAATTTATTTTTTTAACATAAATTAGTTAACCTTCCTGAACCTAAAATTTAACTGTAAAATGAGCTCATAATAGTGTCTCGTAGGATTGTTGTGAGGATTTGATGAGGGTGTACCATGTACATACTAGTAGATTATCGTTGATAAGTCTTAGCTGTTATTGTTTTTATTAACTCCGTCTGATAGAAAGAAACAAACTTGTGTTTCACACGCTCACCGAAATAAATGCATACATTTCTAATTAGAAGTACAGTTTTGGGTTTAACAATACTGTTATTTTAGAGAAACTAAAAAGAGAAGTAATTTTACAATTATAAGTGAGTTTGACGGACATGAATTCAGAAATAGCAGAGATAAATGAAGGCCTGTTCCTGGGCTGGGGTTTCTTGCAGTTAAATCTTTGCTGCTCAGAGTGTGGTAGCATCGCCTAGCAATATTTTAATATGTAAAGTATCAAGCCCTACTCCAGAACTTCAGCTGAAGTAGTGAATTTTCCTGTGACCCCAGGTGATTTGTATGCACATTAAAGTTTGAGAAGTACTATTCTTGACAGTTTTTAAAAGGCCATAGTGCTCTGCCCAGACATACCCTTTTCTCTCCAGCATTGTTCCTCTATTGCTGCTTTTATAACTGGGAATCACCACCACCATCCATCAATAAATTCTGTTTTTACATATATCAGTACCTTCTGAAGGCAATGCTTATAGACACTTTCCCTTATAAATGACTTGGCAGTAATTATGTGTTGATTATTTTGTGTGACTTAAAGATTAACATTCATTGCATGTTCTTTATTTAATGAAACATACCCAACAATATCAAAAGAGAAGTACATTGCAATTCTCTGCTTGTCTTCAAAGTGGACGGAGTCTTGGATTAAAATTAGAGATACATTATGACAAATCCTTGAGTGTTGTCTTAAGAAAATGCTAGTCATCACAGCTTCAGCATCTCCTGCTGTTTGATGCTCACCTCCCCCTGCTGAGCTCAGAGTTTCCTGGTTTCTCCTTCCCTCCTCTTACGCCTTTGCTGCCCTGTGTAGTGATTTGGTGAGAGAAATATTGCTACCTAGCTCCCTGTACTACATATGAGTTTCAAGTTTTATTATTACAATAAAAGTACTTTATGCTGGCTTTTATAAAAAAATAAATAAAAGTAGAGATTCAGAGACATTGACAATAATTCAGTGAATTATAACTTGAACATTACTTCAATATACAGGGTGGAGCTAAAGTAGTTTTCCAGTTGAGTACATGAAACAGAATTTATTCTTATATTATTATTTTTAAACTAGAGGCCCGGTGCACGAATTCATGCATGGGTGGGGACTCTCAGGGTGGCCTGCAGAGATCACACCCTAGTTCGTGCCCCCAGCCCAGTGATGGTGAACCTTTTGAGCTCGGCGTGTCAGCATTTTGAAAAACCCTAACTTAACTCTGGTGCCGTGTCACATAGAGAATTTTTTTTGATATTTGCAACCATAGTAAAACAAAGACTTATATTTTTGATATTTATTTTATATATTTAAATGCTATTTAACAAAGAAAAATCAACCAAAAAAATGAGTTCGCGTCTCACCTCTGACACATGTGTCATAGGTTCGCCATCACTGCCCCAGCCTCATAGCCCCAGCTCATGCCTCCGGCCTCGCAGCCCCCACAGCCCCCCTGGCATCCCGCCATGACCTGGTGCCGTCCCCTCACCTGCCCCATCATCCTGCCTGCGGGGCGACTGATCAGGGTCAGGCCCCCCGCCCGGCTCCCTCAGGGCCTGGGAGCTGGGCGGTGGCCCCACCCCTGCCGCTGCAGCTGGTCGCTATCTGCGGGGCAATTGGGCCTCTGCTGGCACCTCCCTTGGCCTGGTGCTGCTCGCTCATCTGCTCCACCATCCCGCCGTGGTCCCTCTCTCGTCAGGGCCCATCAGGGCCGGCAGTGCCTCCACTGCTGCCCACTGCCAGCGCCGCATCGCTGGCACCCACCATGTTCTGTGCCACCCCCTGATAGTTTGTGCACATCATAGCGAGCGGTCAAACTCCTGGTCTCCCAGTTGAACTCCCAGTCGAACAGCCGCCCGAGGGGACAATTTGCATATTAGGCTTTTATTATATAGGATTATTATATTTTCCATATGTACAGCTGTAAATCTACCTTTGCCACACTCTGTATACATAGTGAATACCTATTATGTGTAAGGCGCAGTGCTACTCACACTTTTGTCAAATGCTGTCATCCCTAAAAAAGCCTTCACCAAGTGAATCTGTTAGTAAAACAGGGAAATATAGTCTTATCTTGATACATGAGAACAACCTGACAGAGTCTTAGATTTTTGGAAGAGAGAATGTGACGTTAGAGTATTTATGAGGTTTAGAGTCTTATTTATGGGGGATCTTTAATAAAGGGTGGAGGGGTAAGGTTAACTAGAATTGAAAAAGAATCTATAATAATAAAAGCATAATATGCTAATTAGACCAGACAGCCGAATGACCTTCTGGACATCATTCCAGATGTCCTTCTGGACGATCTTCCAGATGAAGCCGCGGCGGTGAGGACCGAGGCAGTAGTGGTTAGAAGCGATCAAGCAGGCAGGCAGGCAGAGTGGTTAGGAGCGATCAGGCAGGCATGCAGAGTGGTTAGGGTTGACCAGGTAAGCGGTTAGGAGCCAGCAGTCCTGGATTGTGAGAGGGATGTCCGACTGCCGGTTTAGGCCCTATCCCTGCAGTTGGACATCCCCCAAGGGGTCTGAGATTGCAAGAGGGTGCAGGCCAGGCTGAGGGAACCCCCCCTCCTTTGTGCACTGGGCCTCTAGTTATAATGTAATAGTTTATATTGGTAGACACACCAAGGGGAGGGTTTTGAAGTGAGGGTTTACAAGAGTCTTAAAGGGTAAATCATCATCATAAGATACTATTTATTGAAAAGTCTAATAGTTTGATGTTCATTTAAATGGTTTTTCCAGTAAGTTCCTAAGTGAACAATAAAGTTACTTGCAAATTATCTTCTTGGGCAAGTGTTTCCTGGAATAGTAAACTTATTTTGATGAAGACAGTGGAATAGTAAAGTGACATTGGTAAAGACAGCCTAATGGTAGAGTTGAGTTATATGAATGTAGAAAATGAACTGTGTTGTAGATGGATTCAACTTTTATTTTAGTGACTCAAGATGAATAGGAAATAGTCACCATTCTAAAAGTGTATACAAAAAAATGTCATTGGAGACTACATTAAATCTGTACATTGCTTTGGGAAATATGGACATTTAAATAATGTTTTTTCTTCTAATCCATGAACATAAAATGTCTTTGCATTTCTCAGTGTCTTTTCAATCTCTTTTAATGTTTTGTAGTTTTTAGTATAGAGGTCCATCACTACTTTTGCCAAGTGTATTCCCAGGTATTTTATTATGTGTGTTGGAATCACAAAAGGAATTTTTCTAAAATATTTTTTTGAAATTTTATTGTTAGAATAGAAAAATACAATGGATTTTTGTACATGGATTTTTATATCCAGGAACGTCACTGTATTTGTTTATTGTTTCTAATAGGGTTTTTTTTTCTTTTTTGGTGGAATCTTTAGGGTTTTCTCTATAAAGAATCACGTCATCTTCAAAAAGTGACAATTTTACTAATTCAACCTTGCGTGTTTTATTTCTCTCTCTTGCCTGATTGCTCCGGCTAAGATGTAGAGGACTGTGTTGACTAACAGTGTTGGGAGTGGCCATCCTTGTGTTGTTCCTGATCTTAGAGGAAGAGCTTTCAGCTTTACACCATTGAGTATGGTTTTAGCTGAGTGTCATATGTGACCTTATTATGTTGAAGTGTTTTCCTTTTATACCTATTTTATGGAGTGTTTTAAGCATAAGTGGAAGCTGTATCTTATCAAATGTCTCTGTCTGCATCTATTAGTAAGATCAAATGATTTTGATCCTTTATTTTGCTAATATGGTATATTGATTGATTTATATATGTCAAACCATCCTTGTGCTACTGGAATGAAGCTCACTGAATCATGATGATTACTTTTCATAAAAATAGGTTAGGGAAATGTACTCCTGTATAAAAGTTAAACATTTCCAAGAATATTAGTATAATATTTGGTCACATATTAAAATAAATAGTTTTTCTCATGTATCTTGTACTGTCTTCTAGGTAAAAAATAGATATTTCAAAATAGTTTGTAGATCAGAGAAATAAAATAAAAGTTAATGTAAATAATTAAAAGTAACATATTTATGATTTGAGATTGATAATTACAGCACCCTATCCGATAATAGAGAAATTAATAAATAGAAATACTCCAGGATACAACAAATATAAAATGAGGATAGGAAATTCTAATCTGGTGAAAGAGAGGCATATAATGAGCACGGATAAAGCCAGAGGTACAGAATAATTTACTGCTGCTTGAGCGTTCATAAATGTGACAAAACTTCAAGTGAATAAAAAAAGTAAGGTGTTAAAAGAGATGGCTGTGGTAATTAGTATTATATAAATTATGACCAAGATCTGAATTATGATTTGTAGTGGAAGCAGGAGATGGAAATAGAAGGGATGATTTAGAATAATCTGTGAAAGGAAAAAAAATAAAACAACTAAGAATTAAGTGACAAAGGCTAAACAAGGCACAAAGAGGATTTATTATAATGAGAAATGATTGGAATTGATTTAAGGAAGTAGAAAGTAGAGAAGTAATGTAAGACCACAGAGTTGAGTCAGTCAAAGCATCTATTGCATGTACCTTGACATTATTTTAGGTTGGTTTAAAACAAAACTAAACCAAATAATACTTGTTTCGAGGTATCGATACTGAACAGAATGGGAAAAACAAATAGAATAATAGAATTTAACCTTTTCCTACAATGATTTAAAAATATACATTTGCAGTATAAATATATATTGCTTTATCACTTTTCTTTTTATAAATAAATTCCTAAAATGTGACTGAGCATAGGTTTAAAAAAGAATTGTGACTTAGATTTTCAGAAGAATAAATGAATTGAGTTTTATTTTCTGGTGGATCAGTAAAATTATTTTAGCTATACTATCTTCCAATAGTTCAAGGCAGTATAGAGTGCTAACATTTATTTATGTGTAAACAAAACTTTTCACAAATGGCCCATGGTTACTGAATTGATTGAGCTTTTATATTATTTTAATGTTTACCATTATGAGCTTGTTATTTATAAATTATTTTATTAGTAGTAATATTCTAGGAATTAGAATGAACCTTTTGAATTATTATCTAACTTAAATTAGTGCTTTTGTGACTCACAGGAGAATATACGAATCATAGAATATTCTAATTCTATTTAGCCCTACTTGATTTATGTGTTACTGTTGAGTACTTATATTCTGTATATAGCTTAAACCTCACAAAATATTAGTATCATTATTTCATGAAGTCAATATTTATTTACTGACCCACATTCTATGCTTTTTATTTCTTCTTTTGTCCCCAAGATTCATCTGGGATTGTTACTCATTTGATGGAAGCACATCTTTTATTATTTTTCTTAGCACATGTCTGCTGGTAATGAATGATAAGTTTTAGTTATTAAGTGTGTGATATCTTTAATTTCCCTTTACTAATTTGAATATATATTTCTGGATATATCACTTGACGGTTTTCATTGTTTTCTGACTTCCTTATTTCTGTTAGTCAATTGACAGTCTTATTTCTGCTAATTTGAAAGTATTATACCTTTTTATCTGTTCTTTAACTTAATTTTGAGCAGCTTTTGTATGGTGGGCTTTCACGTTGTTTGTTATGTTTCTGTTTGGGGTTCATAAAACTTCTTGAATCCATTGCTTAGTTCTTTCATTCATTCTGCCCATTTGCGCTCCTTCCGGGACTTCCATTACATGTATGCTAGATTTTTTTCACTCTGTTCAGTATATCTCTTGCTCTTTTTCATATTCCCATCCTTTTGGTCTGTTTGTGTTTCAGTCTAGATATTTTCTCTGCCCTATTTTGCAGTTTACCAGTTCTCGTTTCTCCTGTGTCTAATGTGCAGTTAACCCCACCCACTAAGTTTTTACGTTTAGATGTCTATTTTTCTTTTTAAGAAATTTCAATTCGGTTTATTTTCATAGTTTCCTCTTCTCTTTACAAATTCTCATTTTTTCTTTAATCTCTTAAACATATTAATCACATATACTTTATAATCCATGCCAGATAACTCCATTATTTAGATCCGTTGTGGATCCGTTTCCATTATCTGTTGTGCTTTGCTTGAGTCTTATCTTCTTACATGCCTAAAATATTTTTATGAGTTTGGGTTCTTGTGTATAAAATATTGTAGAGTAAGTGTATGGCTCTGCGTGATCTTATCTTCTCCTAGAAATAATATACTTTTGATTTTGTCAGACAGTTGGTCTAGGGCAGATGTCCTAATGCAATTAGCGACTGAAATGATTCCAAGTTGTTTTTTGTCCTTGTTAGAGTAGTCTGTTTACCACTTTTCCTTCCTCTTAAAGTATAGCTTTCTGAGTATGTCCCCAAAGCATTGATGCTTCTCAGAGCACTCTTCTTGACAAGACCTGGACTCCATATTTTGTTTATTGTAGCATTGTTCAGGTTGCTAAATATTTGCTCAGCTTCTCAACCCCTTTACCATGACTTTCACTTTTACTTTAAGGATGAAAATACTGTTTACCTCTCACAACTCCCCTTTTTTTCCAAATCTTAGTTCCTCAATTAAAAAAAAATGTTTTTATTGATTTTAGAGAGAGAGGAAGGAAGAGGAGGGATAAAGAGATAGAATCATCGATGAGAGAGAAACATCAATTGGCTGCCTCCTGCACACAACCTATTGAGGATCAAGCCTGCAGCCCCTGCATGTGCCTGTCCAGAATGGAACCCATGACCTCTTGGTTCATGGGTCAGTGCTCAACCATTGAGCCACACCAGCTGGACAGTTCCCCAAATTTTTAATTTCACAGGAACATTTTATAATTTTGCAGATTTATCAGGTGTTCACCTAGATAGTTAGTTCAAGACCACTTAGTCTGCCATTTCTAGAAGAGAATCTCCTTGCCCCTGTGTTCTCCTAACTCCTGGCAACAGTATTAAAGATTTAAACTCACATCTTTGAGACTTTCCATTACATTTGCTCTAAGAGTCATAATGTCATTGTGAAAAGAGCATCGCAACTCTTCAGAATCACTCCAAACAATGGCCGGCTGTGGATTACAGAATATAGAGAGACAAGTACTTTCAATGCATGATACATTTTTAAAAATTAAAGAAAAATCTTACCGAAATCATAAATATATTCAGTGCTCCGAGATAAGTTTGTAGACATAATATTTAGCTTAACTACTTAGATTTCATAGCAATATCCTCACAGGACAATGCTAGTTACAAATATCACTTCCATTCCAACTAGTCTTTCAGTGTATATCAAAATAGGAGCAACAAATCTTTTGCAAGGGAAATATTGGTTGGTTTTATTTTCAAAATCATTCTTCCCTTTAAACTACTCAAACTACTGAGAAATAGAATTAGAATATATTGATATTCATGAAGAGACAAGTACACACTTCAAATTATTTTTAGGGGGAAAATGTCAAAGTACACGCCTTATACTCTTAAGACTTGGGAACGCTGATATTTTAGTGAGCTTTCTCTTTTTTTGGTAACCTTTCCAACTCTTTTTCTTTTATTATGTGTTCTATTGCACTTAATTTTAGTCCTATAATAGTACTTAGCACATTGTTTGTAATATTTCTGACTCGACATGTGCCCACCCTGCAGACAGTAAACTCCTGAAGCAAAGGAAATAATTTAAAAAAAAAATTCACAATACTTTGAAGTCATGAAAATGTCATTTATGAAGAAGGCTAATAATGCATATTTGTTGAATGAAATGGATTAATATTTTATGAATGAATAGATAAATAAAAGATGGAATAATGGATGTAAATGGATAATATGTCCTCAATGTTTATGTTATCTTCGTTTAGACCTTATGCATGTTTCTGAAAATATGTATGCTAATATTTAGCAAAATATTTAATTCACAAGGTTTTCCAATAGTAATGGGCAAAAGTGCAAAGCATTTATCTTTTTATTTGTGTTGGAATCATTGATCTAGTAAGAGATTTCTTCTCATTGATGTTAATTGGAAAGTATGGCTAGAGGATACATTTTTCTCATATGAAGAACATGAGAAATGTTTTTCAGTTATATGCCATCGAGGTTCTAATAATCCTGGAATATTACCCACAAAGCATCCATCACTGTTGATGAATATAACTGAAGTGGTATTTAGGAGTTTGACTTTCCTTTATAAATTTACCTTTATCGTATTTTCCCTTAATTTTAGCTGTTTGCCACTTTTTGTCCATGGGAGTGAATACATTAAGGCAGTTAATTTAGATCATCCTATGCCTCCATAGAAAGTAAATTTTCTGGCTGCGCCTATTTAACTCATAATTGATCTTTCTCTGTGTCAAAATGTCTGATTGATCAAGTATGTAGGAATTCTTTCTCTCCTTTTTAGTAAAGTGTGCATTCATAATTCTAACAAGCATTTCCTGGGCCTTGTATTCCTACTTCTGTCCCTGTCTGAAGAAAGCGTTCACTCCACATTTTCTTGTTCTCTAACTGCACTTGGTGTCGTTGAAAGGACGTTTTCCCTTTCATTTGCAGTGATTTTTGTAAATACATAACAATAAAGGCCTCTTACTTAAAAATGTCTCCATATTCTCCCAATACACCTTTTTTTTAAAAAAAGCAGACATCTGTTTATTTTATTTTAAGGACACTTCCTGATAAAAATATCAAGCTTATACAGCAAACATACAGAAACTACTACTCAGAATTTTAACTTGACTTATTTAGTCATTCATATACCATCCATGTCAGAGTTATCAGGAATTTCAATAGTACGATAGTTGCTTGATAATGCTGACTGAGTTGGCCTTGGAGAAAGAACCATATTGTCTCATGCTCTATAACTTAAATGGTACCAAAAAAGCTCCACTTGGGTTAAATTGGCATCCAATCACTGCATCTTGCCTTCTATTTTTGAAATTCCTACCATAAAATTCATCATGAATATATTGGGCACTTTGTAATGCTTTGATCAGGCAGACTTCATTGTGCTGACATGGAAAGATCTTCAAAATGTAGTATTAAATAAAAAAGCCTGTAGTAGAAAAATATCTAGCCATTTGCATGTATATGCTGTATATTATATGCACCATGTAGATACAATGTACATGCATGAACACTATAAAAAAATCTAGGATTAGATGCAGTGATCTCACTTCTAGGAATACATCATGAGAAACCAGAAACACCAATCAGAAAGGATATATGTTATTTACAATAACTAAGATCTAGAAGCAACCCAAGTCCCCATCAGTAGATGAGTGGATTAAAAACTGTGGTGCATTTACACAATGGAATACTAAACAGCTATAAAAAAGGAAGGATTTTTTACCCTTTGAGACAGTATGGAGGGATCTGGAGAGTATTATGCTAAGCAGTCAGAGAAAGACAAGCATCACATGATATCATTTATACGTGAAATCTAATGAACCAAATAAGCTGATGAACAAAAAAGATCCAGAGACATTGAAGCACACACAGACTGACATAATTCAGAGGGAAGGCTGTGGGGTGGGGATGGGAAGAGATTAATCAGTGAATTTATATGCATATATGCATAGCCCATGGACAGAAAATGGTGAGGGGAAGGCCTGGGGAAGGGAGCTGGGTGGAGAGGGTAAATGGGGGATGGTGGTGGGGAAAGTGGGGGAAGGAGACTTCTGTAATACTTTCAACAATAAAGGCAACATTTTTTAAAAGTCTAGGATTAGTTCTATGGAGAATAGGGCAGGGGAATTTGAATGAGGATGCCCTTACTTTATATGTGTCTCCATTGTTTGGATTTCCCCTAACGATTATATATTATTTTTATTCCAAAAATTAAAAACAGAACCTATTTAAGAACTAACCTTCAGCTTAAGGTAACAGAAAGGACACTTTTTAATATGTAGTGATGTTGAATTTAGTGCATAGGAATTCCTGAGTGTCTTCAACTAGTCAAAACGGTTTTTAAATTTCAGCAAAAAAGCTTTATAACTTGAGAGAAGACAATTGACACAATTTTTCAGACAATTTCAGCAAAGGAAAAGGCTGCTCTAAATTATCTAGGCAATACGCCTATTTTCCACTTCCTCAGGCAGTGGGCAGTAGGATATGTTGAATTTTAAATGTTTTTAATATAGTCATGAAGGTTCTGCATCACATATTCCATCCCTAATAGCAACTCTTTCTGCCTAAGTAATGACTTATCTCCAGGTGATAGACTCACATGTCCTTTGGTATACCATTTCTGCTATTACACTCTCAAGAAGCTTTCATTCCATAAAGTCAAAATAAACAAAATGCAATAAATCTGTTAATTGGTCAACGTTATCGAATGGAAGCTATAATGTAGGAAACAAATGAGAGTCAAAATTCAGGAACCTTTTTGAGTATAGCAGATGACTTCCCTCATTATGAGAGGACCTGTATAAGAGTTAATCTTGTTTCTTTAATGGAAGTAATCCACATGGTATGTATGTTCTCTTTAACTTTAGAGTTACCAAAAATGTGTCAACATGGTAAAGATTTTTTAAATGATTGCATTTTGATTTTCAGTGATTTGATGCAATCATTTGTAAGTTTAAACTGTTTGTCTTTATAAGTGTATTTTAAGTTCAGGGATAGTTTCTTTTATTGTTAATGTAAAGCCAAATTTTAAAGATTTTCTCTCCACCCAAAATACTTAAGTCAGAATAATTTATATATTCAGAAATTAAATACTTATGAAGTGAAATCTATTGGGTATTTGCTTTATGTTGAAAGGGACACCAAAGGACAGCCAAAAAACATGCCACTGAAAGGAATATAGAAAGAGCCCTAAAGATTTAGATGTGAACATCATGGGGCTTCCTCCCCCTCGCCCCCCAGTTCTTTCTATTATATTCTTCCAGTTAATTGTATTTTTTGATGAATTTGTAACTACTGATAAAAAGAGGCCTAGGTAAACATTTCCTCTCTAGAGCAGCTATTACTAGAAGTGGTTTGAGAGGGAAATGTGCAACTGATAAGGAAGTGAACAAGGGGAAATCCTGTGCCTTAGCCTGCCTGTTATGTTGTTATATCTAACAATTATGGTCCACTTAACCACATTTCAGATACTTTCTAAAGTAGTTTGTAAATATTAACTCTTTTAAAATACAGAATAACTCTTCATAGATATAATTAGCACCCTTTTTCAAAGGAAGACATTGAGGGACAGAGGAGTTAAATAATTTGCTCCAAGTTACACAGCGGATAAATGATATTCAACCCTGAGCAGTCTAACTTGAGTACAGTATCTTAATTCCAACACTCCACAGCAAATGCAATCTGTTTAACAGAGACTAAATAATTCAGTTTTTATGTTTTACTTTTCCTACTGGCATTTGGAGAAATCACTTCATCAATCTTAACACTGAATTGTAAACTCTTAAAATCAACACAGGTGCTTTGAATTTCTTTATAGTTATTCATGCAGTATATTCACCAAATATAAAAGAAATTAACATTTGATTTCTTATTCTGGTAATTGCTAAAAAGTACTTATTTGTAGTATTCATTTATTTGTGAGAGCCACAGAAAACTTAGAAACTTGCATGCATGATTCTCACCAATATTTTAATTTCACTCATTTAACTGAAAAAGGCTTGGACACTAAAGGAAACCACTGCAAAATCCAGGGTCATTTAGCTTTAATGAGTTAAAATTATCTCCATCCAGAAACAAGTTAAAATCAAGTAGAATATAACATTCAGATCTGCTCTGAGATCATGGAATTTACTTCTCAAGACAGGAGATCCAAGGGCCAGGGTCCTTTGTGCCTCCCTGAAGGCTGCTCTATGGAAAGATCTGTCCCTACTTCATCTCAACTCTACTCAACTCTAGGTCTCCATTTGTCAACAATGAATTCCTTTCTCATTTGGTATTTTTTAAAATAAGACTGACAATACTTGCAAAGTTTGTTATATTTGATTCAGTATGTTGCTTTGTTATATTGTACTCAGTATGAAACATTCTATACCTTAATCTTCTACCAATTATTAATTATATCCATGCATACCCACCATCCTTAAAATAAATTAGTGATCAAGACCACCCTTAGTCCTACATGGTGCTGGCAAAAAATAAATTAAACAAAGCATCATGTTCTAAATATCTACTGTATACCTTAGGAAAATGAGATTGAGGTATTGTTCTAAAACTATCCAATGATTGTCAAACTTTAGTCAAATTTAAGTCTTTTCTAAATATATATTATTTTTTAGAAAGTTATTTATTGAGGCTGTTTATGTCCACAACTTACTTAGGACATCACTGTATAAATTCAGTAAATATTATTTAAGGACACACTGTGGAATGAGCGTTAACATTAGTTAGGTCTTAGAGATTAACTATTCGACTTAAAATGTTGACATAAAATTGACACTTTCTAAGATATAGCACAAAGGCACATCAAATCAAAACAAGTGCATTAGGGTATTCAAAAACCGTATTCAAATTGTCTCTTTCTAGTTTTCTTTAAATAAAAATTTCATGACAGTAGAAAGAGCTCTGTGAATTCAAAGATGAAGACTATTATTTGCCCTCTTCTTACAGTGGCTTGCCAAGGTATTTAGAAAGCCTGGTGAGTGTGTTATCCAAACACTTTGTAGTCCCAGCTCAGCAGGCATCCACCCCCTCTGTGCCAGGTTGCCCTGCCTCTCCTGTGGTTACACTGTTTTTCGACTGTCATTTTTATTGAAAAATAAAAGCTAAATTGGAGTTTCAGAATACCTTCCATTTAACTCCTTTAATAAAATGGGAAAGATAAAAGAAACCCGGTCACAAGAGAAGTGTTTTTGAAAGCTAGGCCGTGGATATCAGAGATGCAGAAATAAAAGGCTGCTTCAAAAATAGAGCGCGCGCTGGCCTAGCCCTGGCCCTCCGCAGCTCTTCTCCTGCACTAGTCCTGCTTTTAGCTTTAATTTTTTATTCAAGAAGTTAAATGGGAGACATGAAATAGTCTGGATCAAATATCACAACAAATGAAAAATGGGCAGCAGATGATTCTTTTAAGTGTATTTTTCTTATGTACCTGGGCCAGACGACTTAGCCAGGCGATGCTGTTCATGTCGGTTGGGAAACAAAGAATATTACTTGTGTCTTTACACAGAGGACTCTTCTACCCACTGATCCCTTGGAAGGATGAGCTTTTCCCAAAATGTGTCCCACTTAATGTGCTCATTAATGTAATAAAAGTTCTGAGAGAGTCTACAGTAAAACAAACAAAAATTGTTTCATTTTGTATTTGCTTAACATACTTGCCCATGGGTCCTTTAAAATTCACATCTATTAATATCCCAGTGTACTAGGCTTGTGTGTTGTGACCCTGGCCTTTGCGAGGGAAGGGAACCCCTTAGCTGGAGAATGATAGGTCTACTTCACATGTCTATGTTGATCAATGAGTTAACATCTACCATCGATCAATAATTCTTTGGATATCAGTAGTATCTAAATGCAAGTTGTCTGTGAGATATTAGAATTCAAGACAACACAGTTCAAGGATGTCTGAATTTGGTGTTAATGTATTGTTACACTGACAGATGCAACTAAAGAGAACGTGGAAGAGGATGCAGTAGGATTTGGCAAAGGAAAGGATTGATACAGTCCTTTAATTATGAAGAAAAATTTGATTTCACTATTAAATAGTCTAGATCTACGTGGCCTAATAATCTAATGCTCTGCTCTACTGTCCCTGGAATGTTCAGCTAATAATTTAATGGAACAGACTGTTGAACCTCAGAGGGAAGGCGTCAATAGCGTGGTGAAGGCCTGGGATGGAACCAGGGTGAGCTACAGGAGGTAAATGGGGGGAAAAGGAGGGACATAAGTAATACTTTCAACAATAAAGATTTAAAAAATACCCCTATTTGTATGTTGCTAGACTAATAAAAGAAAGACATAATTTGGGGTTGCAATATTCTCTCTGGCCCTTCTACATTGACTTCTATATATTTAAATATAAAAATGTACTATATAAATATATATGATATATATTAATATTAAAAGAGCTCCTTGTTAATATGAAAAGATACTGTTATAACCAATCAAAGAGAAATGGGGACATGGAAGCTATAATGATGTCGAGTACATCTCCCAGGATAGTCAGTGCTGACGAAGGCTGGTTTGTGAAGGGACCACCACTCTGCTCAATGCCCACGGCTGAGGGTTGTGCTAAAAGCACTCTAGTGGCCTCAGTCAAAGCTGCCTCATTACTGTGAGCATAGCATTCTTTTAAATTAGCTTTTTATCTTTAATTAAATGACACCTAGTCTGCAAAGTATCTCTTATTGTTCACGCCACCATTCTGTATGACTACCTTCAAAATAAGTTTCATAGAATAGGCAAAGACTAAACAGAGCAATTACTTGTGCTTTATGGGAGAAAAAGAGAACGGCACGTGGATAAATTTGGCAGGCCATCTTTTCACCCTGTGAAACAATCTCTTTTTTAAAAAGCACCATTCATTATACTTAATAATTATATAATTTTCCCTAGTCCCCAGTGAAAAGCCAAGAAGAATGTTCTAGCAATGCTAAAATGTAAGTAACATTATCATTGTCTTATGGTCTTCAATAGGGTGTAACCGATCTGACCCAATTGTGGTCCTTGCCCAAATAATTTTTCCCATTGAGGGGCTCACTTACTTGCTTTAATTTTCTTTGGCATGTACCCTAGTCGGAGACAAAAGGATAATTTTCAAGGCACTGAATACCATATTGTTGTTCAAGTATTCATAGAAAAGTTTCTTTTGTACAATAACATTGCTTTTGGAAATGTAAAGGAGATAAGTATATAATTATGACAATTCTGATCTAGAGTGGCTTAATTTGACATAAAATTTTAAAATGTGGGCTAATGTCTTTTATTTTTTTAAAGAGGACAATTAAATCCAGCTGTCATCGCACATATTTTCAGGATTTGCTAAAATGAAATATGTTCATTACATAGTATGGAAGTTTTAATGTGTCATAATTGGGTTAAGATATTTCTAGAATCACTGACAGTATTTTATTTGGCCTAAACTTTAATATAGTGATTTTTTTCTGCCTCTACTAAGAAGGCACTGCATATTCAAAACCTATTTTATTAATTGAAAGGCAAGCACATATTTAGTGAGAGTATATGCATATTGTTGTTATTTTGAAAACATTTTCTCACTGAAAAGGTAAGAGGAAAATGTGTGTGAGCTAATTGTAGGTTGGTGCTGCAAACTGGCTATGTTTTTCTCTGACTGCTAGATATGTTCGGTGAGAATTAAACTCTTCAGCAGAGAACACACTTACACATGATAATTAGGCAGGATTTACTTTTGGCACATGTCCATATTAAATGTCACTAGCTATGGCTGGTGACGAAAATCTCACTGTAAAAACATGCTGCCAATATACTGGCGATATAAGGAGAAAAGCAAATGTAGAATTTATTTTATATCGACATTTTCTATATTTTGTATTTCCTAAAATCTAAATAAGATCACTTTTAGGCTTTTTTTTTCAGATGTTGATAAGACCAATATGCATATATTAAAATGATAATAATTACTATTTGATGTTTAAATTAAAGGTTTTATTTTGAGATTATTTTCATATCACATGCAGTTGTAAAAAATAATTCAGAGAGATCCCATGCAATCTTTACTTTTTTTCCTCCAGTGGCAACATTTTGCGAAACCATGGTACAACACTGATAGTCAGGATATAGAATATTTCCATCACTCCAACATATCTTACATTGCTTTTTCATAGCCATACCCACTTTCCTCCCACCCCAACCCCTTCTAACCTCCTGGCAACTACAACTTTGTTCTCCATTCTGTAATTTTTTCAATTGAATAATTTTTTATAAATGAAATCATACAGTATATGACATAATAGTATTGGTTTTTTCCCACTCATAATTCTCTGTAAATTCACCCAGATTATTCATGCACCAAAAGTTCATCCTTTTTTATTGCTCAGTACCAGTCCCTGGTATAGATATACCACATTATATTAAACGGTCACCTGGTGAAGGACATCGGGGTTGTTCCTATTTTTTGGCTATATGAATGAAGCTGCTATAAACATTTGTTTTCAGGTTTTTGTGTAAATATAAATTTTTATTTCTCTGGAATAAAAGACCCAGAGTGGAATTGTTGATTGTCATGGTAGCTACATATTTAGTTGTTGTTTTTCAAATTATAGATGATATTTTTAATTTTGGTGTCCATGTGATAATTGTTAATATACATGGAAATACATTTGATGTGTAAGTTTATCTTGTGTCCTGTGACTTTGCTGAACTTGTATGTTCTTTATGAGTTTTCTCATTGATTCCTTGGGACTTTCTACATGGGACTAATCTCTTATTTCCCAGCCTGTATTTGTTTGATTTGATTTTCTTGTATTTGGCAACAGTCACGAATAAAAATTTTGAGAGTACACATCCTTGTATTTTTTCCAATCTTAGAGGAAAAATATTCAGTCTTCCACCAGTAGTATAATGTTAAATGTAGCTTTAATTTTTAGTTGTTCCCTTCTGCTATTCTTCTGAGGATTTTTGGCATGAATAAGGGTTAACTCTGTCATCTATTTTTCTACATAGATTGATATAAATATGTGATTTTCTTCTTTAGATAGTGAATATAATTGATTACATTGATTGATTTGGAACAATGAACCAACCTTTTCTCCCTGAAATAAACCCCATTTGGCAGAGTAAATAATTCTGTTTGATAGTATTTTAAGAATTTTGCATCTATATTCATAAGAGATATTGATCTGTAGTGTTTTTTTTTGAACCATCCTTGATTTTTATATCAAGGTAATAGGATTTTCAGTAAATGAATTAGAAAGGGTCTCTCTTAGTTTATAGAAGAGATTATAGAATTAGTGTTAATTCTTTTAACGTTTGGTAAACATTTTCAGGTAATGCATCAGAGACTGGATATTTCTTTTGGAGAAGATTTTTAAATTATGAATTTAATTTCTTTAAGAGTTATACATTTTTGAGACTTTCTATTTCTGCTTTAGTCTGTCTTGATAGCTAATCTTTGTAGGGGTATTGGACTATGTGATTCAAACTGTCAAATTTATATGTATTGTTGTTTGTAGTATTCCTTAATTATCCTTTTGATGTCTCCAGGGTCTTTGTTCCAGATTTGTGTCTTCTCTTTGTTTTTTAATCAGTCTTGCTGGAATTTTGACAATTTTATTCATCTCGTCAAAGAACTAGCTATTTGAGAGAAACATCGATTTGTTATTCCACTTATTTATGCAGTCATTGGTGTTTTCTTGAAATGTTTTTATTGATTTTTACAGAGAGAGGAAGGGAGAGGGATAGAGAGATAGAAACATCGATGAGAGAAGACCATCCTGCACAGCTCGTACTGGGGCTGAGCTGCAGCCCTGGCATGTGCTCTGACTGGGAATAACACCAGTGACCTCTTTGTTCCTGGATCGACACTCAACTGCTAAGCCACACCAGCTGGGCATTAGTTTTGTATTGTCAAGAGTTTTGCCAGGTTATATTACAAGGAAATAAGAGCTTGAAACAGGAGCCAGTGCTATTTCAAATACAAAAAGATTATACCAATCAACTTAAGGAAAGAAATTTATCTTTATTTTAAAAGAGAAAACAGAAGCAGATTTTGAGCATCTAATCAAATTACACTATACCAATTACAAAGAAAAACCAACTGTATTAACTATGCCAAATATTTACTTAAAGCTTAAATATAAAGAATGAAGTTAATACCAAGTTTGTGAATGTCATCCTAAATTCTTAAAGGTATTATTGACCAATGCATGTAGAATGTACTTTAAAATGGGAACTTACCATTTGACAAAGCTTGAAAACCTTAATAATCACACATAGAGTACTTGTTTTCTTTCATGCTCACAGATGAAAAAGACACAACCTTTCATCCTGCTAGATATTAGCTCATGCCACATGACCTACTATAACTATGCCACTCGATTACATCCCCACTGGGGGCAGGATGGCATTTCTGATTTGCTGTGGTACACCGTTAATGTCCTATTTATTTTTACTCAGAAAATAGCAAATGCACCCCCTTCGTGGTGTCCTGGGAAGTCTGATTACTGATGACTCAACAAAGGCAACTGAAAGGGCCTGTGGATTATAATGAATTGAGTTGCTCAGAACGCACTTAGTATGGCTTTTCCTGTTTTATATATATATTAGAGGACCGGTGCACGAAATTTGTTCAAGAGGCTTGGCCCTCGCAGCCTCGTCCGGTCCTCGCAGCCCTAGCTTCATCTGGAAGGTTATCCGGAGGTCGTTCTGCTGTTCAGTCTAATTAGCATATTAGCTCTTTATGATATAGGATGCTTATGAATTAGGTAGGTTATAATCTAAAGTATCTGGTTTCTCTTTCTTTGGATCTTTTTAGTGTTAGTCTCAATTAAGTATCTTTATAATTATGTTGAGTAATGTGTTGGGACAAAATATAATGGTTCCAGTTGTGATGGAGCTGTGGATTGGAAGCAATTCATCTTCCCCCGTGTAGTGAATGAAGCCCTACCTACCCAGTGATCCTGTTCCTATAAAGGTCCTTATCCTTTAGTCCAGCGGTTGCCAACTGGTGGTCCGCGGACCACTGGTGGTCCATGAAGTCCAAAAGGTTGGCAACTGCTGCTTTGGTCCATAGTCTTTGTATTGAATATTTTAAAACAGAATTTATTTCAGTTGTGATCTGTTGAATAAATATATATTTAAAATAAACTTTCTATACCTTTGAATTTTACAATTTTATAATATGGGTAAAACCACAGAAAAAATAAGGGTTTTATGTTCTTTGTTGAATTCTTGGTCTTCACTATTCTCTCTTACCCTCAAGTGGTGGTGAAAATGTAAAAGCAGATTAAATGTTTTATTTCTATTAATGATGAAATATTTCAATTCTTTGAAAGTTACCTCTTTGAGAGATATATCTAGTTCTATCATGAAAAGGTTATATCAATTTGCAATTCTCCTTGGAATTTAAGTAATAGTTTAAAGAAAACCTATGGAATACATAAAGCAGTAGCACCAGAAGTACCGTCAACAATATAAATCAATTTTCATATCTAGATGAAATTGAGCTAGACCCCCAAAATGGTAAAAAAGGGAAGGATTGGAGGAATTTTATTCTTGGGCTAATTATTATTTTTACAATTAATTTTTATTTTTGGTTTTGAGAAAAAGTTAAAAACAAAACAAAACACCAGTGTAATGATGTAAGTATTATGTCTAATGAATCATCATTATTTATAGAGAAAAGATTTACTAATAATACTAAAGAATTAAATGCTTATTAAGAGAGAAACTGGAACAAAAACATATGCTATATTGGCCAAACAACCATCAAAGGCATATAGGGATCCTTCTTTCAGAGTGAGAAATCTTCCTTCTTGGAGTCTACTAAAGCAAAATAGAGTTAGAAAATAAAATTAAGTAATTGTGCTGTGTTTAGGCTATGGGGAAGAAATAAATAAAAAGCTAATTGGACAGAAAAGTAGCAAGAAATCAGGGAAACCAGATTTCTTTGTTGCTTGTGGTGTTTTGCTTCAATAAATTAGAAAGGTATAAATTACGCTGCAAATTGAAATTCAATCTACTGCCATAAATAGAAGAAAAAGTGAGTATGTATCTACCTTTGCATTTTCATCTATGGAACATTTAGACCTATGACAAAGGGATCACCTGATGTCAGAGCTCCTTTAAAAAAAAAAAAATCACCTCAAAAGCACATAGAGATGGAGTCTTGAAGATGTCTCTCTTCAAATTGCTGTTTAAAAAAATGTTGAAGAAGGTGAGCTTCATCGAAGGATTTGGGAAAGAATTAAGAGGGCAACTCTAATGTATTCTATGCCATGTGCCTTGTAGCCTAGGCAAAAGTGAGAAAAATTAGAAATATTGGAGCATGATTATGTCAGCATTGATATTATACTATATCCAAACCAAAATTCATTTACATTTAAACCCATATGATTCCAAAAATTTTCTAAAACCTGAAACTGTTCCCACAGTTAAAACCAAAAGATTGGTCTATGTCGCTAAGATTGCTTTTAGCTTAAATAATCAATGATTTAAACATGTATGTGAC
>NW_006293700.1:5086209-5119643 GCF_000327345.1 Myotis davidii
ACCAAGTGGGCAAAAGTGAAGAAGGTGGTTTGGGCCATAAGTTTCAGGCTATTTTGAGGCCAAAAAAGCTTTATTTTTCCAAGTCCATAGGGGAAATAAAAGCTAACACTAAAATAACGCAGTCGGAGAAAGATAAATACCACATGATCTCACTCATTTGTGGAATATAGTGAACAATATAAACTGATGAACAAAAATAGAACCAGACACATAGAGGCATTGAACAGACTGTCCAGCCTATGAGGGAAGGCAAGGGCGAGGGGGTAAGAGATCAACCAAAGGACTTGTATGCATGCATATGAGTATAACCAATGGACACAGATAATAAGGGGGTGAGGGCATATGCTGGGGGGTGGGAGCAACTGGGGAGAGGCCAATGGGGGAAAAGGAGACTCAAGTAATACTTTAAATAATAAAGAATTTAAATTAAAAAAAAAACACGAATAAATAAACCAGCAATCCTATATAATAATCCTATATAATAAAGAGGTAATATGCAAATTGACAATCACTCCAACACAAAGAAGGCTGCCCCCAGTGGTCAAATATGACCGCCCCCATGTGACACAAGATGGCGCCACAAGATGGCCAGCAGGGGAGGGCAGTTGTGGATGATCAGGCCTTCAGGGGAGGGCAGTTAGGGGTGACCGAGCTGGCAGGGGAAGGCAGTTGAGGGCAACCAGGCTGGCAGGGGAGGGCAGTTGGGGGGCAACCATGCCAGCAGGGGAGGGAAGTTAGGGGTGACTGGGTAGCAAGGGAGGGCAGTTGGGGGGTGATAGGGCTGGCAGGGGAGCAGTTAGACATTGATCAGGCTGGCAGGGGAGTGGTTAGGGGGTGATCAGGCTGGCAGGCAGAAGTGGTTAGGGGCAATCAGGCAGGCAGGCAGGTGAGTGGTTGGGAGCCAGCAGTCCTTGATTGTGAGAGGGATGTCCGACTGCCCGTTTAGGCCTGATCCCTGCAGTTGGTCCCTCGAGGGGTCCCAGATTGGAGAGGGTACAGGCTGGGCTGAGGGACACACCCCTCACCCATGCATGAATTTCATGTACCGGGCCTCTAGTAATAAATAGACAGACAAATAATTAAAATGAAAAATAATACTGTGTTATGATTTGGGGAGTACAATTAACCCATCCTATACACATAGGGTCTAGAACAGCTGTGGGCAAACTACGGCCTGCGGGCTGGAAATGAACAAAACTATTGAAAAAAAAGACTCTACCCTTTTATGTAATAATGTTTACTTTGAATTTATATTAGTTCACACAAACACTCCATCCATGCTTTTGTTCCGGCCCTCCAGTCCAGTTTAAGAACCCATTGAGGCCCTCGAGTCAAAAAGTTTGCCCACCCCTGCTCTAGAAGAACTAATATAAAAAAATATATATATATATCATTTGAAATGAAATACATAGCAAAAACAGTTCCTTAAATTGAAAACAAACAAAATCTCCATAAGATTTGTAAGATGTGTACATGCTGAGCACTATATGGCCACTATATGCCAGGTTTGTGCTATTTACTCTTTTAAAAATATTTATGTATTTTTATTGATTTCAGATAGGAAGAGAGAGATAGAAACATCAATGATGAGAGAGAATCATTGATCTGCTGCCTTCTGCATGCCCCACCATCTTCTCCTAAGTGTCTGTCTACTTCAATGTATACATTGTGAGAGGAGAAATCTTTAATGCCTAGCGTGGTTCTCAATGTTTAGTAAATTTTCACCGAAGTCTGATGAAATGAGCCCCCCCCCCCCTTATTGTTACACATTCCTGTCAGTGTTGTTTAGAATATTCTACTTCTCAGATCCTGCCCTCTAATGAGCACAGGGGGAGTGCCGCTCAGCCAGGAACCGGGCTGATGGCTGGAGAGCGCAGCAGCAGTGGCAGGAGCCTCTCCCGCCTCCACAGCAGCGCTAAGGATGTAGGACATCCCTGAGGGCTCCCAGACTTCAAGAGGGCGCAGGCCGGCTGAGGGTTCCCCTCCTCCCCCCAAGTGCATGAATTTGCTGCACCAGGCTTCAAAGAAATAATAGGTAAAAAAAGCCTTTGAGGAGCAGGTTTTTGAGTACGTATGTTCACTATGATTTGCTGTATTTTGCATACATCATCACCAGGAAATGTAAAAAGACCCATAATTGATTTTTGTTTTCTGATGTGAAGTGAGATAAAAGGACCAAGGATGTAATATAAGCAGTTGAATTTCACAGAAAGGATGTTGGTGGCAGTGATATTTTCAGTTATCTAATCTGAAATTACTAGGAATCTAAAAAGTATGCTTAATAATTACCCCTCTTTTCTCTTATCTCTTTGATACAACATTTGCACAGACTACCACCACATACAGGAACATTTCTCCACAACTACTACCTTTTATTTATTCTATTAATATTTTAAAGTGTTAAGCATTTAAATTATCTTAATAGATGAATGTTGTAATATATATTATAATATTTTTCTATTACTTATGACCTGTAATAACTTCCTTGGAGGGAGTTATTAATCTCTGTTTGAGAGTAATGCAAATAATATCTAGTAATAACTTATCTTATTTCTAAAGTAAAAATGAATAGTCTATGTAGAATCTTTTTTCCTTAAAAGAGTTCAGCATTTTACTGAAATTTATTTAACTATACTAACCTTATTGACATTTTCAAGTATATTTTGAGCATAATTCTTCAATTCAAAGATAATGCTTATTTTCTGTAGAATATCTAGAAATGTTTACATTTTGTTTAAGATCACACTTAACATCTTTGGAAAGGTAATATCAAGAGCAGGATATAGAAAATGTCCACAGGATTTTAACAAATTCATAATTATATTTGAAAATGCCAGCACTCCTTTCCCAACAGTTGACAGAAAAAGTAAATCAAAAAAGAGTAAACATATAGATGACTTGAAAAACACTGACAGTCAACATTACCTATTCAGTATTTGTGGAATAGTATGCAAAATACATATTCTTTTTAAGATGAATATATATACAAAGATACAGCGTATGGTAGGCCATGAGTGTGTATCAAGAATTTTTAAAAATTTAAATCATTCAAAGTATATTTTCTGAAAAGGACAGACTTAGATTAGAAATTAGTAATGGAAACATCTAAAAATTGTTAAATGTTTGAAAATTAAACTACACACTTTCACATTAGTCATTATTCAAAAATGAAATCATAATAAGAATTAGAAAATACTTTGAACTAAAGTATAAGAACTCATCATATCAAAAACTGTGAGATGTTAATCAAGTAGTGTTGTGAAGGAGATAGCTTCTTACGCTTACATTAGAAAAGAAAAATATTTATGTAAATTAAAGTCAGTGTTGTAAGTGTTCACCTAAATAAGCTAGGAAAGAGAGCAAATTAAACCCAAAACAAGTAGAAAAAAGAAATTAAAGGTTAAAAGCAGCATTCATTAGTAGAAATGGGCAAATAAGATGGAAAATAAGTAAGAACAAAAGCTAGTTATTTGAAAAAAACAAAAAAACAAACAAACGATTTTTTGCAAGACTGATTAAAAGAAAAAAAAGAACAAAGAGGGGGAAAAAGATACACAAAGTACCAACATCAGTAATAAAAGAGTGGACAGCCTAGAGATCTTTGGACATTAATAGTAGCATTTTAAAAATTATGATCACCTTTATACCAATAATTTCTGCAATGTAGATGAAATAGACACTGTGATAGGCAGAAATTATTAGTACTGATTCCAAAAGAAATAGAAAAGCATAATAATTCAGCAAAAGGAGAAAAATAGGGAAATTATATACAGTATATTTAGTACTTTTTCAGTGTTTATCTCAGTCTGTTCGGGCTCTTATACCAAATATTATCATAGATTGTGCAATTAATAAACAGTAATGTATTTAGCATAGTTCTGGAAACTGGACATCCTAGCTCAAAATACCAGCAGATTCCTGGTCTGGTGAGAACCTGCTTCCTAGTTCATAGATGGCCACCTACTTGTATTCTCACATGGTAGAAGGGGTCAGGGAGCTCTCTGAGGCCTCTTTTATAAGGGCACTATCCCATTCATGAGGGCTCCACACTCATGACCTAATCACCTCACAAAGGCCCACCTTCTGATGCCATCACATTGAGAATTAGGTTTCAACATAAGAATTTTGGGGAGATACACACATTCAGACTATTGGGGCAGGATTGACTGGGAAGGGACATGAGGGAATTTGGGGAGGTAATTGAAATTTTTTATCCTGATTTGGGGGCAATTGGTCTATATTTTTGTCAGAACTCATCAAACTGCACATTTATTTCATGTAAGTTATACCTTAGTAGACTTGATTTCAAAGTTGCAAAAACTGTTTTGTATGATTCAGTAACATAATAATTACAGTCATCTGACCATTAGGAATAATTCTTAAGAAGTTACAAAGGACAATTTATAAATTTCAGTCCCAAACACTCTTTGATAATTTAAGTGCAATACATTTGAATTCTAATTTTAAAATGTTTAATTGAAGGGGGAAATGGAAAACTAATATTTACTGATAAAGTACTACCTCGTGAATTTTTTTTCATATTTTCTCTCATCAAACTTTTTACCACTTTACACATGAAAAATTAGAGACACAGATATTAAGAAAATTGACCAAAATCTCCATCTTTTAAAGTGATAGAGTTAGCAATAAAGCTGGGTCTATCTGATTCCACAAAGTGACTCTTATTTTAACTGCATGAGGAATTCACTTACGGGCACTTAGAATCTTTATGAATATTGTCTATACTATGAGTGATGTTTTGGGTTTCTAGAATTTCTGTCAGATATGTGGGCAATAATCACAGCTTTCGAAATTTTTAATATAAAGATTTCTTGTATTTTTCTTGGGAGCTTTCTCCCCTTTGCCCAGAATTTCTGAATTACCCTAAATTTCAGTATCAAATCTCACTAATTTGAATCCAAAAGATAACAGTTACATAAATGAGTGAAAAGTGCAAATTATAAGATGTTCTTGAAGAAATACAGCTTCATCACTTTCAGGGAGAGTGTGTAACTTGAACTGTCCTAATGAAGGCACCTCATGGAAGTGCTGGGGTTGAACAGATTGGAATGATTTCTCATTAGCATACCAAAGCACCCTTCAGAATCCTGCTGATTGAAGCTTGTATGGTGGATTCCTTTCAAGTGAAATACACCAACATGTTTTAATAGTTTTCATTCCTAACTTGATAAATATTTTCATTTATACCTGAGACTTCTAGAAATCCTTTATTGGAGAATGAGTAAAATAAATAAATAAACCTCTCTCAGAAATGCATCACAAATGTGAAATTAGGGAAAGCAGAAATAGAGAGGCTTAGCTGCAAGCAAAGTTATTAAAATGTCTAAAATCTAGAGTGGTACCAAAAGGCAGCTATAAAAGTTAGTCCCTTGGAGTTGAAAGAGAATTCATATGTATCACAAGTTCCAAGGACTCCTCTTGCAAGAGCACATATTTGCAGTAGGGGACAGAGGAAAGCCTTTTTAAAAAATATTAATTTCTTGAGCTGCTTGCAGTCAGAAGCATCCCCTCTGCTGTTCCCTGTCACTTTTGGAGGTCTTTGAGCCAAGCCCAAGCTGCATGCCTGGCCCAACAGTGGTGTTTTCTCTTCAAAGAACGGTGGCCACAGCCTCTCAGTTCTGTCCAGGAATTGAAAAGCCTTTGAAATCGGTGCAGCCTCACTGCACAGCTAGTAATAAGCATTAGAGAAAAACACGCAGCTCATTTGTTTAAAAGTTCATTCACTGCAGTGTGATTTAGACAGATGTGAGGTGGGTTTTGCTTAGTGCTGCTCGGCCCCATGGCAGAGTAGAGCTAGGTCTCCTTTCAAAGAGCTCTTCCGTCCTGCCCATTGCTGAGCTTCTGCAACAATGGTGCTTTGAAAGGGGACACACACACAAAAAAAAAAAAGAAAGAAAAGAAAGAGAAAAAGAGAGATGACACCAGTGGGAGAGGCTGACAGCTTAGTCCAAACTCAAACAGCCCTTCTAGTGGCCAGGACAGAGGTGCACATCAAGGTGGGCTGAGGTCTGGGTTCAGAACAGCCCAAAGAATTAATTTAAAAGAATCTCCCCGCCCATTCCCTGTAAAAGCAGCAGCAGCAGCTCTGGTAAAATACTTCCCAGATCACAGGGCACTTAGCCATGTAGATTCTGCAGTATTCCCCGAGAAAACTAGACTTTCTGGGAAACAAATCCAAGAGACAGTGGATTCTGGGGTGATTTCCCACCAGGCACAAATAACATGTAAAAACCATTGATGCTTTTCCTTGAATAGGGGATCTGAACAATCAGCACACATTACTGGGGACAGTGTATTTCCTCCAGAACAATGTTCTTTGCAAAGAGGCTTGTGCTCATTAGTCATGATGCATGCAAACTAACAGTCATTTTGAGATGTGAGGATTCATTGCAATGTTTTCCCTAACCTGCACAGACATATTGATAGTGCTGAGGTATGATGCTAATTCCACAAGCAAATGGATCTTGCCAAAAGCTCAGAAATTGCTTTTATATTTAAAACCTTATTTTGAGAGCTGTCAGGGTACAGATAATACAAATCCAGTCGTTCAAGTGTACCATAGGTTTTTCAAGGAAATCTGAACAGTACAAATGATAAAATATAATTATCATTTGGGTTTGATGTATTTAAAAGCACATGTCTAGGACATCTTTTTAAACCACACTAAATTCCTAGGCACAATTAGAGCAACTATCCAATTTAGCTGGTCGGAAGCTAAAAAGAAAGCTTGAAAGAAATGAAAAGGCCAATGAAAAATGGTGCTATTGGAAGACAATGGTTTAATTATATGCCTATAATTAGGTAATCGTGTGATAACTTGAGTGTGGCTAAGTCCGGTGATAATTTAGTCCTCCACTGAAATGCTTTATCAACGGATAGAATTGGAACAAATTTGAAGATTCAATGAAATGGAGTTGAGCTCTGCAGGGTGAGAAGGTTGTGAGTGTAGTGAGGAGAGAGCTGGCTTGGAGTTGTACAAACATGAGTTAGAATCCTGACCTGATTACCTCCAGTCGGCATCACCTTGGCCAGTAAGTAACTGCCTGTAGGATGGGTTGCTAAGAAAATGGACTATGAGACTGAGTCTAGCATTCAGGATTTTTATGAAGTGGTGCCCTTGGAACCAGCGCTTGGTGGAAAAGAGGGGAAGGAGGCCGGAGTGAACAGAAGGAAAAAGTTGAGTTGAGATGCCTTATCTGAATGAAGGCATACACACTGAGTTCTGGAGTTCAAGTGGCTCTTCGGTGATGGCCGGGTCTTAATACTCCACTCTGCATCAGTCACTCTGCAAGGACCGCTGAGGGAAGAGGTATAATCTGGCACGAGGAGCTCTCCGAAGATGAGAGAGTCCTTGAGAGGCACATAGTTGAGGGCTGTCTACTGATAGCACTCCCATCAGTGGGGGATCTGGGCAGTGCATAACATTGTTCACTAGACTAATGTTTTTTAAGCTGCAGTTCCCTATGAAATGGAGATAACCACACCTACAGCTCATAGCGTTGTCCTATCAATGGCACCAATTGGTTGCAATTACTATAGATTTCAAAATGGCTGTCATTATTTGAATAGCAGACTAACACATCATCGGACAATCACATAAAATAATATTAAAATAAAAATGTAGTTACTAAAAAGTATGTTGGAAATATATCTCATGCATCTACTGAGTGATAACTACTAATCTCTTTAGTATGTATAAACTTTACAAAAGGAATAAGCAGGCAGAGAACAGCATCTCAGGACATTTAAGGGGATCAGTTTCATTACTAATAATAGGAAAAGTATAGCAAGTTCCCAGATATCAGCAGCTCATAAACGCAGGTTGGTGCTCAATCTATAGAAAATAGTGTTTGATATCCTTTAGGTAACTTTTCTGATGCTGTTGAATAGTACAGCATAGACAGTGGCTACTGTGCCCATGCAGAACCATTGTTACTTAACTTTCACTAAATCAAATACATAATACCACTTACAGTTTTCTGAAGACCTCCAATACTGCATGGAGCATCCTCACGCCCCAGACCAAGTCTTCGTGCACTTTTCTACCATAGTTTAGCTAATGCAGGAATACAAGGAACTGACAATTTTCATATTACTGTTACTTCATATAGAGGCTGTGCTTGTTAATGTTTTGAATATCAGTTACAACATTTCTATAGACTGATATTTGTGTTTCATCAAAATTGATATGTTGAAGCCTAATTTCCCATATAATGATATTTAGAGATGAGGCTTTTAGAGGTGATTCTGTCACTTATAAAAGTGATTCTTTTGCCCCACCTTCCCTGTGAAGACACAGGGATAAGAAGGCCTTTTACAAACCAGGAAGCAGGCTCTCACCAGACTCTGAATTTGCCAGAACGTAGATCCTAGACCTCCCAGCCTCCAGAACTTTGAGAAATATATGTCTGTTACTTATATGCTAGCCAATTGATGGCATTTGGTCCAGCAGCTGGAATGAACTAAGAAAAACACTGTGAAAAAAACTACATATACTGTATACGTCCTCTAGTTTTCTCTGCGTTTTAATACTAAAGCAAAGCTTTTTAAAACACAGATGTCTATAGAAAATGATACCAGTGTGAGTCCTGAATGGTTCAGCTGCATAGGGTTTTAAATTCTGTGGGAGTCTGAAATCTACGTCTCGCTTTAGAATATGAGCAGTTATCACTTAGATAAAATTACAAACCCACAAAACCAAACAGTCATAAGAGGAATTCTGTCCTTTAAAGATTTAGAACAAAAGACTAGAGGTTTGCCTGATACACACACAGAGAGGCATGTCTGTATGTTATATAAATATATATTCCTCAGAACTCAATTGGGTTTGAAAAAATATTGATTGTTCAATGAAGAGAGTGATTTTGAGTATTCTCCTTTCTTCACCAATGATGAATTGTATTGTATTAATTTCAGGGAAAAGCAAAATTATCTCTGACAGGCATGATAGTATATTGTTTGTAGTCAAATTTGTCTCAAGAGTCATCAGGTAGAATAAATTGTCGATAATAGTAAGGTTCTCATGTTTCTTTGTGGCTTCACATGAAAGTAGATATTTTGAGTGATTATTTTGCAATGTGTAAAAAGCTAGTCATTCTTTTGGATAATCATAGATGTTTAGATATATTTTGCTGTTATTATTTCAGTTTCCTTGCATGAAGTCTATGGTATTAATTTTTCTGACTAAACTAAAGAATTTTATGCCTGAGTCAGAGTACCATGAAAATATATTTTTTTAAACTATGTCATTATTAAGTCTACATCTTAATGATCAAAAGCAATTACTATAATAAAGATAAAGGTGTCTTGAATGTCAAAGTTTAATACTAAAGAACATTTGGGGTGGAAGGGAGATGATTTATCTGCAATACGAGAGAACAGAAGGAAACACAGGTGATCTTAATGAGGATGAAAGGATAGTGAGAAAGCGCACATGGAGAACAAAGCTGTATGAAAAGAGCCATGACCACAAGAGTGTGATGGGGTGCTTGGAGCTGGCAGTTTGATTCCATAAACTCCTATGGGGCATATTCTCTGTGCCAGGTGCTGCCACACGTAAGACATGTGCAATCAATGGGTGGTAGAATTAGAGCACTAGAATGATAGATGCAGGAATTTTAACTTAGAGAGGATCTCATTCTCTATAGGTTGCTAGGCAAGAGGCTAAGAAAGCTTAGTGATGTTTCTAAGGTAATAAAGTCACTTAGCACATTTAGCACCAAAATTCCATTCTCCTGGTGTGTAGTTTCATACTTGTTTTCTTCACTATTCTGCTTTCTATTTCTACGTTTATGTTAACTTCCTCAAATCCTAGTTCAGCCAACCATACTAAGATCAGATTCAAAAAATAGTGAGAGGGCCTTTGTATTATAAAATATTTGAGAATATTACAGAATCACGTGCAAAAAAAGAATCTATAAGAATGGGATTAGAATGACAGATCAATGGCATTGTTTTAAAATGAAAGTTGTATTGTTATTCAGAAATGGTGAAGCCAACATATGAGGAGATGACTGGCACTAAAAAGGTACTTTTGCCTTGGATGGTGTGACTCAGTTGGTTGAACGTCATCCCATGCACTGAGAGGTTGCCGGTTCAATTCCCTGTCAGGGCAAATGCCCGGGTTTGCGGGCTCTATTCCCAGTTGGGGACATACAGCAGGCAGCCAATTGATATTTCTCCCTCCCTCCCTCTCCTTTCCTCTCTCTCGTGTCTGGCCCGCGGGTGATTAGGGCTGGAAAAGAGAGACCCAAAGTATAGAGCCCAATGTAAGAGGTGGGTGGTGGGCTCAGGATAGGAAAGGTATGCTCCCAGGCATGTTATTTACTATCTCTAGGAACCGGTCAGCCCTCGGGGGGCAGTCACTTCAGAGTCAGCAAGGCCCCAGATGTCAAAACATCTGGATCAGAAACACGTGGTGAATAGAGGAAGGGAATAGAAGGTCTAGAAAAAGACCCCAAATCCCTAAGTATTTACTATAGGATTAAGAGAAGATTTAAAGTTGGCAGGAGCAGGTCTTCGAAAAATGTAGAATTTACATTTACATGTAAACCTGTATTTACATATAATATTCTAGCTACTGATAGGAAAAAACATAGCCAGGATCTGATCTCATTTATACCACACACACAAATAAGTTGTAGAGGATTGTTTTTCTAATTCTCATTTGTATTAGAAAATACAGTAGAATAATTTAAAAGATAATGAGTTGAGAAATAGACAAATTTTATAAAATGTAAATTATGTATATTTTAGAAAGTATACTGTTATTTTTAGATTTTGATATTTGCTTCCTCAACAACCAGAATAAATTTACAGTTTGCCCAACCAGAGTGGCTCAGTGGTTAAGCATTGACCTATGAACCAGGAGGTCACAGTTTAATTCCAGGTCAGGGCACATGGTGAGGCTGCGGGCTCAATCTCTGGTGAGGGGCATGCAGGAGGCAGCTCATCAATGATTCTCTTTCATCATTGATGTTCCTATCTCTCTTCCTCTCCCTTCCTATCTGAAATCAATAAACATATATTTACAAATAGTGGATATCATTTTAAACAGAAAAAAGCATACTTCGGAGATTTCTCCCTCTCTATAAAATATTTTGCTGATACTGACAGATGACTGTGTATAGCTAGTGTTCATTTGTCATACTTTTTAGTATATATGTTATTCCTGCTTTAATATAGATAATTGGTGTTTAAAATACTTTATATTTGGTTATAACCCAGAACTTTAATATATAACTGATATCTTTTATCACAAAAAATAAGGCAGTGGTTCTCAACCTTCCTAATGCTGCAACCCTTTAATACAGTTCCTCATGTTGTGATGACCCCCAACCATAAAATTATTTTCATTGCTACTTCATAACTGTAATTTTGCTACTGTTATGAATCATAATGTAAATATCTGATATGCAGGATATATTTTCATGGTTACAAATTGAACATAATTAAAGCATAGTGATTAATCACAAAAACAATATCTAATTATATATGTGTTTTCCGGTGGTCTTAGGCGACCCCTGTGAGAGGGTCATTCGACCCCCAAAGGGGTTGCGACCCACAGGTTGAGAACCACTGTCTTAAGGTGTCCAGTCCTATATAATGAAAGCCTATTATGCTAAGTGTCCGGTCGCCTGTTCAACCAATCAAAGTGTAATATGCTAATGATAAGCTAAGGCTGCTCAATATCTTGCTATGATGTGCACTGACCACCAGGGGGCAGACAGTTGACCAGTTGACCAGTTGCTATGACGTGCACTGACCACCAGGGGGCAGCCGGTAGGTTAGCTTGCTGCTGGGGTCCGGCTGATTGGGACTGAGTGAGTCGGGCCGGACATGCCCTGGAGCCCTCCTGTGGTCCCTCCCCAGTTGCCAGCTTCCCACGTACCTCCTTGGCCCTGGTGGGGTCCCTCAGTCTGGCCTGCGCTCTCTTCCAATCTGGGACCCATCAGGGGATGTCGGAGAGCTGGTTTTGGCCAGATCCCTCAGGCCAGGCCGAGGGACCCCACTGGTGCATGAATTCATACACCGGGCCTCTAGTTGTGAGATAAAATGCCCACATCTTTGAATTTCTTTTCCATGACATTAAAGAACTTCCTATCATCCTAGGAGGAATTACAATATCTGAATAGCTCTGTGAGAGCTTTGGTATAGAAACTATCTTAGGCATTGGTAATAGGTCATAACTTTCACACTATGAAGATTATTTTCATAGGAGCCTGTTCACAGATTCCTGAGGCATTTTCCTGGGCATTTTAGGATGTCAGATTTGGTCTCATGGAAGGGCCCCAATGTTGTCCTGTGATAAACCCTGCAGGAAAATGCCTATTATGAGTTTACACAAATTTATTCCCATTAATGGATATTGCAATAATATAATTCATTTAAGAATTTAATACTTTCACCAGTGGTACTTACTTTGGATTAAAGGAGCGGTCTAAAAGACATTAACATTTATTTTTTAGGCAATAAACACAGCAGGTTTCTCTTAGAGTATCATTCCTTAATTTTGGTAGTAAACTTTCAGAGTCTACCTTGAAAATCTCTGGAAGGATTTTACATCAGAAACCCTGAAAAAAATTCTGAAACACCACTAATTAAAAAATTGGCTTTTTAAATAAGCTATTTTTATTTTTTAACGCTTTTTTCATTGCACATGATGATTCTCATTAGCTCACAAGTGGTATTAAACAAGTATTTCATAAAATTCAATATCTTAATAGCAATTAGAGCAGATTGCACCCTAAATAGAATCTTTTCAAGGTATGAAATTAGGAGCAGCACCCCTGCTTCAGAATAAAGTAGATACGAGGTTCCTGGCAGCCCCACAAGACTCTGTATACTACTAAATATGTGAAGCGAGACTGGGTGAGTTTGTGTTTTGGATCCTTAGGCAGGGCAATTCAGGAACATTTAGCACTAATGAAGAACATCAGATCAGGTCAAGTTCATTAGCACTTACCTTCCTTCCCCACAGAGCCCTTCTCTCCTGCTTCATTCAACATTAAATCTACCTGTGTACTTTTCAAAATAAAAGTGGGGTCTGCAGGACCTATCCATGAGAAAAAGTGGCAGCTAAACACCAGCTTTCCACATTCATTTGTTAACATCATTAGTAAGTTCACTTTGCGGTAGCCAACTTAATTTTTTCCTGTTTAAAGAGATATTTCCTTATTTAAACATAAAATTTATGTGTGATAATATTTAATTCATAAAATAAAAAAAATAATATATTAAAGTACCAACCAATGAAATAGAAGACACGGTCTTTTAACTTTTCACTTGTCTTCCTTGACTAACTTTTTAGATTATTATGAGTGAAAATAGTGTTTTTAAGATCACAGTTCATATAATTATTTAAGTTGTTACAGTTATGTTTTATTTTTTAAAGTATCCGTTGTGGTATGAAGTATATTTAGCATTTTCTAAAAGGAGAAAATCATTTCTACTTGAGTGGAAGGAGTTGGAACCAAAAATGTTTGTGAACTCAAATACTTTTCTATTTCCAAACATTTTTTTATGCCTGTTTGAATCAAATAGGTATTTTTATGAGGCTATTTTGTTGTTTGGATCCCATGTAATGTCCTGCTCTCCAGTGCTTCCTGTACTTTTATACATAGAAGGAACTGAGATTCCTAGAAACCCAATCAAGTTAGGGTTGCATTAAGTGGATGGTTTGATTTGTCAATGACTTCATTTCTTCACTCTTTACATACTGCCCAGTACTTCTATTCACTATACAATGTAAGGAATTATCTCCTTTGCAGTATGTAAGTCAAACCAAAGTGTTAGCTTTTCAGAAATTTTGTAATTTTTCTTTTAGTTGTATTTTGTTTTGGGGGATTCCTTTCTCAATTCCTTTACTTACTAGATGTGGGACTTTGAATGAGTGAATACACTTACTTAGCCTCAGTTTTCTTACAGAATCGTTTGAGGATTTATGAGATGATGCATATGGAAGTGCTATTAAAATTTAAACCTAACATGGATATAATATTATACTATTATTATTAGATTATTATACCCAATCAAAGATCATCAGAATTACTATTATTATGCTTATTAATGTCCTCATGATATGTCCAAAGGTTCTGTGAAAGTGTTAATTAAAAACAATACCAGATAAGTGTTAGGAGAAAAGAGAAAGGATAGCAGGAGAGTTCACACAATTTGTGGTAATGATCAGTTTCTCCAGGACATGGTACTGTGTTGTTAATTTCTACAATAAAATCATTGATTTAATATGCACACTATCTTAAAGCAAAGTATAATTTATATTTTACAGTCTAAGTAACTTATTTCATATTCTTTTTAAAAATTCTTTATTGATTAAAGTATTACATATGTCTCCTTTTTCCTCTATTGACCTCTCCCCAGCCACTCCCACCCCCAGCACATGCCCTCACCCCGATGATGTCTGTGTCCATTGGTAATGTTTCATGTTCAATAGCCTTCCTAATAATTACAATACATTTTTCCTCTGGGAATTACATTATATTAGAACACTTTTCAATACTAAGGACAGTATTGAACATAATTTGAAGGAGTTGAGGTATCACTACTGAATTCAGACCAAATGATATACTGAAAGTCTAGACAACAGCAGTAGTTGTGGGCATAAGGAAGGACTTAAGGCTTTTTCTGAAATGCAACTTTTAATTTGTTAAATTCATTAATATGCTTTTGTCCTTCAATTTTTTTAATGTAAAAAATCTATTTTTTCTCAACCAGAAGATATCATTTAAACCTCTTCTATAGTTGAGTTGAGTAGGCTGAAATGATCTGTTCTAAACCCACTTTAAAATATGTGTTATTGTCTAGGCCAGAGAATTTTCCCCTCATTATCACCTCATAAAACAACTACTAGAGGAGACTAGACTTCTTACCCTAATGCAGTTGTAATGAAGTGAAAGTTTTCTGGTTTGCTTTGGATTCTTCCTCACAGGATTTTGCAACCCAAGCCAGAACATACCTTGGCTTGGCTCATGTATTAGTGCATTTTTTTCTTTCCTAAAAATTAGAGGTTGGAGACTGGAGAGCTTAAAAACAAGGAATTCTTAAACATTTTGTAGTTAGTCATTTACTGTGAAAATCACAAAAAGAAAAATCACCAAGTTTCATGAAATAATCCTAATACTGAGAGCTTTTAACAAGTTTAATGTAAACATTTAGAGGGCACTAATAGAAGCCCCATTATCCTCAGAGAGTAGCAGTCTCAAACACAGAGAAGCTAATCAATCATGGCTTCAAATATATGTACAAGTTGGGGACGTTTTAAGGAAGTAGAAACTATTAAAAAGAGAGATTGGATATTTGTGTTGTAAAATCTACATCTATCTTATTCTAAAAGACACTAATTAAAATCATTAATGGTTTAAACCCATTCAATAATTCTAATAGGCAATAAATGAAAATTTCATTGGTACCATTCTATAATTTTACATCAACCATCTAAAAAGTCAGCTGTAGTACTCATAATCTTTCTCAGGTGTTTAGAAAGAGAAGCAAGTACGTCTCCAGTGTTCCTCTACTTCACACACGAGGCAGTGTCTGAAGTACAGATTTTATAAACATGCCCCTTCACCACTCATGGAAAAATTCTGCTTTCTTAGTAACAACCACATCATGAGCTGCTGAAGTCTTTCTCAAGAAACCCACAACCACACACTAATGTAGCATATAAACTGTGATTTTCAGAGTTATTTCACAAAACAACTTGTACAATAGTGAATAAACATGCTTTTATTAATTTGTGAAATTTTAGGACTTGTCTGACTACACAAAATTAAGGAACAGTTTAGTCTTCATGTTATTCGCTTATCAATATATTTGGGAGAGAAATGGAAAAAGAAAAAATAGAGCAATAACTAAGAAAGATGGGATATTAAACTACATATTCTTGCTTTCCTTGGTGAAAATACTATAGGTTAATTTTCTTTTTGTCTTCATGAATAGATGCCACTTTATGCTTGAAGAACCCTTAGAAGCTGTAAATGAACCTACATTGTCTATTTTCCTAACTTAAGTTTTAAAATACATTAAATATTTATTTTACTTCACTGATAAATGTGGTATTTATTGAATTAAGACAATTTAAATATTCTGTGAAAACTTGTGAGGATTGTGTGTGTGTACATATATATACACATATATGTACATATGTATATATGTGTATATATGTATGTATATGTTTATGTATGTACATGTATGTTAAAATTATTGCATATGTATAACATGCAATATAGTTTCTAGATAAATTGTAGGTTAAATATTGTATCAGAATATTCTGCCCAATTCGGAAGGATTAAAGAATATAAGGAATTCTTTCCCCTGGCACTATAAAGCTTTAGCAAGAAAAAGGACACCATAAATTGATAGAATTGTTCAGAAACTCTACCACAGATTGTTTGTTACATAACATTTGTGAGTGCTGGAGAATTTATCTACATGTTCTGGGAAAACGCAGCTGTCCAAGACTGGGGACCTGCCATACATTCAAATATATTTAATTGTGTTTGAAGGGCTTACCATGGAAACCTGCTGGAGGACTAACATATATGAGAAAATTAAGTATGGAAAAGGGTCATTTTGTTGTAAATATGGTTGAATATTGGTAATATCTTTTGGGTTAACCTTATGTCTACACTTGAGGACAAAACATTGCATAGGAGATATCTCTTCATTAGACAAAATAAAAACCAGAGGGAGGACAGCTTAGAGTACATTTCAATTTGTGCTAAAAGCTAAGGGTGAAAAGTCTGAGGGGGAGAAATTAGCTCCATTATGATGATGTATTTAAGAAAGAGAAAGGTATGAAGCAGCACTGATTTATGAACCCAGTTGTATCGAGGATGTTCATGCACTTTTAGTGAGGCAGTGGGAGCAAACCATGACAAAAATAATTATGAGCTAATTTCTACAGTTTATGAGATGATTAATTGTTTCCATGGTTATTCATGTAGCCAATTATTATTTCATTCACTCAACAAATATTTACTGAAGTTCCACTATATACTAGAAATAGTGAGAGGTGCTGGAGATATGCTTGAAAAAAGAACAATTTTTATCATATTCTAGATGATAACTCAAATAAAGAAATAAAAGTTATAGTAAGGGGACAACTATAATATATTCAACCCTCCTCCTCCCGCCTTTTCTGCTTGATTTCTAATAAGCTCAAAACTGTTTCACTTGCAATAAAAGGGAAATATATGAAGCTTACTTGTGCTTTTGATTCAGTTTTCAACGTTAGTTCTCTCTTTGCCCAAATTTTCTTACCTGTTTGTTTTGGCTGTCCTATTACTTTGGAATGAGAAAACATAAATAAATTGAAAATAGCCGTGCTGATAAATAGATGTTATTATACTCTAAAAATCTGTTTTCTACTCCAAAAGAAATTGTTATCTTGAATGATAACCATGCAAAGGAGGAAAATTATAATGCTTGAAGTCAATGGGCCTGAATCACATTTTTGAAATGTCGCAAATCATGTATCCTTTGTGGGGACAGCAACAGTGAGAATTGTTACCAGAATGAGATGTGGCTGGCACTTGGAAGACCCTCAGTAAATGTTGGTTCAATCTAACTCCATGAATCCTAGGTTAAGATTGTGATGGGAGGCCCTTGAGATTTTCTCTCATTAGAATCTCCATTTGGTGGCCCCATCCACTTACTTAAATTATGACATATATCTCTGTTTCACTTGCTAAATTAGTTTCTAGCCATCAAATAGATAGTACTCCTAAATCTTCAATGAAATGACGCATTGCAAGCACTCAGGACTTGTGACAAATGAGTGAATAATTTTGGACCCTGGCATAAGAAGCCACCACCCACCTTTTTGTTAGGAATTGACAGCCCCCAGACCTCCCCATCCCTGTTTTACATAGTCCCTATTGAAAGCCCAGGCCTCCCCTTCAAATCTGATCAGAACATCAGCTCTCAGCCTCCTAAAATTTTCTCCTATCAATTAACTTTTCCATATCTTAAGCTTCATCTTGGCCACTTCCATGATTTAAGATCACTGCTTCTCAAATGAAACCAAGTTTTTTCTGCTACAGCCTGGGTACCTCATGTTCTCAAAGTGGAGTAGGTTCATGTTCTGCTCCCTAGAGCTCCTTGAATGCTCTCTAGTTTTTCAGCAGAAACTTACTTGAAGCTCATTGACTCCAGATGTCGCATCCTCTCTCCCTCCTCATTGCTAGTCACTCATCACTCTTGGTTCCAAATCTTCCTTTTGCAGCTCTCCTACCAACGTTCTGGCCACGCATCCACTTTCCACAAGTAAGATGGGCTAGTGAAAGCTGAGAAATGAGTATGAACAGTCACATGGCATATGTGACTTCTAAGCACTATAGGTGAGTCTCCATAAAGACATAAAGCTGAACTTAAATTACCAAAATTTGGTTTACTGCATCATGCTGGAACACAGTGTCAAAAAACTCAACATTAGATTAGCATGAAAGTAGTTCCACTACTCCCCGTGACTCCGAGTCATACATGTCCTTTGCTTTTCCCTTCACACCGCCCTGTTTTCCATTCCTTCTCCAAAGGGTATCACTCCCCCTCTGCCTATATATTCATTAGGCAGCAGCATCATTCATTATCATCTTCCTAGTTCACGCTGGCTGAGCCATTTCTTTGGTTAGACTAGATCTTGCCTGCAGAGGCTCCTCATTGCCAGAACCTTCGCCCTGACTGGGCTCCCATTAAGGGCATTTGAAGCCAATTTGTAAGGCCAACAAATAATATAGTGAGTTGTAAAAGTTTCCCTTTTATCTTGCTTTTGTGAATGCTTTATAAAGAAAGAAATTTTGGAGTTTAATGAACATGAAGACTTAGTGGTTCCTGGCCAGGGTGAAAGACTCCCAGCAGGGTTTTTTTGTTTGTTTGTTTGTTTACTTATGATGACATTTAACATATAAACAGGGACTTCTGATCTCATATTCTTTTTCATTTCATCAACTGTGAAGGCTTCAAAATATATATGAGAGGCAAATCTGACCCACTAAAGTGTACCTTCTCATGCAATGGCCTTTTCCTCCATTTTAACACCCTCACTTCCCCACAAAAGAAAACCCTTAGAGTCCAGGGGTGGGCAAACTTTTTGACTCGAGGGCCACAATGGGTTCTTAAACTGGACCGGAGGGCCGGAACAAAAGCATGGATGGAGTGTTTGTGTGAACTATTATAAATTCAAAGTAAACATCATTACATAAAAGGGTACGGTCTTTTTTTTTTTTTTTTAGTTTTATTCATTTCAAATGGGCCGGATCCGGCCTGCGGGCCGTAGTTTGCCCACGGCTGCCTTAGACTGACATTGCTAATTTCTAAAATCCCTGATGTTAAGCTTCTGCCTTCCAATCAACACCTTTGCACTTTCTTTTTTGCAAGTGCTTCTTCCATAGAAATCTTTTATCTTTATGGGAAATCGATTTACTCCACTGTATTCTCTGATTCCTCAATGTACTTTTTTCTTTATTTTTCCCTTTCCCCCAGCTCCAGTTGTACCGAACTTCATTATAATATTCCCTTGCACGCATCCTCAGTTTTTCATCTTACCTTCTTCAATCGCATTTTCCAATAAAAATTCATACTCTGGATGAAAAATTAGAAAATACCTTACTTGACCTCATTCATAGATAAGCCACTTCCTGTCTACTCAATCAGATAGAAATAGGCATTGGGTTGGCTACCATTGTAAAGACTGGAAAACTTCTGTTACTACTGTACCTGCTTCCTGTTTCTCTATTTCTATCCATATCCCTTAGTGTCTGTCCCTTCTATTAAACTTATAAATTCTGCTTTGTCAAGTGGTAAAGTGTCATGCTCAAGGTGGGGTTTTTTTGTTGTTTTATTGTTCCAATCTGGCTTTAGCATCTGTTCCTGCTTAATATGCTGTCTTTCCTCTTTTCAAGCAACTTTGGGAAGAGTTCAGGCTACTTTGATTTCTGGCCGGATTAACAAAAAAAAATCATTTGCATTCTTGGCATTCTTTCCATTTTCTTCTTCTTATGGGACATTGTTAGAGTCTGTGTAGCATTCCCCTACAACATATATGTATAATTTTTAAAGGAATTTCTGATATATTTCTAAGTTAGGTTTTTAACATTCAAGTTTTACTGAAAATAAAATTTTGTCAGAAATTTATTATAAATGGAAATTATGTCATTTCCCTTACAAATATGTGAAAAATTTACCACAGAATTGAATCCTAAGTTTCTTAAATATCCATTTTTTAATTTGCTTTGTTATTATGATGATAATTTTGAAACTATTGACTATTCATTCACACAGGTTAGCATTCCTTCTCCTTGTCTCACAGTTCATATTCCATGAGTTTTTCTGCCATATTTTTATATCTTCATCCAATGTTGGGTAAACTAAAATGTATATATTTTTTATCCTGACTCTTGACTTATAAGTATTTGGGGGGGGGGGGCGGAGAAGCACTTAAAATGGTTATATTCTAAATTCATGCTAGCCAAATCTTATTTGGATTCCAAAAGCTACTCTGCATCCTTTTACTTCCATTTTGCACATCCACAATTCCAATCATCTTGCCTCAAGCCCTCAAGCATATATCATATCTCAAATATCTGAGTAGATGCCTTTTAATTCTATTGTATTGAAAATGGGGGTGAGAATTAACCTCAACTCTTTTCCCTATTGCTCAAATTCTTCCGATGCATAATCACCTTTTTTTTTTTTCTATTTTCCCTCCAAATCAGAGGAAGAAACACCCTCTTATTTTTAAGACAGTTCCTTCTATTTGTGATAATTGATATCATGCTGTTCTCTGGACTCTTTTTTCAACAGCCCTGTCTGTCACATATATTTATATATACTTAGTCCACCTAACTCTTTTCCATAAATCTGCAATCATTTCAACTTTTCCTTTTGCTAATGCTTTATCATGATTCTTCCTCAATCTATTGCTCTTTATCTAATTCTCTGAATTTCTGTCAGCATCATGTGACATGATCACTTTTCAGTGACTTCGCTCACTTCCCTTTTGCAAGTCTGCACTCTCTTGATTATCTTCCTAACTCTAAAATCTTGTGCTTTCACTCTTTTGCCCAATTTTGCATCAACTCTTCTGTTTCCTTACATACTTTAGTTTGGTGCTTTCAAACACATGCCATTATTTCAAACCTCACTTCCATGCAAAAGACTATGAAAACATTGTCTCTAGGTGCGTCCTGTTCCCCAATCCTCTGGCCTGTGTTTTCACTACATTCTGAAATGCTTGGTGGGGAGGGGGGATCTGGAGACTCTTCAGACTCTGTGTGTCTCTCCTTCAGACCTGTTCCTGGTCCTGGTTTCCCAGTTTCTTGTGCAAGATGACTGCAATCTCTTTGTACAATTAATTCCTTGAAACCATCAGTTTTACCTTTATGATATCTTTGCATCCATCTCTCAGTTCTTCAGTAGCATGGATTAAGTACCTTAATCACTTATAAATAAATTATACCTATTCCTCAGCTGAAAACTTTAAATGATATGCTAAAAACAAAGGAATCAAGACCAAAACAAGATAGGAGGTAAAAGATAATTTAAGCAAAATGTCATTATTTCCATTGGAAATGTTTTACTTCATCTCAAAACTTCAAATTCCTATCACTATCATTACTTCAGAAAAACTTGAAAACAACCTAATTACAAATAAAGTGACATAATATTTTCCCATAGAAAACATAGGCTAATTACCTAAGTACAGTGATAGCAACATTTTTTTTAAATGGCAGATGAGGCAAAATAAAATTTCCCATTGCTTATTGCCCAAGAAAAATTCCTTTCTAAGTCTCAGTTTTCTCTATATATGTGACAAAAATGGGTGTCCTAGCTCTTCCTCTCTTCCTCGTTCTATTCTCCTTCACTCAGAGATAAAAAGAAAGCATATATTTTTAGTAAATGGCACTTATACTGAGAGCAAAATGATTGAAATTTTGAGAGCGACACATGGAATGCTTTCCTGAGATAGCAGGATAGAAAAGAGGAATTCTCAAATCTCCTCTAAACTCTCAACTTTCACATCTGTGTCCCACTACAGTTCTCTGAGTGCACCTCAAAATGGGGAACTTTCAGAGGAGGAGAATTGACTGTAGTTCACCTGCTCAGGAGGCTAAGAACTCTGAACGGAGAGGTAGAAGTAGAATAAGAGGCAGTGAGAGTGAAATAATCACCTCGCATTGAAAAGATGTCACGCACATGTCCCAGCACAAGTACAGAGGAAAGAGTCCATGTACGTGAAGAGCCACCGCAGTGATCCTGAGCACTGAATTCCTCCTGAGAGGTCACACGCCAGAGGGATTTACGAGTGTGAACGGCAGTAGAGATTCAGAGTCCAAGTTCTTTTTTCATCATTTTTTTTGGGGAAAAAGCTAGATAAGAGAATGTTCATTAATGGAGGGACTCCATTCTAATGAATCTTTCTTTAGAACTTCTTTCACCAAGAATTCAAACATGGAAAGCACCCAATCAACAGAATCGTTCCAAAATAATAGTTAATGGCCCTCCTCTTTGCAATATGTTTCTATAGTTTTTTACACCTGATGGTGCTGTGGTCTGTCAGGCTTCCACTGTGGGAAGGCCAAGTAATTTGTGTCTCAAATCAGTGATCTATCTATACTAATACCTATATTAATAAAAGGGTAATATGCTAATTAGACTGGATATCTTCCAGACATCCTTCTGGACAAAGCTGCAGTGGCTCGGTGGCTGCTAAGGCCGGGGCTCAGGCCTCGCAGCTGCCACGGCCGGCAGAAGCAGCAGCAGTAGGGTGATGGGGGCAGCGCCTTCCCCTGGTCAGCCCAGTCGACTCACTCAGAGGGAGGCCAGACTGTGGCTTAGACCCGCTCTCCACCAGGAACGAGCCTAAGCCATCAGTAGGACATCCCCAAGGGCTCCCGGACTATGAGAGGGGGCAGGCCGAGCTGAGGGAGCCCCCCCACCCCCCCGTGCATGAATTTTCATTCATCAGGCCTCTAGTTTGTATATATTTTTCTTCCCTCAAAAGGTATCACTTAATAACTTGTTTACTCTTGTATGCCACCCAAGATGTCTGCCACAATGTCTTATATAATAAATATTGCTCATATAGAACTATTTAATCTGATTATTTGATGTTTTCAAATTAAAAAATGAAATTTATTCATATCAATTGCTGCAAAAATTAAATTTAAAATACGAATTCTTTAAACATTGCAAATATCTTTGAAATCTCAGTTTCTATGTCATTGTATATTTTCATGTTGAATCTTTAGTAGGAAGAGTTGAATATGAGTTAGTAAATTTTACTTGTAACTTTTTGCTGAAAACAGATGATGATATTGACCTATTTTGGCATGTCCAATAAATTCTTTAAAATGTATAAATTAGCCTGGCTGGTGTTGCTCAGTGATTGAGCGTTGACCTGTGAACCAGGAGGTCACGGTTTTGCAGAAGGCAGCCAATCAGTGATTCTCTCTCATCATTGTTTCTATCTCTCTCCCTTCCTCACTGAAATAAATAAAAATACATAAAAACATGTAAATTAGAGAATTCATAAAATAAGGCAAACTCGGATAAATATAGCTCCTCATTATTTAGTTTGTAAAGTATTAGCCATTGGTTGGTAGAGTATATAAAGTCTACTAAACACTTGAGTAAACATAACTGGAGTGAATTTCTATTGGCCGCACATTTAATTTAGACTACATGGTGTGTTTTTATTATATGTAAATCCATTAACTTTCAAAAAAATCTAGATGTTTCAGTTTTCCTAAATTTGGATTTGATGGTATTATTTTAATTAGCATGTTTCTTTTAGATATTAGTATTTTGCCTTTATTGCTCTTAGATTTATTCATTCTCTTATTCAAAGTGTAGATACCAATTCCATTTATAGGCCACTTTATGAGTATATTACTAAATTTAAAAAGTTGAAAAATATATATCTCTGCCCTTACAGGGATTGAAGCAGGACATGCAAACAATTACAATATAATGTGTCAACTGCTTTAATGGAGGTTGGTGGGATGCCCTGAGCACGTGGATTCCTGTGTCAGGCTGCCTAAGGCTGGGCGTGTATCTGAGAGAAATTCACACTTAAATTGAGTCCACTCATGAATAGAATTTTGACAAACTTCCTCCAGGAAAGGTATCACACGGAAGAGTTATCTAAGTGAATTTATACAAAATGTCTCCCAGCCAAGGGGTTGGAAAAAATATGGTGACAAGACCTTATTGACCAATATGATGCTGTCATTGTGTTATCTACTGAACTAAAGGCTGAACTAAAAATAACTCAATGTAATTATTTCTTTACACAGGATGACTTAGTCACAGATATTGTTACATAGTAAAGTACCTCAGAAGCCAGTCCCTTAAAGCAGATGGGGTTCAGCTGCCCTAGGATGTGTCCAGCGGGGCAGCTTTGCACTCTGTCCTCCTGGAGCCAGCAGGCTGTCCAGAGCATAGTCCTCCTCTGGCAATGGCCGAGGTGAGACAGCAAGCAGAAACATGTGAAACCTCTGGGGCCCAGGCATGAAACGGGCATCACTCGTGTCTGTTGTTCATTGGATAAAACAAGTCACATGTTTGAGCTCAATGTCAAGGGACAGGAAGTATACTCTACAGATGATGAGGTCAGGGCAAAAGGGTTGATGAAGGAAGAGTGAACACTGGGCCCAGTAATGCAGCCTATCACACCCAGCAACGTACAAACCCCCTCCTTCTCCACCAATTTCTCATACAGGCTTTAGGAACCTTCTTGGGAGTTACTCATCCTATCTCTACAGAGAACAAAAGTACACAGGCTTGTGTTGCTGTTTTTTGTTTTTGTCTCAATGGTCTTTATCTCCACTAGTACCTTTGAACTAAACCTATGTGATTTCATGTCTGTCACAGGGAGAAACAATGTCGAATGATTAAAGATAATGAGCTTTGCAATTAGCAAGACCTGAAGGACAGACCCAACTTCACCACTTTTTCCGTGTGAACTTTGCAGATCTAAAATGTAAATGAAGGCCAAGTTGGGTCTTTTGTAACTAGCAAATTAGTTAAAATGTTCAGTAGCTAGAAACCACAGTGCAGCTGTAAATGACACTCATTAAACTACAAAGTAATTTTCCTCCAATGCTCTTAACCTATGAGTTTCTAAAACATTGTATAGACCATATAGATAAACACACTATTTGTTTTTTGCTGAAGAGATAGTAATTTACACTGGAAATGGTGAAAATGTTAAGTTACAATAAAAGGCCACTTCCAACTTTGCCATCTAGAAGCTCACTATTGTTCATAACTCATAATTGAAGCCTTATTACATTATCCTACTGCACAGCGTGATTTCCTGTTATTTGTCTAATGTTTTTTAAAGAACAGTAATTTAATAACTATAGTGATACTCATCCTTGGCCCCTAACAAATGTACTATTTCATGAAGCCTGTTTATAAAATACTGTCATAGTCGATGTACGTTCCATGCTTGCCATTAGGTGACTTGAAAACAATGCAAAACAGAAAAACAATCCCAAAGTCTTGTGATGTTACTTTCACAAAGAAAGGAACTTTAACTTTTAGGGCACTACGCTTTTCTCTTGAAAGCACTTTCCATTTATATTTGCTCCTGAGAAAATTGATTTTACTCCTTTCTCATAGGAAAGTCTGAACCATGCCTTTCATTGACAGGGAAACATTGTTAAATTTTATTTTCTACCCCACACATACATATCCTAGCACTACACAGTATTGTCTAACCAAAAATTCTAAAACTATAAGTAACATCTATTGTTTTGTTTTATATTATTAAAAATATAGATGAAGTATAATAGTTGAAGAAAATTTTGAATTAACCTTTTATTTCAGATTTTGCAATAAAATTGATGCATCTAAATAATTGTTTAACTTAGTAGGGAATGGATAAGGAGAAGAGACACAGAATAGCTATTTTATATATACTATTTCTTTATATATACTCTAGAGCAGGGGTCCTCAAACTACGGTCTGCCAACCACATGCGGCCCGTCGAAAACATTTATCCGGCCCGCCGGGCATTTCAGCTGCTGCTGCCTGTCCTGCTTAGTAGCAGACTCGTCCCAGGCCCGCAGTGCGCATGTGTGGAATGTCTGAGGGACAGTGAACTGGCCCCCTGTTTAAGAAGTTTGAGGACCTCTGCTATAGAGGCCTAGCACATGAAATTCCTGCGTGGGTGTGGTCCATAGGCCTGGCCTGTGATCAGTGCCACCTTCACCCCCATTTCCCATTCACCATCGGGTGATCAGAGCCTGACGGCTGGGGGGAGGGACCGAGAAGTCAGCTGTTCTGCCTGCTCGTTGGCCCCGCCCCTGCTGCGTGTCGCCCTCTATGTGTCGGGCAGCTGGGGGGGGGGGTTGGCCTGGTGCTACCAGTGTCACCCGCCACCCACCCCCAGTTTCTTGTTTGCCATGGGGCGATTGGAGCCTGCCAGCCAGGGAAAAGGACCAAAAAGTGGTCAGTGCACCTCATAGTGACTGGTCAAGTGGTCGTTCTGGTCCTTCCACCCTTAGGGTCAATGTGCATATTATCCTTTTATTATACAGGATAGAGGCCCAGTGTACAGCTAGGGGCCAGCCGGCCTGATCTTATGGGGGCATCCGATCAGGGTGGGGGTCCCCGCTGGGGGGCGGGACCAGTCGGGGCAAGGGGCCATGGGTGGTTTGCAGGCTGGCCACACCCCAGATTGGGGTGGGGTCCTCCGCTGGGGGATGTTGCTGGCAGGGGTGAGGAGCCTCGGTCATTCTGGTCTCTGGTTATTCTGGTTCCGCCGTTTCGATCGCTAGGCTTTTCTTATATAGCATACCCCATATCTGAAGCTGATTGATAACTAAGATAACTAGATATCAGAAACCTAGATGTGATATTTACAAACTTTTTAAATATCCTTTTTAATCTTGGAAAGCAAAGATCAGACTTAGGGAGTGTTGTATCTTTTAATAGTAATAATCTTCAATGAGGCTTATACTGAAAACATTTTTTTTAACCATGAGAGTTTGCTGTCCTCAAGGTCCTGTCTTTTAACTTTCACACCTATTCTGCCTTGTCATTATGGAAACAAATAATCTGTTATCAAAATGCCTTTGTTTAGTAGTCAAAATATGATCTAGAGCAGGGGTGGGCAAACTTTTTGACTCGAGGGCCACAATGGGTTCTTAAACTGGACCGGAGGGCCGGAACAAAAGCATGGATGGAGTGTTTGTGTGAACTAATATAAATTCAAAGTAAACATCATTACATAAAAGGGTACGGTCTTTTTTATTTTTAGTTTTATTCATTTCAAACGGGCCGGATCCAGCCCGCGCGCCGTAGTTTGCCCCCGGCTGAGCTAGTCCCGTAGTTTGCCCACGGCTTATCTAGAGTCATCAGTGGAAAGAGGTTATTAGGCCAGTGACACCAAGCTGGGATGATATGATGGAATCTTCCTAGGAATTAAATCAAATGTGATTTCTGTTTATCACAGTTTGGTATCTATTTTACTTTTAAATGTATTTTATAATCTAAAGTAGGTCTTACCCATTATTTTAGGCAGAAAGTACATCTGGACTGTTCTAAACATATTGAATAAATTCCTTAATACCATATAGTTGTTTTGAAAAATTTTAAAAGCAGTAGAAACTTTATTGAAATGGGTTGTCTGTCCTTAAAACCAAAGAAAAATTATATCTTTAACTTCTACCAGAATTTCTTTCTGGAGGGCTTAGAATTCAGACTTTTCTTTGTTACACTATTTTATTTTGGATTTATTAATTACCATTCTAGTTAACTGAATCATACTTTTGGTGAGTTTCAGGAAAGAATTCTTGACTTGTAATGAACCAAGCTAGGTTTTTTGTTTGTTTGTTTGTTTTTTTAAATTCACATCTGGGTCTAGTGTCTTACAGGTGGGAGCCATTTTATATTGTGGAATTCCAGTGCGGTAGCTGCAACTTCAAATCTTTCAGACATATATATATTTTTGATTTTACGTTGGTTCTGTTTAGTGTTTGAGAAACATGTATGCAAACGTTTTAGTTCCATGATACTATCACATGAATGCATGGAACAGGAGAGCGAAGGCATACTCCTAGGGGTCGCTGCTGTGAACACAGGCAGCACACCCATGTGTCTGTTGGCGCACGTTCTCTCACTTCCAAATGAACACTTGTTCTGGGATCACCTTTGAAATGACAGCATTCTCAGTAGTGCTGGTTTCTGCGGCCTTCGCTTGCTAGTAGTGACCAACAGCACAACCAGAATCAATCTCTGTCAGGCTTGTAATTGAGCACTTCCCTAATTTATGAGACAGTTTTCCCATTAACAACAAAATCTCGAGAATTAAATAAAAACAGACCTTCACAAGTGCCGCTGCATAGGTGAATGTGGGATAAACATTGATAAATGCGGGGGCCTTGTGCAAGCCTGACTTTGAAAAATTCCATGTCACAGTTTTAGGTCACATTTTGACAACAATTAGGAACACTGGAATAAATAGTTGGCAATTCTTCTTTGTTTTGACAGGGGATGGAAAGCCATCTTTACCAAGAAAAAACCTATTTTATGAATACCAATTGCATGACCATTGTGCTCAGCCATCTTGCTGTGACTGAGAATCTGTAGGCACTTCTGTTATAAAGTGGAGTAGAATCCTTTTGAAGATTTGAAAAATTGGGTTAAGCTGTTTTCACCTCATTATTTCTAAAATTCCTATGCCACTGCAATTCCATGCTTCATATGGAACCCACAAAATGTTTTAAAAAAATTGAATGTCCAGTTAAACTTTATTTTTAGTATGAAAAAAATCTAACTGTGATATTTTGTGGCATGTTCCAAGAAAAATCTAAATGACTCAAGAGTGCTGGCTGAAATGCTAAGTCTGTGAAGTTTATTATAATTTTATCTTATTTAAGACCTTTAAAGATCTACCTGTTGGTAGCCTAATCATGAGTTAATTTCTTGGATTACATGCATCTGTGTATTTATATTGATCTAAAGACTATAACAAGAGAGAGTGATATTTTATGGGTTGGGCTTAAACTGTATGCATACAAAATTAGCCTGTCTTTTTAAAAATTTAATATTTTTATCAATTTCAGAGAGGAAGTGAGAGGGAGAACGAGATAGAAACATCAATGATGAGAGAGAACCATTGATCAGCTACCTTCTGCACACCCCCTACTTGAAGTCGAGTATGCAACAGGGTATGTGCCCTGACTGGGAGTCAAACTGTGATCTCCTGTTTCATAGGTCAGCACTCAGCGACTGAACCACACTGGCCAGACCCATTCTATATAATAAAAGGCTAATATATGCAAATCTACTGAATGGTTGCTATGATGTGCACTGACCACCAGGGGCAGACACTCAAAGCAGAAGCTGTCCCCTGGTGGTCAGTGCACTCCCGCAGGGGGAACACCGCTCAGCCAGAAGCTGGGCTCACGGCTGGCGAGCGCAGCGGCAGTGACCAGAGCCTCTCCCGCCTCTGCAGCAACACTAAGGATGTCTGACTACCGGCTTAGGCACGCTTCTCCTAAGGAGGAGCTGGTAGTCAGACATCCCCCAAGGGCTCCTAGACTGCAAGAGGGCAAAGGCCAGGCTGAGGGACCCCACCCCCACCCCGAGTGCATGAATTTCGTGCACCGGGCCTCAGTCCTGTCAGAAATTTGAACAAGTTCTTCCTGAAGCTGCCAATTAATCACATGAACAGAGTTTGACAATTCAATTAAAAATTGATTAGTAACTCTGCAGCCTATATAGTCATTGCATCTACCTTATTCAGGATTCTCTAAAGGAAACCAATCAAAGCAAAAAAAAAAAAATCTAATTAATTAAACACAAACTTTCATCATATATTTACGAATAAGGATAAATTATTGAAAATTCTGGAAATTGGAATGTGATATGCATATCCTGTAAAGGTAGAACCTATAATAAGTGTGTATGTATGTATACATACATATATGTAGTTTCATGTATACTAATACACACAGAACATAGCGCACTACTTTAGGTCGTCTGGGTTACACTCGTATTACACATTATAGGGTGTTCCTGGTTGGTGAAGAAACAAGCTCAGGGGGACTGTCCCTTCTCCACATGGTGATTCAGGACCTTCGAGCACCTTCCATTCTGTGGCTCTGCCACCCAGTAGGGCCATGTTATTCAGCCAAAGGATAGCAAAGAGAATTCATGGTTGTAGACTCACATCTTAAAGTCCATTCCTGAGAAATGGCACTCCTTCTTCTCACATTCTGTTGCCCAGAAGGCAGTCACATGGCTACAGATAACCACAACTCTAGCTATGGTGTCAACTAGGAAGGAGAGGAGAACACAGATTGGTTCTGCTACCCTATATAATAAAGAGGTAATATGCAAATTAACCCTCACACCCTCACAAGATGGCTGCCTACGATCAGGCCGGCAGGGGAGTTAGTGAGGGGTGACCAAATAAATGACTGACCAGCAGGCTGCGTGGGGTGACCGTGTCACCTCTGACACGTGTGTGATAGGTTCGCCATCACTGGGTTAGGTGGTGATCAGGCTGGCAGGCAGAAGCAGTTACGGGCAACCAGGCAGGCAGGCAGGAGAGCAGTTGGGAGCCAGCAGTCCCAGATTGGAGATGGTGCAGGCTGGACTGAGGGACACCCCCCTCCAGTGCACGAATTTCATGCACCGGGCCTCTAGTCTATAATAATAAAAGCATAATATGCTAATTAGACCAGACAGCTGAATGACCTTCCAGCCATCATTTTGGACGAAGCTGCAGTGGCGGGGGCTGAGGAAGGGGTGCTCAGGCAGGCAGGTGAGCAGTTAGGGATGATCAGGCAGGCAGAGTGGTTAGAGTTGATCAGGCAGTCAGGCAAGTGGTTTAGGGATGATCAGGCAGGCAGACAGAGGCAGGGGCAATCAGACAGCCAGTGGAGCAGTCGAGGGCGATCAGGCAGGCAGGCAGTGGAGCAGTCAAGGGTGATCAGGCAGGCAGGCAAGTCATTAGGGGTGATCAGGCAGGCAGGTGAGCAGTTAGGGGCATCAGGCAGGCAGACAGAGTGGTTAAAGGTGATCATGTAGGGAGAGTGGTTTGGGTGATCAGTCAGACAGAGTGGTTAGGGCGATCAGGCAGGCAGACAGGCAAGCAGTTAGGTGTGATCAGGCTAGCATGCAGAGTGTTTAGGGGCAATCAGGGAGGCAAGTGAATGGTTCGGGGTGATTGGGCAGGCAGGCAGTGGCAATTAGGGGTGATCAGGCAAGTTGGCGAGCAGGTAAGGGTGATCAGGCAGGCAGGTGAGTGGTTAGGGGCGATCAGGCAGGGAGCCAGAGTGGTTAGGGGTGATCAGGCAGAAAGGCAGAGTGGTTAGGGGCAGTCAGGCAGCCAGGCAGGCAGGTTAGGAGCCAGTGGTCCCGGATTGTGAGAGGGTGCAGGCCGGGCTGAGAGAACCCCCTCCCCCATGCGCAAATTTTGTGTACCAGGCCTCTAGTACTTAATGACCAGAAATTCTCATTTAAATTTCTATCTTTTCTACTCTGAACTAAACTATTTAGCAATCTCCCATAATTGGAATGCAGCAGTGATTAAGCAATGAGATCTCAGAGCATTTAATATAGATATTGTAAAGTACATGAATTAAAGTACTTGCACTTTAAATGTAACAGAGACAGATTCTAATTAATTTTTGCTCCTTGTGTAGTCCTGATGTGTTAGTTGGCCTTTTAGTCTACCATAAATTAAAAGAAATAAATGAGAATGGAAAAAAAATAGATGTTGCCATAAGCAGGTACACAGAAAACAGCCTCCTATGCAAGGAAGACAGATAAATAAATACATAAATTAATTGATCAGTCTTGGTAGTTTTAAGCTATTTAGTATATGGTCAAATTATCTACTTATCTTTCAAATATAGTGCCAATATAATGTCTCTCTTAAAACTTTCTTTATCTCCCTTTATCAGAATTATCACCATCTCCTCTGGGCGTTAAATCTCAATATTTTTTATTGACCTCCACTATGGCATTTATAACATTTTCCCTTTTTCTAAACTCTAAGCTTTTTGTAGACTAGAATTTTGTTTTTAAAATCTTTCCTCACTCTCCTGACATAAAAATAGTTGAAATGGATGAATTAAACCACATTCCGGTGATAGCAGATGAAATCTTGTATTATAACGGGGGGAAAAGTATAATATACAATACAATTTTAAAATGAATGGTCAGATTATAACATTTTCCTTATAGAAGCTAATTTTGAGTTGTCATTAAAGCTTATTCACCTACATATATATATATATATATATATATATCTAAATTAAAATGCAGATGTAATATTACACATCTATCAATATCCTATACTGTTGTTAAATATGAAAAATAGAAATGAGTCCAGTGCTGATGTGGCTATTATATGAATTGCATTTTAACATAGCTTAATTAGAGCTTGCATAGCATAAATACAGACACGGACAATTTAAATATCATGAGTTAATCATTCCACAAATTTCATTTGGATCTTTAGCATAATATTCCACCACCTCTATAAATGATGAGAGACAACAGATAAAATCTAGCAGGAGAGTTTTGTATGTTCTGGAATTCATATTGAGTTTGAAGGTCCTAGGTACAGTGCCTCAGTGAAATGTCCATTACAGGTCACTACTGAGTAACACGTCCATGCACATCCTCTAATGAACATCTGTGAACTGACTGTCCTCTTTGTCCAGATCACCTAACTCCCAATTAACCATGTGTTTCTGAGACAAGATAATTTTATATTTTTGAAATCCACAAAAATAAGAAGCATAGAACAGACTGTCAAACTATAGTGGGAAGGCAGGGGAGGGTTGTTGCGGGGGTGGGTAAGAGATCAACCGAAGGACTTGTATGCATGCATATAAGCATAACCAATGGACACCGACACAGGGCGGGGAGGAAGAAGGGGAGGGCATGTGTCAGGGGGTAGGGGAGGCCAGGGGGAGGTCAGTGGGGGAAAAGGAGACTTAGGTACTGCTATTTGTAATACTTTAAACAATAAAAAAAAGCACAACACAAAAAAAATATTAACCAAACTTTCATTCATCAGTTGTTTAAAATCTTCGGTACGTCTTAAATTTTGCAAGGTGAACAGCATTGTTTTAACTAGCTACATCTCTTTCTTATTGTGCTATCATATTTAGAAAGCGTTCTCTTATGGACATTTCGGTGAAAGATCATCTGGATGGTAAATTTTCTATTTCAAAAATATTGTTTCAATCAAATTTCTGCTTAGTGGATACACATACTTAATTTTTGGGGCTATGAATCATACATTTTGTAGATAAAAAAACAATCATATATGCACTTCATAAAATGGTTAGGGCATAAAAACAGCCTGTATTGATACCACAACTGAACTACATGTCAAATTAGTTGCTAAGTCTAAGATTCCC
>NW_006293700.1:5120945-5123054 GCF_000327345.1 Myotis davidii
GATCAAATGATCATTCTGAAATAACCACAAAAGGCAATATAGGCTTATAAACTCCAAAATAACATAAATACACATCAGTTTCTCAAAGCATATTTTTTCTAAAAACTAGTATGTAATCAGAATAAATATGAAACAAAATCTAAAAGCATCATAATTCATGCAGATGTAAAAAAAAAAGTGTTGTTTTCTCTGATGCCTGAGATTGACCTGTCTTCATTCAGCACATGACCTTGTCCCCTCTAATCAAACTTAATTAATCTGGCTGATTTTTGCATCTCTAACTATTAAGGAGCTTGAAGAAAGAAGACCAGAGAGCTATGAACAAGCTAGTACTTAGAATGAAATTCCAGAAATATTGCATATCGGCCCTACCAATTATTTTATCTTTATACATGAACAGTCAATTTACAGGAGAGTCTTAAACACCTCTACTAAAAATTCATAACATCAAACAGACTATAGTGCAGGGTCTCCAGAATGTTTTGACATATTCAATAATTAATGACATCAGTTGCATCCTAATGAAACTCCCTATATTTCCATCATAAATGATTAGAAGATTGTATAATTTGTTCAAAGGTACCTTTGCAAGATTAATGTAAAAGAGAGTCTCTTATCAACATGAAAAACTTTCTTAGGTCTTGTGATGAGGTGTTTATTTTTTTCCCTAGTGGAAAATATTAGCTAAGATTTGAAAGAAATTCAAATACTTGGATTAAGCGTATGTTAAATTGTACCAGAAACAGCTGCATGACTTTCTTTCTTCAGAAAACCGGCAGAATGCCTCGGAAGTGGATAGAGGTAGTAGTATCACTGAACTATTTAGCTTGCACTAAAAGGATATTCACTTGGTACCATCTTGACCAAAGCAAGGGAAGTGTCCGTACGGTGGCACTGTGAAAGTACAATGTTTAAATACAGCCAGGCAGAAGCCAGTGGATAATGCTCAGTAATGGGTTAATCAATACTTATTATGGTTTTATTGGTTCACTAAAGAGAGAACAGAACCTAGTGAGCACAGAGCTGAAAAAAATCACTGCATCTGATCTAGATAACATCTACTCTCCCTAAGGGATTTCCCTATTCAAGAATCCAATTTACTATGCCTGATTGACAAGGATTGGATCCCAGGGAATCACATCACTCTTTTTAGGACCCAATAAAATCCTAATAGATTTGTCTGACTGGCCAGGGGACTTCCAGTTTTACTAAACTGAGGTGGTTTGTTGCAATTAGCCTCATTCTACTTGCAGTTGAAAAACTAGGCTATTAGGAGTCACCCCCCCTCTTTAAGTGCTGGGATGCATGGCTGGAAGGAGGTTCTGTGCTGTATAAAAGAAGACCTTTATGATAAATTGTAAACATTTGAAAGCTTCTGAAAAATGGCAATCCAAACAGGATTCAAATGAAAGGGGGCCAAGTCCAGCTAAACTGCATGCAAGTATGGGAACAGAAGGAAACCTCTCTGTCTGAAAGCAGTTTTGATGTGTACCTTTTGCTATCCGAGCTTCCCCTTTAATATCTGAAGTTTGAAGAAAATCATTTGCCACAGCAAAAACCTTGTAGATAGTTGTTCTTGTATCTGCTCTTTTTTTCCTACAGATAATGTTTTTATACTAAGCAGTTAACTTGTTCAGCACTCTGTGTGTTTTTTATTACTATTATTTTTAGTCCTCACCTGAGGGTATTTTCCCCCCATTGTTTTGTAGAGAGAGTGGAAGGGAGAGAGGAAGGAGGGAGGGAGGAAGGGAGAGGGAGAGGGAGAGGGAGAGGGAGGAAAGAAGAGGGAGGGAGGAAAGGAGAGGGAGGAAGGGAGAGGAAGGGGGAAGGGGTGGAGGAGAGGAAGGGGGAGGGAGAGGAGGAGGGGTAGGGAGAGAGGGAGAGGGAGAGGGAGAGGGAGAGGGAAATATCAATGTGGGAGAGACATTAATTGGTTGCCTCCTGCACCATCCTGCTAACCTGCAACCCAGGAACATGCCCTGACTGACAGTTGAACCTGTGACCTTAGGTGGGCAGGCTGATGCTCTAACTGCTGAGAAACACAGGCCAGGGCCACACTGGTTTTTGATCATGGCTTATGATCTTGGTGGCTCCTAAGAAGTCGGAAAG
>NW_006293700.1:5123099-5126266 GCF_000327345.1 Myotis davidii
GAATGTGATAATAACTTGAAGTCAGGGCTGAAATATAGCTGAAAGAGAACTTTTAAATAGTATACATTGTGTTTGGGAGCAAACATCCTTTAATATAGAATCACTGGCATAACCCACTTCCCTATAGATTTGTGTCTGCTCTTTTATAAGGTTATAAATGATACCTTGTGTTTAAACTGAATGGATTTCATAATCAGAAATACATTCACTTATGAAATGTCTTTGAATAGTCATCATGATTTACTCTTTTCCTTTAGTCATGGATGGACGTTATTGATATTTAGAGAATGCACATTACCAACATCCTACATGATAGTTTCCAACTCAAAAATCACCAGCTAAAAAGGCTATACTAATTTAGTGCAAAAACCCATTGCCAATAAGAGATGTCTGACTATTTGTGGTGGTAGATATTTTAAATATATGAAACAAACATATAAAACTTATATGTTTAAACATATAAAATTATGTACATAGAGGTGTAGAATATTGCCACATTTAAATATATTAATATTTTAATCATGCATAACATTCAGTGACTGTTATAAAGATAGAAAGAAATGTAAAAACAAAAGGAGAGATGGAGGGAGGTAGAAGGAAAACAAGAAAGCAATTGAATAGAAGACTATTGATAAAATATTTGCACAATTACTTAAGTAAAATTATAACTAATTTTAATGTTTTTATTTTGTTTTGCTCTAGTTTTAAATGAAGACACACTTGTGTGGAATAAGAAAAGTGTTAATTTTATTAAAAGTTAAAATGTGATATGTGGTTAAGTAGGATGATGCAGAAATTATATTTGTAAACATTATAATTCTAAGGAGAATTTGCATAGCCTCAAAAATGTCAGAGTGATATTGTAGAAGATGAGTGCAGGTGATTTTTAAGATATTACTGTACAAGTTTATTTTATTAATATCTTGTTAAAATTTGCAGCATAAGTTCTAAGTAATTCTGACACTCTCAAAATGAAATATCTTACCTAAAGCTAAAATATTTACTTCACCTTAGCACATGCTGAACTGTTTCCAAGGACTAACAAATCAACTTAAAGAAGTCTATAGAAGTTATTGGGTTAATTTTAATCAGAATATGGAAGTAATATTATTGAATTATTATTAGAATATGGAGATGATTGCTTAGTAGATTGAAATTTCTCTCATTAGGATTTTTTAACATTTGTTTATAATTATGATTCCTTTTTTTGCTCTAGGACTTCAATGATTTATTGCTGTTGGTTAAGAGTTTAGTAAGAATTTTCTAAATATTTTAGATAATATCAATTGTTTTCCATATATACTTTGCTAATTAATATCATTTAGTTTTTATTGCTGCTAATTTTTATCTATAGCACAACTAGCAGTATTTCATCCACACATTACTATATGTAATTTTCACGTTTAATATAAAATTTTAATTTTAAAAGGCAACTCAATTCAGGGGATTTATATTCAAAATCAATATAGATGCTTAGAGAAAAAAATGAAAAAGATTCCAGTTTAAATAATGATCATAGCCATATATTTGTCTATCTTTTCTCATAAAACTCAACTGTAATGTCAGCTAAGGGATGTCTAAGTATATGCACACATAAAATCAAAGAAGAATTAGACATAAATGAGAAAATAAGATATTGAACAAACTTCTGAAACAGAAAATAAATGAAAACATGTCAATGAATGAAGCAGAGTTGAGAAAATTGTGCTAGTGTTTTCCAAAAGTGATTGCAGCAATATTTCCAATTCCATATGCCATTCTAGAACTTTGCTTTTCTCCCATGAAATGGTGGAGTTTCTTTCCCCTGACTTGATGTTGTATGGACCTACTTCACAGCATGAATATCTAGACCAGCGGCTCTCAACCTGTGGGTCACCAACCTGTGGGTCGCGACCCCTTTGGGGGTCGAACGACCCTTTCAGAGGGGTCGCCTAAGACCATCGGAAAACACATATATACGTAATTACATATTGTTTTTGCGATTAATCACTATGCTTTATGTTCAATTTGTAACAATGAAAGTACATCCTGCATATCAGATATTTACATTATGATTCATAACAGTAGCAAAATTATAGTTACGAAGTAGCAACGAAAATAATTTTATGGTTGGGGGTCACCACAACATGAGGAACTGTATTAAAGGGTCGCGGCCTTAGGAAGGTTGAGAACCACTGGTCTAGACAATTGCAGATAAGATGCTCTGTAACCTCTGAGATTACGTCAGAAAAGGTGATATGCCTTTGGCTGTCTTATTTGGATGCTTTTCTGTAGAACCTAGACCTCATATTGTGAGGAAGCTCAGATGAAATGGAGAGGTCATGTGTAGGTGTTCCAGTCACACTCCCAGCCAAGGTCTCAGCTGACAGCCAACATCAACCGGCAGACATGTATATGTACAAGTCTTCAGACAAGTCCAGTTCTTAATCTTTGCTCCAGCTGTTGCCAAATGGAATACAAATGAGATATTTCTGTTATGCCTTCACCAAGTTGGAAAATCATGATCAAAGTTAATGTTACTTTAGTTTTAAGTCACCAAGTTTTGGGGTAGTTTTAGATGGCAATAAATAACCAGATCAATTTCTTTAACTAGAAATAGGTTGCTATCATAAAATAGAATACAGTGGGGCCTTGACTTATGAGTTTAATTTGTTCCAAGACCGAGCTCATTAAGGAGCTCGTTAAGGAGCTCGTTAACTCAAATTACTCTGTCAACTCAATGCAAAAAATCGGCAGAGAGACAGTTGGTATCTCAAATAACTCGTGAGTCGGGACACTCGTAAGTCAAGGCCCCACTGTACACGTTGTTAGAGGGCCGTGTGGCAGATGAAGACTGGAAGGACTTGGAGGAAGGTGTCAGGAAAAGATTAAAGAGCCTTGAGATTATTTTATTTTTTTAATTAAATTTATGTTACTTTATTTATTTTTTTTTAATTTTATTTTTTATTAGGGCCGTGTGAGATGAAGACTGGAAGGACTTGGAGGAAGGTGTCAGGAAAAGATTAAAGAGCCTTGAGATTATTTTATTTTTTTAATTAAATTTATGTTACTTTATTTATTTTTTTTTAATTTTATTTTTTTTTACAAAGGGTATTACATATGTGTCCATTTTTCCCCCCCGCCCTAGACAGTCCCCTAGCCTCCCCTATTCCCCAGTGTCTTATGTC
>NW_006293700.1:5132430-5175078 GCF_000327345.1 Myotis davidii
CTCCCTCCGACCCTCTGGGCTCAGAGGTCTGGCAAACTTTCCTGCCCAAATCCCTGTTTTTTTTTTTACCTTTCCAGGGGAGTTCTGCCCTTCCCGGCTGCAAACCGTCTCACCAGCTGAGCACTTTCGCCAATTCGGGGTGGGTGTTATTAGTTTCAGCTGCTCACTCCATTTGCTCCGGGACACGACCTGGGACGTGTCTGCCTACATCGCCGCCCAGCCTTGAGATTATTAACACACCTTTGATGGCACTCAGGGAAGCTGTTAATGATGGCTTAACAAGTATGAGGAGAATGTTATTGGAAGCTGGAGGAAAGGGACCCTTATCATATAGTGGCAAAAAGTGTAACCAGACTTTGCCTTTATTAATGTGGAAGATAGAAAATCTACCGAATGAACTGTACGATCTAGCTAAGGAGATTTCTAGGTAGACTACTGAAATTGCCACCTGGTTTCCTCTCTGTGATTTTGATAAAATGAGAGAAAAAAGAAGTGAGTTTAAACATTACTCTTTAGTTTTCAAGTAAAATTAAAAGGAAATATAATCTTCCTGGTCTTGCTGAGTTCAGAAATAAAAATATTCCATATTCTTTACCTCCCCAAGACCTCAAGTGAGAATGGATGTCACAGCAAATATCAAATACAAGGTGGGAATCTGGAATTCACTCAGTCAGATAAGTCCTCCAATATGTTAATGGTACAGCTCACAGATCTCCATTAAACAGTAGGTCTTAAATTTTTAAGGACTCTGTATTTCAGAAGTCTTATAAGAAACCAAAAATGAAGGAAGATTTATCAAAAGATTTTGGAGTATGATTTTGGCTAAACAACAACTCCACTTCATTTTTAAGGGACTTGTGTGGTTGGAAACACTGGTGCAAAATGAAAAGTGACCTTTAGATCCTTGAAGCACTATGAGATAAAGCAAGCTGATAAAATTCTCAATGGTAAACAATAGCCATTATGGAGGAAATGATTCCAAGATCCTAAAGGTCAGAATAAAAACCTATGGATATTTGAATTCTTTGGTGTAGTTGGGTTTTTTTTTCCTTCCAATATTTTTGAAACCATTCTTTGAATACAAATTGGACAGCCTCTATATTCATCCCTTTTACCTTTCATTTCATATTCACTTGGTTTTATTTATTTTTTGCCTGTTTTTTTCCCCCTTAGACTTAACTGAGTGATAAAAGATACTTCCTTAGATCACCAGCATTCAAGAATTTCATGTCAACAAAAATCTATATCAACAACTAAAGAATAACTCTGTTGGTCTTTCCAGAACAAATGACCCCATTCCTATTTCTTGATGAGCGTAAAACTGACAAGCTGTTCAATTCATAGACTCTTACCTCAGGACAGTGATGGCGAACCTATGACACGCATGTCAGAGGTGACACGCGAACTCATTTTTTTGGTTGATTTTTCTTTGTTAAATGGCATTTACACATATAAAATAAATATCAAAAATATAAGTCTTTGTTTTAGTATGGTTGCAAATACCAAAAAATTTCTATATGTGACACGGCACCAGAGTTAAGTTAGGGTTTTTCAAAATGCTGACACGCCGAGCTAAAAAGGTTCGCCATCACTGCCTTAGGAGCATCTCAGGCCTAGGAAATTCTGTATTACTTGGTAAGATATTTATTCAAAATGTATATCGTCCTTATTAAGTTGATACTCTATGCTCACCATCTGTTTTATCCTGGAAATTTCAGTATATTTTAACAACAAAAAAACAAAAATCTGTCTTAATAGTTCTTAAATGAGAAATATGTTCAGTGTTTCAGAAATCACCTGAACATTTTCAAAGGATCATTTACATGAAAGCAACACCCTGTTCCATCTGTAAAATTTAGAACATGTAATGGAGTGAACAAAAGGGGACTATAGGATGTGCTGCCTAGTGTCACCTAGAACCCATATCAGTCCCTGACTGGTGCCTGCTGGGAAGCTCTCCTCCCTCCCTCACTGCCCTTCTAGAGCCCATTCTAGGTGCCTTTCTCGGCAACACGACTCCCGTGGCAGACTTCTGGATGGCATGTTTCAGCAATACTGGGACCAGTGACAAACATCAAACCTGATGCAGTCTTCCTAAGTCTTTCTGTGGAGACTGTAGGGTTGTGTTTTTAAAAAACATATTTTTATTGATTTTAGAGAGGAAGTGGGGGAGAGAGAGAGAGAGAGAGAAAGAAACATCAATGGTGAGAGAATCATTGATTGGCTGCTTTCTGCACACAACCTGCAATCCAGGCATGTGCCCTGACCAGGACTCAAACCATGACCTCCTGGTTCACGGGTCAACACTCAACACCACTGAGCTACGATGGCCAGGCTCGAGGGGTTGTTTTGTCCACTGACATTAGTGTTGAGACTTTTCTGCCATTGCATCTCCATTGTACTGGGCCAGATTCACTGGTCAAGATGAAGAAGTGAAAGGAGTCCATAGGCACATAAAAAGATGCTCAACATCACGAGCCATCAGGAAAATCCAAATCAAAACTTCAGCGAGATACTACTCACACCCACGAGGGTGGCTCTAATAAAAGAGACCGACAATGACAAGTATTGGTGAGAATGCAGAGGAACTGGAGCCCTCATGCTCTGCAGCTGGAATGTAAACTGATGCGGCTGCTTTGAAAACAAGTTTAGCACTTGTCTACGCAGAGTTACCCTATGACCCAGCAACTCCACTCCTGTGTCTATACCCAAGAGAAATGAAAACTCATGTCCCCACAGAAACTAGCAACAAATTCATCACACACACACACACACACACACACACACGAAAAATCAAGGTATATACAAAGAAATAAGAACCAAATTGACTTTAGACTTCTCTTCAGCCCACAGATTACAGGAGACACTAGACCAATGCCTTTCAAATTCTGCAAGTACTTTGAATTGACAGTCTTTTTAATGCGCAAATTGGCTATAAGTTCTTCATTTAACTTTCTTAATTACACTTTGAAAGGTTTTCAATGAATTCAATATTTAACCAAAAACTTTTATTAATATCTTTCATGCATTTAATATATTCTCTTTAGCAGAGTGATCTCAATAAAAAAAATTATTTTTTCCACATTGATCAGAGAAGGCAAGGTTGAGCTAATGCAAGTGAAAACACTGCACATTTTGGTAGCGCATACTTATCTGAGTGAGTTTTCATAACAAACTAAACAAGCAAATAAGAACACATAATTTGCCATTTTACCAATACTAAAGGTTTATTTCTTTTTCTTCGGTTTCTTCTTAGTATAATAAGGCTATGGATTTTTCAAAGCTATCCTGTGCCTTTCATAGAATTTTCTTTATAGATCTCAGTGCTCTCTGATAATAAATGAATGCCATATATATAATTGACGAGGGGTGAAGTAAGAATGGTGATTAGAACTAGAGAGGGGGTGGAATTCCCTCAGACTGGAGTTATTCTCTTGCCTACTTGCCACGCTTTTGTTCAGTAAATGACATGAAGCACGGCATCCCTGTCAATGTTGCAGAGAGATAGCTCGTTCTGAGCTTCACTGTGGGTTGAACCAAAGCGCAGCTGCCTCCAATACATCTAATTACCACAGTAATTAAAGTTCTTACCTTACCTGTGTCGTCAGGGCCACAAGGACTTCTAATGGGAACAAATCTAGATAGAAAGGCTCGCTGTCAATTAGCCCTGATGGTCTGCAAAAATAATGAAGGAGAATGAGGGTTGAGTTACAGCTCTGTACAATAACCAATATAGTAATCCCGCACCTCTTTCTTTTCCTGGATCCTACCCAAGAGTTTGGGAGAAGAAAGACAAGAGTATTATCTGGGTAATATGATCTTAAAACTATCTGTGGATAATGGTATCCTCGGTCTACTTTGTGCTCCTGCTTCCCTCTAACAAAAGATGGGACTGCTACAAATACAAGCCCTTCAATCTGGGAACAACACCACTGTTCAGTTTCTTGTCACAGATTCTGTCAATAGAATGAAGACTAAAAAGGGAGAAAAGAAATGTGACTCTACCATGGCCAGAGCTTTATGCTCACTTCCAGCAAAATCACCTTTTCTGATTAGCCTTTCAACAGACTGGCAATATGTTGAAAATATCTTTTTCTGGGGTTTTAAAAAAATCATTTTGTGTGCGGGGGGTGGGGTTTCTATTCTAATAACTGCAGTAAATTGTGGAAGAACTAAATTTATGCATTGGGAATTGTTAAGATATTCCTGAAAAGAAAAAAGGCATAGGAAACTTTTGATTCTTAGAATATCCTAAGAGGGTTGTGTATAGATCTGAAAAATAGATAATATATGTCTTACTTGGAATGTCATTGCATCTATAGTCTCTCAAACTTGTCACTTGATCCTGAAGGTAATCAACAGACCTGTCTACTCTCCTAGATTATAAGGTCATTGAGACTAGTGCTCTGGACAAATCCTAGAGCCTTCATGGCTAGAGAAATCTCGAGGCTCAATCTGTGTCTTGATCTGAACTGAACTTGAACTTTGAATTTCTTATTATAATTCCCAATCTGTTCATTAAAATGAATGCTAAACATTCCATTGGAAACAATCGTTTCCTCTTTTTTTTGTCCTATTGTTTCTATTTCCCCACTTTTATCATATAGAAGAAAATACAGTAGTATATAATGATGGTTAGTATTATGTATCAATTTGGCTAGGCTACAGTACCCAGTTTTTTAAATCAAACACTAAGCTAAGTGAAGACATTTTGTAGATGTGGTTGAGATTTGCAGTCAATGGACTTAACTAAAGGAGATTGTCCTTGATGGAGCATTTGAAACTGTTTTCTTTTGGTGCAATTATAAAAAGGTGCAACTGCTATGACAAACACTATGAACATTCCTTTAAAAATAAAATTTCGACTACCATATGACCCAACAAGTCCACTGCTGGGTATATATCCAAAATTATTGAAAACAGGGTCTCAAAAAGATATTTGTGCATATCTGTTCATAGAAATGCTATTTACAGTAGCCAAAAATTGAATGCAACCCTGATGCCCATCAACAGATGAAATGATAAACAAAATGTGGCATATACATTTAATGGAACATTATTCATTCTGAAAAAGAAAGGAAATCCTGTCTTTTCCTATAGTGTGGATGAATGTTGATGATTACGCTAAGTGAAATAAGCCAGTCACAAAAAAGACAAGTACTGTATGATTTACATGACTTACCTGCAGGTAGTGAAAATCATAGAAACAGAAAGTAGAATCATAGTTATGAGGCAGGGCAGTGGTGTAGAGAGAAAAGAGAAGTTGTGGTTTAATGGGTATAGAGTTTCAGATTGGCACGATGAAAAATTTCACAACAATGTGAATTCACTTAAACCTAGTAAACTATACAGTTAAAAATAGTTACAAAAGCAAATTTCATGTTATTTTTTTATCACAATAAAAATGTACCTATATAAGAGTCCTAACTGTATAGGCTAAAAGATAATATTACAAAATAAGTTAGATTTGGTGGAGTTATATTTTTAATCATGTTCTGAACCTTGAATTTGGCACTTTTTGGAATTTCACATTGGCTCTGTCTAGTTACAGTTACTCCTAATTCCAGCTTGACTGCTTTGGTTACAATGCCACCTCAGTTTTTATTTTCATATCAACAGTGTTTACGTGAAAATATCTTTCTTCTATGACTCTAATTTTCTGCTTAATCTTGGTTTTAGACTATGTCCACCACTTTGACTCTTTCAGGTTGGTGTGCCGGTTGTCATCTCAAGTTCTGCTGATCTGAAGTTCTTTTCTAGACCATAAAGAGAGCCTGTGTCTCTTTTTGCTGCCACTGTCTACCTGATGAGCAGCTGTCTTTTACATCACATGTTCTTGGTTTACTGCAACTTCACTTTCATACTTGACTGTACAGTATTGAAATTTGCAACACTGTAGTTACCTACTATTTCCTTGATTTTATTGGCAGAAAATGCTGAAAAAAATGCAGGTAGTCTTCCTTCTGTTTGAGATGATGTTGCTTTAGTAAGTAATATTTATTTGATAAGGTCATTAAACCAGCGATAAGTCTACCATTATTATACAGTTCATGTAGCTCCATCTTCTAAAAAGAGTAATGAAAATACCTTGTTAATCCAGATAGGCTATTTCTATATCAGTCTTTTAGAATACCAACCTGGTCATTATGTCAAAAGTAGGGAATGAAGACAGTCTACCATACCTTATTCTTGGCGAATATATGCTGACTGCTGCTAATCATGACCTTTTTCAGTCCTCAAAAACCATTCATCCATTTAGTGTTCCCTTCAAATATTTTACTGAGCATAAATGTCAAGATCCCTGGTCTCTAGTTTTAAGACACTGCCTAACCTTTTCAGAAACTTGGGACATTTGCCTTTCTCTACTCTCATGGCAGCTCCCCTATTATCAATAACTCCTCAAAGATTACTGACATTGATCTTATCTTTAACATGAGTTAGTGCCCTACATTAGGTATTTTCTGAGCCAGAAAAGTGAAGTCATTTGAAGAATTTTTACATTTTTCTCTCTCTATCTCTTTAACTATTTTGAATTTTAATTTCTTTTCACCATTTTAGTTTTACCTTTCCAAAATGATTATTCTTTTGACAGAAAAGATGGAAACAAAAATGAAGTTAAGAAGGTAGTATTTTTACTCTTTTATTATCATAGTATTTGGATTAAGGAGAATAACTTTTATAATCTGGCTCACAGTATAACTAAAAGTTTTGTTTCCTTTAGCAGGTTTGAAAATGTTAATGCACTTTGAGAATCAGTCTTCCTATTTATGTTCTGAAATATACCTTCTAATGTTTTATCATCCTCTCTAAGTTTCCTTCTTTGCCTATTTGATATATTTTAATTTTTATCATAGAAAGCACTTTGGTTTTCGTGGACAACTCCCATGTTTTTATGTTTGTTTGTTTTTCACCAAAGTCATTCATGAGTGTATGGCCAAAGCACCAGTTGGAGAAACTCTTATAGAACAATTTCCTCAGCTTCATTTATTTACTTATAATAGGTTCTGAGACTATTGCTTTGAATAGCACATATACCCACATATGTAAGGCATAACCAGTTACTCAAGTCATATCATTGTGATTTCATAAAACAGATTTTTTATTGATTCATTTAGATCTACATTAGCAGTTTTCTTTATTCTTTCCTTTATCTCCTGAGATATGAAGTTATTAGCATGGGAAAATATCAATATTTTATCTCAGTACCTTACTGATATTTGAAGGTCCCCATGGTATCATGGGTTCTTTGCAGTTCATTTTGTTAACTGTATCTTGCCAAATAGTTATAGTAAAGGTTCTGACATGTCCATCTGCTGTCTAAAAACTAAAACTGGTTAAATCTATCAATCCTAGAACCTAACCAAACATTTAAATGCAGAAGGTTAAGGCCAGGGCTATGAATATTTTAAATTCTGTCCCACGTTTGGGAAATATTCATTTAGATCACACTCTCATAAAAATCACCCTTCTCCTATCATGTATATTTCTTCTCAGAATGCTTACAGTCATTCCTAGCTCCTATTTGTGGATCTAATGTTATCAATTCATCATCAGCATCCATAAAATCAAAAGTCCCTTCTTAGAAAATATTTTTTTAATTTTGTTCTTTACTCATATTCTGATTTTTTTTTACATCTCTCCTAAGAAATTACCTGTGGCTTTCTTCACTCATATGGCACTGCAAAAAATGTAATTTGCACCTGGCCAGTGTGGCTCAGTGGTTGATTGTTGACCTATGAACTAGGAGGTCATGGTTCAATACCTGATCAGGGCATCTATCCCCAGTGTGGAATGTGTGGGAGGCAGCCAATCAATGATTCTCTCTCATCATTGATGTTTCTATCTCTCTCCCTCTCCCTTCCTCTCTGAAATCAATAAAAATATATTTTTAAAAATCTAATTTGTGACTTTAATTGTAGTTTTCTTGATCTGTTTTTATTTTAAAGCTGTCTTATGTATATTAACAAGTCTGGGAATTATGTTATTCCAGGTCCGTGTTGCTGTTGTTGTTGATAGGCAGCTGAGAGAAAATAAGCACAGTCTACTAATTTGGAAAAATGACCAGGAGAAGGGTGAAAGCACCAGAGAGTGGTCATTGAAACTGCACCTGGAAGTCACACCTATCAGCCAGCACCAGCCTGAGGCCAATCACAAATTTCCCAAGATTACCTTTACTTAAAAAACAGTAAAGGCTTTTTATTTCCCCTTGAAACTATGACTCTCTATCCATGGGGTAAAGTCACATAACTGTTTCTGTCGTCTCCACTTTCTTCTATTCAGTTACGTGCTTTATCATGCACCCAGTTCACAACTTAGGCCTTGATTTCTTACATTTTTTTTGTCTATTTAACTTTATTTTTGATAGCACCATAATGGAAGTATTGAGTTAAATATTGAGTTTAGCAGCTCACAATAATAATAAAAATGCTTTATATCTCAAATATATTTTACAGAGATTTGGATCCCTGTTGTTCACATGGGAAAATTGAGGCAGAGACAAGTCAAGTACCTTGCCCATAGTTCTGCAAATAGTAAGTGCTAGAAGCAAAACAGCTTGAGTGTCTATGCTTTTATTCACTATACCAGGAGTGTGCAACCCCTGGCACGTGTGCCAAACATGGCACGCCAGTAACTTTCGCTGGCACACGAAACCTTCTCTTATAATCTTCCATTTACAATTTTTTTCTTAATATCGACTTTTTTATTTTTCAGATAAATTCAGTGTAGGTGCATCTTAGATAAATAAATAATTTTACATCACAAGTTATCTTAAAGACACCTGATGTAAAATAAAATCTCTGTCATCAGTGATGCAACAGCAAAAGTCCCACTGATAATATCAAATGGAGTCATAAAGTTTTCTGTCGGACTATCAGTGTACATGTATACATTTAAAAATATTAATGTATTTTTCATCATCATATACTGTGTTTTTGTTGCTCGAATGAATTTTATTATTTCTTCAAGGTTCTTCACATACATACACCTTAAGAGATATCAAGTAGGTGTAACATGTTCTCAAAAAATTAGGGTTGGCACACAGAAGAATTTTGAGTCAGAGATTTTGCTGGTTTTGACACGCACTCACAAAAAGGTTGCCCACCCCTGCACTATATATACTCTGCAGTATTTCAGATTTCTTATGAGGAGAACATCAAACAGAAAATTTACTGCTTTTGACTGAAGTGGCTTGAACCAGACTAATGATAAAAATTTAAGTCTCTGGACATGTTTACTATAGAGAAGAGAAGGTGGAGCAGAAAAATGGTAATCGACATCAAATATGTAAGAAAGTGTCATGCAGATCAGGGATAGTAAGTGCTGTTCTGATTTTAGGCCAACAGATGGGAATGAGTTGTCATTCGTATTTTATTTGACATGTATAAGTCTGTATAATTTTTAGGTATCTATGTGAATAAGTGTGAATATGGGTATATGAGCATGTTAAAATGAATGCCTTCATTAATATACTAAAACAAGACTGCTAACAAGAAAAATACTGCTACTAACATATGCTGGTCTATGGTACACTGATGTCTCATAAGAGTATGAGAGAAGTAAGAAATTCCTGATTTCTTACTTTTTCCAACCAGAATTTACTTTCAAAGCTGTAGAAGCTGTGGTTAGTAATCAACAATAAAAAGGATTTCTTATGTTGTTTTATGATTCAGAACAATCATTTTATTAGTTTTAAGTCATATTCTGAAAGAGTACAGATTTGCTGGTTTTGAAGTTCCAAATATACAGCAGAATATACAATAATATTTTCAGCAGTGATAGACTCATGAAATAATCACTGTTAAGAAAAGTAATATCCTATATAATAAAAGGCTAACATGCATATTGTCCCCTTGGGAGTTCGACCCACCAGGAGTTCGAACGCTCCCTATGATGTGCGCTGACCACCAGAAGGTGGTGTGGAACGAAGGAAGTCCCTGGCCAGCAGCTGGAAAGAAGGCCCCGACGGGCAGCCAAAAGACCCTGATCAGCCCTGATCACCGGCCAGGCCTAGGGACCCTACCCATGCACAAATTTCATGCACTGGGCCTCTAGTTATTATATATAAGTTCTAACAAATTTGATATTTTAATTAGTTACTTGTAGTCATGATATATAGCATGTATATACATATATGTTACCTTCATATAAGTACACTATCTTAATATGTAGCTGTATTAGAAAGAATAATGTACAAGTATTTATGTACACAGATGCACAATTGTGTATTTTTACCTGTGTATGTTGGAGAATAAAAGTATATGCATAATATACTTAGTAATAGTAAAATATTCATTTTAGATCCTGCTAAAATAAAATCTTAAATCTAGAGCCCTCAACCAAAAACTATTTTTCTTACATGACAGAGTTCTCTGACATGTTCAAGTTTATTTGATGCCATACATAATTTTGTATTTTGAGAGGTGCTTTCTGAAAGCTGAAAGTCTTCTTTGAATATATCACAATAGGGAACTGTTACAGATTAATTATAATGACCAAGCCTGAACCAAGAAGAGTACATACTATATTTTATTTAGCTCTTACAACAACCCTATTGGATAGGTTTTATTATCAGTCTCTGTTATACAGATGAAGGATTTTTGCTTTGAAAAAGCTTAGCAGTTAGGTCTGTATCACACAGTTAATACAGGTGAAATCTAGATTCAATCCAGGCCTGTCTCAATCCAAAATAGTAACCATTGTACTGTAAGAGGCTGTCCGCATTGAAAGCCTACATCCGTCCACATGTGCATGTGTATCTTGGCTAAAACCAGAAAATGAACATCTGCTGTAAATATAACTGCTTATCCTAATAAGGCATCAGATTTTTAGTATCATTTTTTAATTTTAATTTTTAATAGAAGGTATATAATTATTTGAAGATAACAGTTGAGAATTATTCATTGGTAATTGCACATTTAAGAAATGTACTAGTATTAATTGAAAAACAAAATATTACATTTCAGAGTTTGACATTCAAATTATGATAGGCATATCCCTATCAAAACTGATACCTATCTTTTTCTTTTTCTTTTTAATCCTCACCCGAGGATATTTTTTCATTGATTTTTACAGAGAGTGGAAGAGAGAGGGAAAGACAGAGAGAAACATTTATGTGAGAGAAACACATCAATTGGTTGCCTACTGCATGTGGCCGACCAGGGTTGGGGCCGGGGCGGAGTCTGCAACTGTGGTACATGCCCTTGACCAGAATCGAACCCTGGACCCTTCGGTCTGCAGGCTGAACTGCTAGGGCATAACTGCTATCTTGATAGCAGTGACCCTCACTTTTTAAAAGAATACTCATTTAATCCTCTCTGATTATTAGATTTGTATTTTTGAAAAGCCTAACAGACTTAAGATATTTATTACTGAAGCCGTGTCATGCTAACGTAGCAAAGTGAGAAGATCTAAAAATCACACAAAAGATCTTAAGTATTTTTATACCTATTTTGTTTCTATAAAAAAAGTGTTTTTCCATTTATTGATTACCCAAATATGTAGCTCCTTTGCCTATTGACAAAAATATTCATATTAAAGCCAAAAATGTTGTAACATGAAAGCATAATTCTCAGGTTCATACTAAAACTGAATATTTTTTTGCCTTCTGCAAGCTTGTCAGGAGTGTTTGCTGATATTAATTTTGTGACATTTGTACCTTCTGATGCTGACCTAATAAAATATTGGTGTTCAATAGACATGTTCTACCTTTTATAATTTAATGATAGATACTTAAAATTAAACAAATGCTGGGAAAAGATCCGTGAAGCTTTAACAATTAATATTCAAAACATGAATCTGGGCTTGGATTCTAATTTGCTTTTGATGCAATATTAAAGCAAAATCTGTATAAAATATTAATGTTTATTAGTTATGAATTTATTTTTTATTGTAGAATAAAGCCTGCCTACCTAGATTATTTTATTTTGAAGGACATTTTTAAAGGGAAGGCACACTTCTTGATAACATAAAAAATAATTATAGTAGTTAAGTAACTATTATTCTTATATTGGGAAAATATGTTTAATAAAGTTCTGAGAAAGATCATTATTTTAATACAAACACAATTTAAAAATGTTGATACAACCTTTTACAAATATTTCTATGTATGTGTAATATATAATTCTTTACATATAAATCTTTATAAGGGAATTTTTATAATATATGCTGTAACTGTTTTGGCTCACATCATAAAATATAAAGTCTCTTCTCAGAGCCTAAATGCAAAGTGCAAACAATGATGAAAAGCACCTAATATTTTTAATGAAACAAAAGACATTAACCAGTTATTTTAATGGAACTCAATAGGGTGTTCAAGAAAACTGAAGACTGGCTCCATGGTATGGGAAAGAAAATAGGGAGTGGAGTAAAACCGTGGTCAAAAAAATCTACCTACATATATAGAAAAGCCTAAGCGATCGTTCGACCGTTCGACTGGCCAGTAGGTATGATGTGCAGACTTTCTGACTGGTAGGTTAGCTTGCTACTCGTGTCTGGCTGATCAGGACTGGGTGAGATGGGCTGGACATGCCCTGGAGCCCTACACTGGTTCCTTCCCAGCCCTGATTGTCCACCGGTGGGGTCGCTTAGCCTGGCCTGTGTCCTCTTGCAGTCTGGGCCCCTCAGGGGGTATCAGACTGATGGGTTTGGCCCGATGCCCACAGGCCAGGCCGAGGGACCTCACCTGCTGCTGCCGGAAGGACCCCACTCACTCCGCAGATGCCCTTGGAGCCCTGGCACCGCCCCAGGTGTGGCCGGCTCGGGAGGGACCATGGGAGGTTGGCTCCAGGCTGTGTCTGGCCTGTCTTGCCCTATCCTGCCCTGCTGGCCACCTTCTTAGTAATTTACTTTCAGTGTGCACAAATTCATGCACCGGGCCGCTAGCCCTATCTAATAAAGATGGCACATGCAAATTGACCAACACTTCTTGACAAAGATGGAGGCGCTCACAGCCAATAAGGAGGGAATATGCAAATTAATGCAACAAAATGGTGGCAGCCGGCCCAGAGCGAAGGCGGGAGGTGGCGGCCAGAGCCAAGGCCTGGGTCCTGGGTACCAGAGGGAAACCGGTGCCAGTAGCCAGGGGAAGGAAGGCCTATTCTTGCATGAATCTTCATGCATCGGGCCTCTAGTAAGTAATAAAACCTTACAGGCTATAACAGTTACTCAGTTAACAAATGACTATTAACTAGATATTCTTCCTTACTTTTCCTATAACATTCTTGGGTTTATTAATAATAATGAATAGAAATATATTCTAGTCATAAACATTGATTGCCTCCTATTTCACTTTGTCTTTTTTAAATTTTTTTTCTGTAAAAGTCTGTGATTAATTAGAAATATATTTAATCTGGAAACAGGGAAAACTCAAGTTTCTGAATTTAGCATCCTACTCCAGCACTTGATATTTAATTGTTCTCTTTGACAGGCATTGATTAAGAATTAATTAGATCAGACTCTAAAAAAGTTAAGGATTAAATTTAACCTAAATGGGAGCTTTTCCAAGATTTGAGATCTTTTTCTCTTTCAAAAGTAATGATGTAAACTTCAATAAGATATACTTTTCTTAGGAGAGCAAATTACCTTTGAATGTGTAAATTTCTTCTTACATGAAACTTGGTCATAGAATTTTAAATGTCCTTAAGTATTTGTGTTATCTGTCAATATTTCATAACCACATTTTTTATGATAAAAAAATTTAACTCTATAAAAGAGAGAATAGGAATTTACAATATAGACTTAAAATTAAAATGAATAGGGAGCTATAGTTTACTACAAATCCAGAACAAACTACATCTGAAATAAGACATAGGGAGAAAGACCACTGATTTGCCCAAAGAACACTGCCTGCTAGACTGTTAGGTAGTTTGTGTAACATCCTGCTTTAATTGTGGATATACCACCACTTACAAGAGCCCATTTTCCCCAATTATCCAGTACATTTAAGATATATACCAATCACTCTTTGTTATACATGAGTGCTATTTTTCTGGAGAATATGATGAGACATGGTAAATACTTTGCCCTTTTGAATCTGAGATATTGGTTACTAATGATCTAGAGATGAAAGCCTTTGGAACCCAATTATAGTTTCTTTTCCCATCCAAATCTTTTATACATAACTTTTAAAATAATAAGCCATATTTTCATGTATATTATAGAGTCATGAAGGGAATATAAAATCAACAAGATACCTTTCCCAAACTGCATATATATTTTATGAGATTACTCATTGGTTTTGAGTGGATTTGTTATACATACAGTCTTTGGGCATTCTTAAACTCATAGCCTATGAGAGGAAATGACCTAAACGTGAAAAGCGTATGAAAATAGTACTCTTTTAAAGGATCTGAGATTTGTGGCCAAGTTTTTACATCTTCCTCCTTTGATTCCGTGAGACCAGAATTTCCAGTATTCTAAACAGGCGATATTATGTGATCAGAGTAGCTGCAGGAGTCCCATATGAAACATATTAAAGGAAGTCTGGTCAAAGGAAGTGTTTTACTACTACTGACGCTCTCACCACTCTTTAAAACTTGATCTCTGTTGCTAATACAATTTTTAAAGCACATGAAAAATTTATAGTCAATAAAAAATTTTCAAAACAAAAACATGCTCGGCATTACTGTTAATGGCTTCTCCTTTCCCTCAGTTTATAGAATATTATTTTATTGCTTAAAATAGAGCATTGATTCCATGTGTTCACTCAGAGAACTTTTTTCTTTTGATAAAGGTTACTTTAAATATGGCCAAGTATTTCTGGGTCCTCAAATTATGGAAAATTGAATATTATCACCTGTGTAATATGCTAAAGAGATATTTAAAATGGTAGTATGTATAATATCTTCTTATAAGGTACATGTTCTGATAAAAGAGATTCCTTACACAGGGTGGTGATTAGACTTTATGGGAGAGTATTTTTAATATTTTAGCAGAAATCATTAAAATATCAGCATGTTTCTCATGCTATAAGAAGCAATAAATTTAACGGCTTTTGGTCTTAATTATTAGTTTGCAATCCGGAGTTTAGCTGAAAAGAATTGCGTTCAGATATAATTTTTCACTTTTGTATTCCAAAAATAGACCCTACATGGGGACATTTAACCAGTTATTGAATTTTTAAATGACCTTCCTTTTAGGGGCAAAACAGTATTACCACTTAATATTGGATTACAAAGAAAAGCCTATTTCTGAAGGAATTTTTAGTTTATGAGAGTGCAGTGTCTGGGAATTACATGAATGGGCTTCATTCTCCCTTTCAGGTCTGAGAGGATGAGAACAAGATGTGCATATATAGGAAAAATGCCGCCCTCTGCTCATCTCCAGCTCCGTGTCCTTGAGTTGAGAAGCATGGCTGATCTCCATGAAGACATACATCTGTTCACTGGATAAATAAGCAGGTATTTATTTTCTTCTGCACTTTTTGGTAAGCATTTTATTATGAAAAATTTCAAGCATATGTAAAAGTAGAGAGAATCATAATGACTTACACACACACACACACACACACACATACACCTATCACTCAATTATCACTCAGCTCTAATAATTATGAACATGTGTCCCAAAAGATTTTATCTATAACCCGAACACTCCCTCAATCCAATTCTTTTAAATAAAATTCTGGGCTACATAACTTTGAGCCATAAATATATCAGTGTGTAGCATTTCTAAAATAAGAAGGGTGTTTTGAAATATGCTTCAATACATTATACACCCAAATATTTTAATTCTTCAGAATCATTAAATCTCTAATCAGTTTGCATGATTGTCCCATAATATTTAAAGAGTTAGTGAGACCATATTTAAATTAACTGTGTATGTTGTAATGGGTTGATATGTTTCTTAAGTCTCATTTAATTTATAGGATCCCCTGTCCAGTTTTTCCCCCTTGAGACTTATCTCTGGAGGTTGCTGATTGCCTCTTCTGGGTGTTATTTAACAAGTTTATCTCTCCATTGTATATTCTTTAAACTGGTGCTTAGAAGATATAAAATAACAATCTTGATAACCATTTCATAACTCAAGTATTATACTTCCAAAAGAAAGAATATAATATCTGGTCATCTCCTTTATTGATGATTATCTAGATTCATTTATCAAATAAAGATAAAAACCTGGTGATTTGAAATTCTATCAATCTTTATTCATTGGTTAGCTTAAATGCTTCATAATGAAAATGCTGGTCTCAACTACTAACTAGTTATCCTATAGTAAAGTTTTATGTAAAAAAGTCAGGATAAAAAACTCATTTTTATTTGCCAAGTTTCTATTTAATGTTTTGGTTCTCTGGCATCCATCAAAGGTAAGTTGAACATATGATTTATTGTCCAAACTTAGATATTTCTAAGTGAAAGGGGACACTATTAATAATCATTCTTGGACAACAGAATCGGCTGTCTGCCTGTCCTTGGTAAACCAGGATGGAAAGTCACTCTGTTCAGAGGTGACAAATGGTGTTTTAGCTTTGACTTTTGTTTTGCTTTTTTTTAAAAAAAAATATATTAAATGTATTGGGGTAACTTTGGTTAATAACATTATAGAAGTTTCAGATGTGTGATTCTATAATACATCCTCCATATAGTGCCTTGTGTGTTCACCACCCCAAGTCTGGTCTCAGTCCATCACCTTATATTTGACCTCCTTTACCTTCTTCATTCTGCCCCCACAACTCCCTCCCCTCTGGTAACTATCATGCTGTTGGTTGTATCTATGAATTGTTTGTTTTGCTTGTTCATTTATTGCTCTCAGCTTTATATCCCACAAATGAGTAAGATCATATGCTTCTTGTCCTTTTTCATCTGACTTACTTCACTTAACATGATATTTGCAAGATCCATCCATGATGTTTCAAATAGTAATGTTTCGTCTCTTTTATGGTGAATAGTGTTCCATTGTATATATGTACCACATCTTCTTTATCCAATTGTCCATCCAACTAAACTTAGGTTGTTTCTGTGTCTTGGCTATTGTAAATAATGCTGCAATGAACATAGGGATACATACTAGTATATCTTTACAAATAAGTGTCCTCAAATTTTTTGGGTTGATAACCAAGAAGAGGGAGTTCTTTATTTTTGAGGAACCTACATATTGCTTTCCACAGTGGCTGCAGCAATTTGGAAATTGTATTACTTTTATAGTATAAAAGACTTCAAGTAGAACTGTGATTGCTGACCTTTAAAGGATTGTTTGATTCCATGCTAATACATCTGGGCCTGGTGCTTTTTCACCCTTTATTTTATCTTTTTTATTTTCCTATGGTGATTTAGACATTCTCTCTATTTTAAGGTAAGTTTTGGTTAGTTTTTCTCCTTTAGGAAATGTATTTCACAGAGTTTTCAAAGTAGTTGCAGTTAGTTCAGCCTGCTATAAAGAAAGACCACAGAACAGGTAACTTATGAACAACAGAAATTTCTTTCTCACAGTTTTGGAGGCTGACAGTGAAGATCAGGGTGCCAGCATAGTTGTCTGTGGTGAAGCCTCCTGCAGGCTGTGGACTGCAGACCTCTGGCTGTGTGGGAGAGAGCACACAGGAGGGGCAAAGGGGCTCTCCTGGGCTTCTTCTAGCAGGAATTAATCTCATTAGTGACCTAATCACCTCCCAGAGGTCCCACTTCTAATGCCATGGCTTTTAGCATTAGGATTTCAACATCTGAACTTTTGGGAGGAACACAAACATTGAGACCACAGCAGGAGTTCCATGGTTTTATATTTTAAGTTTTACTTGTCTTTATGAAGCATGATTTGCATAAAAGAAAATACACCATTCTAAGTGCAGTTTGATGAGTTTTCACCTATGTACCTGTTCTCTCTCTCTAGCGTTTTAAAAAGTGGCTTTGTTGTTTATGGGGACTGCTAGGCCTGTGTCCTGCCTCCACTTTTGTATGAATACGTCTCTTTCCTTTGCCTCTAATGTTCCTGACCTCATTTGGATTGTATTCTTCATAGGCTCTCTCAGTACAGGCTCTCAATAAAATAGGGCTGATGTGTTGGAATGTATGTGATTACATGTACATGATTATGCGATCGTTTTACATGAGATTGTAATGCCAGTATTTCTATATCTTCTCTTCCTTGGTGCCCATATACCCCATTTCCCATCTCCCCTATTGTTAACATGTTGTATCATCATGGTACAACCTGTCACAAATAACCAACCAACGCTGATCCATTACATTTAACTAAACTTCATATTTTTTTAAAATATATTTTATTGATTTTTTACAGAGAAGAAGGGAGAGAAATAGAGAGTTAGAAACATCGATGAGAGAGAAACATCGATCAGCTGCCTCCTGCACATCTCCTACTGGGGATGTGCCTGCAACCCAGGTACATGCCCTTGACCGGAATCGAACCTGGGACCTTTCAGTCCGCAGGCCGACGCTCTATCCACTGAGCCAAACCGGTTTTGGCTAAACTTCATATTTTATTCATGCTTCACTTTGCCTTAATATTCTTTTTCTGATCTAGAATATTACCCAGGATACCATATTATATTTATTCATCATATCCCCTTAACCTCCTCTGGTCTGTGGAAGCTTCTCATATTTTCCTTGGCTGATGACCATGGGAGTGTTGAAGAATATTTGTCAGTTATTTTGTCAAATATCATTCAATTGGGGCATGTCAGTGTTTTGGATTTGGATGGTGGATTTTGAGAGAAAGATCACAGAGGTGATCATATTATATGAAAGGTACATGCTATCAGCTGGATTTACCACTGGTTATGGTAAGTTTGATCACTTGGCCATGGTACTGTTCGTCAGATTTCTTTACTGTAAAAGGACTGTTTCCTCTCATTCCTTTCTCCTATCTTCGGAAACACATCTGTCACTAAGCACAACTCACACTCGAGATGTGGGAGAAGTTCCACCTCCATAAAGGGCAGGTATCTACATAGATGATTTGGAATTCTTCTGACGGGATTTCCCTCTTCCCCTTCATTTAAGACATTTATTCAGTAGTGTAAACATTTCAGTACTGACTCATATGTATTTACTTTACACTTTGAGTCATAATCCAATACCACATTGATTTATACTGTTGCCAAAATGTCCCAGCTTTGTCCATTCGGAGCTCTTTCTGGTTGTCTCCTGTGTCCTGTTGACATATCCAAACCTTCCGCTTTTTAACACTTGCTTCCTTATTTTAAGGCACTAAAAGATATCCTCAGCTCATTTGTGTATTCCCTCTCCCATCTCTAGAGATACCATTTTTCCCAGTTTCCCTGGTTCTTTTTATTGGCAAATTGTATTAGAAACCAAGATCTGGATGCTGGGTTTGCTCATTTTTTTCAGGTGGGCACAAAAGAGGCTCATTGCATCTGCCTCCTCTCAGTGGAGACAGCTAGGAAATATATGTACTAGTATATACACTAACTCTGTAGTTACTTCTGTACCTATAAAGCTGTGTTTATATTGAGCTAAACAAGAGTTCACACTGATCTTTTTTTTGTTTTTTGTTTTTTTAAAATACATTTTATTGATTTTTTACAGAGAGGAAGGGAGAGGGATAGAGAGTTAGAAACATCAATGAGAGAGAAATATCGATCAGCTGCCTCTTGCACACCCCCCACTGGGGATGTGCCCACAACCAAGGTACATGGCCTTGACCAGAATCGAACCCGGGACCCCCCAGTTCACAGGCCGATGCTCTATCCACTGAGCCAAACCAGTCAGGGCCACACTGATCTTTGACTGCAATCCAACACAACATGGTTCATTCTAGCCTTTTCCTTTTGCTTCTCTGTACTTTCCCCTTCAATAGTGTGAAGCCTGCCTCCCACCATCTGCTAGGCATGGCCTTTGCCACTTGAGTTGCCACTTGAGTCCTTCCAGATATGAAGAATGAGGTCATAGATGGGGAAACTGGCAGAAAAATTTTGGCAGTTTGACCCTCAAAATTCTACCAAAGATGTCCCTTTGCTTTGGGCATCTCCGTGCTATGAATTCCAAGGAGTCAGCTAAAAATAAATGATTACTACCCTGTGTAAACCATGTGAACAAGTGCGGTGAAAGGCAGATTGTTAAATAAGAGCAAATAGTAATACTATGAAATAATTTACCAAGAGCTTTCGAAATCATTCACCAAATATACTTGTAGGTTTTTAAGTTTCATCTAGTGGCAGGGTTGTAGAGAACAGTCCTTGCCCACCTCATGGCAAGGTCTGGTCCCAGCAGATGCCTGTGACTCTTGGCCAATCATAAAGAAGTTGCATAGATACCTGCCATTATTAATCACTGTCTCTATTGTCAAAAGCTATTTGCGGACATTGTATCTCATTCCATCTAAAAATTATTCCAATGTATTTATGGTTCGCTCTTTTGTACCACGATTTGGCACACAAAAATGGTGCTCTGCAAATCAGGGAGAAGTGAAAGTAATCATTTGTCCGCACGCATGAGACTCTGATGTACTACTCTTCTCTAATGTCTCTCATATCCGCCTTTGTATCGCCAACCATCGTGGAGTTGTTGTTGTTTTTTTTTTTTAGATGTGCAAAGAAAATTGCAGCTATTTAAAATAACCTAGAGAGGCAGAATGATAGGCAATATCCTAACTACCTTAGCCCTTTACATTTCTGCAGCCTGTTGCCAAGGAAACCACCAGGGACTTTAGGGAAATTTGTAGATATTTAAAATGGATTGTGCCTGCACATAGACACTTGCACAATTCGCACTGCAGAATAAAAAGCTCTGGTCCTGCAGTATTAAGCCTGGAATTTCAAGGGCTGTAGATGAGAAATAACGAAATGCAAAGACTTATTCACTTATATACCAAAGAGTGTGCGATATATAGTACTTCAGATTATTATTAGGATAGGCTGTTTAGAAAAGAAGAGGGAAAAATCCAGCTGGAAGAGCAAATAGTGCAATACAAACCTATAAATCTTACATTTTTATTTGTACATGTGATTTTCAATTTTTACCTTGCGTCATCATTTTCACAATTAATTCCCAAGGTATGTTTCAGTTTTTAAAACCCCAAAACGGAAAGAAAATGCCTTTCTTGCTGAGGCTTTGTTGGAAATTGACTGAATTCTATATAAATGCAGACATGAATCTTTATTCACAATACCGTGAGTGAAGTGCAGGTATTAGAAGAGAATAGAGATGGGCTGACATATCAAAACCCTTGAGCTAGTTTTTCACCTTCTGTGTGTTTATGTCTGTCCTCTTATTTTTTTCTCTTTACAAATTTTTGCTGAAGATGTGATATTTCTAGTGAGACAACTGACTGCAGAGTAGAAAGCAAGTATACAAATTGATTTCCAAATACTATTTTCACATATCTTCATGGTTCATTTTTGAACCTATACGCAGAGTGCCACTCTGCCTCACCATTCAGGGCAATTTTTCCAAACTCTCCACACACTCTGTCACATGGAGACAGCCTCACCCTGTGTGTGTAAGACTACCACACTCCTACCTGTTCATCTCGATGGACTCTAGGAGATCTGTGCAAGAGGTCTGCAGAGCAGCAAGTCTCTGCCCGGACAATGCATGCTTTGTTCTAAAAAATATCTGTCTGCCTGGCTGGTGTGGCTCAGTGGTTGATCATTGACCTATGAACCAGGAGGTCACGCTTCAGTTCCCAGTCAAGGCACATGCCAGGATTGTGGGCTCCATCCCCAGTAGGGGGCATGCAGGAGGCAGCCAATCAATGATTTTCTCTCATCATTGATGTTTCTGTCTCTCTCCCTCCCTCTCCCTTCCTCCTGAAATCAGTTACATATATATTTCAAAAGATCTCTCTGACAGATGGTGACATGTACTTTCTACCTTTCATAGTTCTAGAGTGCGGCTAGTGAAAACCCATGAAATCAGGAGCAAAGAACAAGATACGACAGCTCAAAATTAGGGCATTTCTGTATCTCTTAATAACTTAACGTTATGAGGTTTTACAATTTCCATCACATTCATTCACGGAAATACGTTTTCAATGAAAAATAAACAATTATATAAATATCATTTTTCTATACCAAAAGATTCATCTTTACCCCAGGTGACTTTGTTTCCTGTTCCAAACTCTTTCAAATGATTAAAACAATACAAAAATTGCCGGAATCATTTATTGGTACCAGAAATGAATAAGAGGTATGATTATACTGCAAATAACACAGAGGAATTTCAGTTAGATATTTTCTAGATAGAGCCCAACTAAAAATAATTTTAATGAGTAAAAGCAGCATGACAAGAGACAAATATTTGGACTCAGCAGAAGCTAATTGATAAGGGCACTGAGCTTGGGACAGGTTAGCCTATGGGAAGTGCAGAGAGCATTTGCCTTGGGATCTTTTTCTCTAGTGTTGACAAAAATCATTAGAAAGTAATTCCATGGGAAGCCTAGGGCAACTCCAACTTTAAAAGCCACACACACCTTAGTGGGCTACAATAACTGTTCTCTCTCCTAACATGAGTGGGCTTTTTTCTACATTAATGGGCTCTGTCCTTACCAGTTACTGTGGGCACTGGCACCAATTGCACAGTAAGGAGAAAAGATTAGTAAACCCACTCATTTTGGGGAAAATGTTGGTTCTGAATAAAATCTCATCTGTCAAGTTAGAAAGAAAGGAAACATCAGAGCATGTAGCCTATAAAAGGTGCTGAGTCATTAGATGGGCTGAGCCCAGCGCCCCTAAATCAGAGGAAGAAGCTACTTTAAAAATAAAACAAATACTACAGAATAAAGAAGTCGATTTTAGAAAGGGTCTACTTTGTCTTGCAGTAAAAAGGAAAAGAAATGAACACCATGAAACAAGAGATGAAAGATGAGAGGATAAGACAATAGACAGAGATATAAAAAGGAGCGAGCTGGGAGCCAGACAGCAGGGCGAAAGGAGCTGAGTGAGATAAGGAAAAAGTGAAAGGAAACAAAAGGTACAATAACTAATTTTAAAACTGCTTTGAAAGCGGTAAAGAGTCCATACTGCAAACACTGAATCAGTAATATGAAAGCTGAAATGTTGAGCTGCTGAAAATTTTTATTATTCAGCAACAATAAATTGCTTACAGATAGACTAAGCTTTAAAATCACAAATATAAGAGTAACCACAGGGGGAAAAATGAATGAGGATTATAGCAGACGTGAATATATTTTAAGATAATCTGGTAAATAAATTTAATAACACCCTTATTAAGAACAATGGAAAAGCATCAGATAGTTGAGAAGCTCCTAAATATAATTAATATAAAAATAAATACATAAAATGCATAAATAAAAAAGCTAAAAATGAGCTAGAGCAAATAAACAGATACATGGGAGCATAAAAACGGAACGCCTAAGCTAATACTTTTGAAAAGCTTACTGAAATATGTAATGTTTTAGGAAAATATAAATTAACAAAAAATTATTTTCCCAAAGTTGAATGATTTGAAAGGACAATTATCACAAAAGGCATATTATAACCAATATTCCAGATATCCAAAGGAGAGTTTTCAGATTCATTTGGTATGATAATTTCTTCCAAATTTACAGGAAACAAATAATTGTCTCCTAGAAATAATGCCAGGGCATAGAAAAAGAAGATAGCAATTTTTTAAAAATAATTTGTTTTTAATAACATAACCCTTTAGCAAAAAAAACTGACAGAGAAACTAAGATATAACTCATTTAAGAGTATCCTTAATGAAATACTAGCAAAATAAATCCAGAATGTTATTAATAAAATAACATATTTTTATTAATATGGAAACATTAATAAAATATGGAAACATATTCAACTAGGGTCTATTCCAGTAAGATTATCAAGACTCAGTATTCGAAAACCCTATTAATATATAGTCATATATGTGAAACAGAGAAAAAAATTATATTATCATTGTAGGTGCTAAGAAGACATTCGATTATATTCAACATTCATTCCTGGGATAAAAGGGGTTTAAGCTATGGCCTCTTCCTTAATATTATAACACCCTTAACAGTGTAGCTAAGTCAGTTCTCCCTCAATTATCTACAGATTCAATTCAATCCCAGTCAAAGCCTCAGCAGATGTACGTAGGTGTGTGTGTATGTTGACAAGCTGACTCGAAGGTATATGTGAACAGGCCAAGAAGAGAGCTAAGCCAATAGGGAAGAACAAGGTTTGTGGATTTTACAATAATGAGATCAAATCTAAATAAACCTGCCGAAACCGGTCTGGCTCAGTGGATAGAGCGTCGGCCTGCGGACCGAAAGGTCACAGGTTCGATTCCGGTCAAGGGCATGTACCTGGGTTGCGGGCACATCCCCAGTGGGGGATGCGCAGGAGGCGGCTGATCGATGTCTCTCTCTCATCGATGTTTCTGACTCTCTCTCTCTCTCTCCCTTCCTCTGTAAAAAAATCAATAAAATATATTTAAAAAAAAAAAAAAAAAAATCTAAATAAACCTATATTTTTTTGTTTTTGTTTTTTTTTAAAGACTGTGGTTTTTGCAAAAAGATTGACAATTAAGAGTAGAGAGTATGACGTCTAAGGGGTAGGAGAATAGTTGAAGTAAAGGAGATAGGACCCAAATCTTCAAGGGTGTTGAGGGCCACTGCAAGGACTTGGCCTTCACTTTGGCTGAGATCAGAAGCCAGTGGAGTTTTGTGCACTTTGTGACAAAAAAATCTTATTTGTATTTTAAAATTGTCACTCTGGCTGTTGTACTAAGAACAGAGAGTGGGGAGGGAATGGATGAGAAAAGGGATGATGGTTTGAGACTAGTACAGTGATTTAAGCAAGGGATCACGTTGGCTTGTGCCCAAAGCTCCAGCACTGGAGCTGGTAAAGGTAGTTAGATACTGATTTTATTTAAAAGGATTTACTGGTGGATTGGCTATGCAATGTGAGAGAGAGAAGTCAAGGACAACTCCCAACGTTTGGATTCTGAGATAGAGGAATAAATAAGTTGTACATAACTGAACTGAGAAATATTTGAGGAGGGGGATATTGACTGGGAATCAAGAACATTTTTTTGGTCAAAGTAACTTTGAAATGTCTATTAGATAATGAAGTTGAAGATGTCAAAGAAGCAATTGGATACCTGAATTTGGAGTATTAGAGAGAGGTATGAATTGGAAGTCATTTAGTGCATACTTGTGTTTAGACCCATAGCATAGTTTTTGACCTAGAGGTAAAAAGTGAACTTAGCCTTGGGTCACTTATACTTAGAGATAGTAACCTACTTGCATAAAAACCAATTCTGCCTCAAGGAGAATGAAGACTTACAATTGCCACAACTGCCCATTGGTTTTGACAATCTGGAGATTACTGCTAATTCTGGAGAAAGTTAAGTTGCTTTAATGGTGGTAGCAAAGAACTACATGGAGTGAATTTAAGAAAAATGTAAGTTTGAACACAGATTTTGTTATTATAATGCATGAATTTAATTTTCTTGGGTGTAATAAAGATAAAATGGCAATGTTCTCTAGTCTTTGATCTCAGGTGATAATGCTTATGTATTAAGGAGCAAAAGGTCAGGCAACTTGCATTTAAAATATTTAGTTAAAAAACACAACTAAAAGGACAGATAAAGAATGTGTGGCAAAATATAATAGAAAGAAAGAATTGGGGATAACAACAAAGGCTTTGCTTATAAGGAATTTGATATAAAAAAGTGCAGATGAAGAGTTGATGGAAAGGGAAGGTTGAGAGAAATCTTTAAATATGAGTGATATAACATCATGTTTGAAGACTGGTAAGAATAATCCAGGAGAGTGTAAAAAAATTGATGATGCAGAGAAAAGAGGAAGAGATAGAGTTTCTAAAGCAACACTATTGAGTTAGCTAGATGTGATGGGATCTCAAGTACAAGTGGGCACATCAGCCTAATTTTTCTTCTTGAATTTCTCCATATTTTCCAGAATGCCTGTGATAAATTTATATCAGTACCACACTATGGCACCTGACTCAAATCCTATTTTATATCATACTAGTGTCCCGGTGCACGAAAATTCGTGCACTCAGGGAGATCCTTTAGCCCAGTCTGCACTCTCTTACAGTCCAGGAGCCCTAAGGGGATGTCCAACTGACAGCTTAGGAGTGTGCCTAAGCCACAGTCTGGCCTCCCTCTGCAGGAGGCGACTGGGCGGGCCGATCAGGGGACAGCGCCGGCCAGTGAGCAGCTGGCCCTATCCCCCTGATCGCCCCTCTGCTGCCGCTGGTCACCGCCACCCCGCAATCACCGTTCCCTCCCTCTGCCTGCTGGCACGTGCCATGGCTGACCTGGAGCCACCTGCTCTCTGGCCCCACTCCTCAGCCCACCAGTCATTCTGCTATTTGGTCAATTTGCATAGTATGCTTTTATTATATAGGAAGATTATGTCAAGTTTCTGTAAATACTTTATTTCTCTTGGTAATACATTAAAAAGCAGAAGGCACAGAGGTCATTTTTTAAAAGTGGAAACAAACATAAAAAAACCACACCTAACAACCGAACATGAAAAAAATGCCAAATAATGGATTGTGAAATTTTTTCATGCAGGTTGAAAGGATATAGAGCAAGGGTTAGATGATCCGGTTACTAGATGAAGAAAGGATAGATGCGAGTAGTGCAGGGGTCTGCAAACTCCTGGCTCATTAAAGGAATCCAGCCTTCCACCTATTTGTGGTTTTCCTAGAATACGCCACCCTCACTCAAATACTGTCTGTGGCAGCTTTCACCTTAAAATGGCAAAGTTGAGTATGTATGGCTCACAGAGCCTAAAATATTCACTCTGGTACTTTCAAAAAACAAAACAAAAAAAGTTGGCAAGCAATAGAACCTTGTTATTCAAAGTGTAGTTTCTACACCAGCACCTGGTTATGTATTAAAAAGGTTGGACCTTTGGCTCCACCACAACCCTTCAGAGTCATAATCTTTATGTTAACACACTTCTGAGGTGACTAAGTGCACATTAAAATTGGAGGAGCCCTTATGAGACTATTTCCTGAGATAGAAAGTATATTTCTTCTTGTGCTCTGGTAGACAGACTTGAGTGTCAGCCTTACCACCAGTCTGGTAGCATGGTATACACTTCTTTAAAACCTTCATGTATTATCTATACTAATAAAAGCGTAGGTGGCCCTCACGTGCGATGTTGTCACAAGATGGCCGCCACAAGATGTCCACCACAAGATGGCCACCACAAGGGCGGCTGTCACAAGATGGCCACATGTATAGCAGAGGCGGGGCCCGGCAGCTGCTCCGCGCGGTGAGAACTGGGGGTCCTATGGCTCTGCATGGTGTGGAGGAGGCCGGACCTGGCGTCTGTACCTCCTTATGCGCAGAAGGCGGATCCTAGCGGAGAAGGCGGGTCGAGGCAGGGGAGGGCAGTTGTGAGTGATCAGGCCAGCAGGGGATGGCAGTTGGGAGCAATCAGGCCGGCAGGGGAGCGGTTAGGGGGTGATTAGGCTAGCAAGCAGAAGTGGTTAGGGGAAATCAGGCAGGCAGGCAGGTGAGTGGTTACGAGCCAGCAGTCCCAGATTGTGAGAGGGATGTCCGACTGCTAGACATCCCCTGAGGGGTCCCAGATTGGAGAGAGTGCAGGCGAGCAGAGGGACAACCGCAACCCCCTCCCCCACCCCATGCACAAATTTCATGCACTAGGCCACTAGTCTATTAATAGCAGATAAGAAATTTCAAACCTTATTTTTCATTATTAGCCAAAGAGCCTCAACAGATCATTTTCCTAGAGTTGTTGGTTACAGGGAGATTTTATAACATTTATGACCCAGATTCAGACAGTAAATGTTGTTCACCCTTAATTGATCCATATCATGTGCTTGGGAAATTCATCTTGCTGAGTTCTAGAATCAAAGTTCAACTGTTATTAGGATCACCTATTACTGAACTTACACACACACAGTGTGTGCAGCTTTCCAGCCAGTGCACCATAGTTGGAACGTCAAAATAAAGTTTACATAGATCCATCCTAGTCAGCTCTTAATTATCCAGTGGGAAGTCAGGCCCACTCTATTGGATTTTGGGATGTGATGGATAATATAAGAGCAAATTTACTATCTTTGCTACATTCTGACTTCATTATAGACTACATGCTAATTGGAAGGCAAGGGAAGATACAGAAAAACAGAATATTTCAATAGACAATAAGTAATTAAATGTAAAACAAGTACTTGTTGAGCTCTACAAAGGGCAAAGTCATGTGCATAAGTTAAAGAATTTGCAAAATAATAATTAAAAGTTGAGAAGTTTAATATACAAATGAGAAAATCATATACAGTTGAATTGTTTTCAAACCTGGCTTAACTGCAGGAATATAACAAGTTTTAAACTCTATTTAATATATGTCAATATTTTAGAGTTGAACTTTTTTTAAATGTATTTTTTTAAATTGATTTCAGAGAGGAGGGGAGAGGGAGAGAGAGATAGAAACGTCAGTGATCAGAGAGAATCATTGACTGACTGCCTCTGGCATACCCTACTGAGGATCGAGCATGCAACCAGGGGATGTGCCCTGACCAAGAATCCAAACATGACCTCCTGCTTCATGGGTCAACATTCAATCACTGAGCCACACTGGCTGGGCAAGTTGACCATTTTAAAAAATAAATGTAGTATATTGAGTATTTTGAATTCAATAATTTAGAGTAGTACCAATTTTCATATATGCTGCAAAAGAAATTCGAAATATTTTCTTCCCTTGGGTAGGGGGAGAGTGACATACCATATCATGGCTATATTTCTAAATATGCATAGCACAAAAACATGAAGAAAATTGTAGTACCTAAAAAAAGGTTCTGTTTAAAATAAAATTTGACCATATGTTTAATTTTAATTATAGGTGATTTCACAATAGCTTTTATTTTTATTTCAAAGTTTAATGATAAGCTTCCAGAAATATAGTTAAGCTCTATTAAATACTTGAAACGGAAACATGTTTCACATTGTCTAGAGTTCTCTGAGGTTTCTCGTATTTTAATTAGCTATTTAAATTTTAGGTTCCACTTCATTTCCTTTTCCATTGATTCCCATGAGGACTTTGTATTTTTAAATATAATTTAAGTATAAAAAAATACTGAATAAAGCTAAAGAGCAAAATTGTGGCATATTTAAACCTGATCTAGGCCCGGGGCGGGGGTGGAGGGGGATATAAAAGTGAAGTGTGAACCTGGCAACTCCTGTTCTTCTGAGCTACATAGAGATGCCGGACTATTTATTTATTTATTTATTTATTTGCTTATTTATTCATTCATAGAAAGAATAGTATTTTTTAAAATCCTCAGAGGATATGTTTTTATTAATTTGAGAGAAAGAGGAAGGGAGAGGGAGATTGAGAGTGAGAAATATTGATAGAAGAAACATCTAACAGTTGCCTCCCACATGTGCCCTGACCAGAGTTTGAACCTACAACCTAGGTATATGCTGTGACTAGCAATGAAACCTGAAACCCTTTGGTGTACAGGATGACTCTCCAACCAACTGAGTCACCCGGCCAGGGAGAGATATAGGGCTCTTTAAATGCTAAACCGTAGAAGAATGGGAGAACTGTAACCTGATGTTACGATGTGTGCATATAAGTGTCCACAAAGGTTGTTATGGCAACTCTTAACTCTTGGGGATTTTTGAAATGGAGAATTTTTAATTCATATTTATTAATTTACTCATTTGTATTTCTTAATGAGCTATGTCCTAGCACCAGGACATGTGTTTCATTTTCTTAGAACTTGTATTCCACTGGAATAGTCAATACCAACATGTAAATACATACATTGTACTGATACTAAGAGTGAAAAGGACTATGATAATGAAGAAGAAATTAAGCTGAGCAGTGCCATAAATTATGGGAATGAGTAAGCCAGTGGATTATCTAAAGGATGAAGTTTCCTGCATGGGAAAAAAAAAAGTTGCAATGGCCCCTGATCAGGTATGAGCTTGGCACACTTGAGGAATAGAGAAAAGTTTTATGTCTAAAGACAAGTGAAGGGGTGAGTAGAAGAAAATAAGGTCAATGAAACAGGTGAGATTCTTTAATCATATTAGATCCCACAGAAGAGGACTGGGTGAAATTGTAAATGTATTTGAAATGCATTGGAGGCTTATGACTAGGAACATGAAATAATTTGATTTGTAATTTTAAAACCTACTCCGGCTACTTTGTAAAGAATCCATAGCAGGTGCAACAGTCTAAGCTCAGAGGACAGTCGGAGGGCCAGGCCGTTGTTCGGATATGAAGGAATGGTGGTGGGAAGTGGTTGGACTCTTGGCCTCCTGCGAGAGGAAAGCCAGAGGACTGCTGATGATTGGACATGGGGTGAGGAGGGCAGCAGAATTAAGGATTTGCTCTCAGTGTTTGGTCTGACAGTTAGAAAGCTAAGAGTCCTGTTTAGTGAGATTGAGGGAAATTAGTAGGACCAAGCTTGAGGAAGAGAATTACAGTTTTGAATTTAGACCTTTTGTGCTGAGATCTCATTACTCCTCAAGTGGAAGTCTATAATTCTGGAACTCTGGGATAGTAGAAACCTCAGGTGAGGGAAATCATCAAGAGTATAAATTGGGAAGAGAAACAATCTGATGTCTGAACCCCGGGAAAGGGAACAGACTCAGCAAAGTGACAGCAAACATGGGACACAGGAAGTAAACTATATAGTTCACTTGAAAACATAGTGAACAGAAGCAAAGTAAAAATAAATAAATAATATTTCTTGATAAGAAGAAAGAGACCAAACTGTCAAATACTGCTGAGGTTGAACAATCTGAGCTCAGCAAGATGAATATTAGATTCAGCAAGTGGATGTCATGGGTGACCTTCAAAAGAGAAGTTTCTGCAGAGCCATGGGGACAAATTCCTGATGGAAGTGTGTGAAAGAGAGAATGAAGGATTTCCATTTCTAGTCATACGGTGGACTGTTTTGCAGAGAAACATTTTCTGGAGCAGAACTGAAAAAGTTGCCCAAAATATAATAAGTATATCTTACAGCATGGCTGAGCTGTCAGTGAAGAGACACAACCAAAAAACAAACAAACAAACAACAACAACAACAAAAAACAATAAAAGAAACTGTGATTGCAAAGTAGCATACCCCAGGGGCACTGCTCCTCCTGGCCACCTAAGAGTATAGGTTTAATGACCCACAAGCATTAGGAGACAAAAGACACACTTGGGGCCTACACAAATGGAATGTCAGGCTAGAGACCATGTATAAGGCCAGGATACGCTCTGTTATGTCGGGTGGAAGAATGACCTGGTTATTGTCTTTGTTTGGAGATTAAGTATGGATGAAGAAGATGCTCATGGATTCCAAGTTGACAAATGGTGGTTAACTTGATATGTCAGTTTGGTTGGATTACCTTGCCCAGATAATTGGTCAAGCATTAATTCTGCATAGAAGATGTTTTATTGCATGAGATTACCTTTGAAATAAGTGGTTTTGGAGTCGAGCAGATTGCCCTCCAGTGTGTGTGGGTCTCATCCAATCAGTTGAAGGCCTTAATAGAAAAAGACTGACCTTTTCAGAGCAAGGAGGAATTCTGCCTGCAGAATGCCTGCAGACTCAGGCTGAAGCAACAGCTCTTCCCCAGGTGTTCTCCAGCCTGCTTGTTATCTGCCCTGCAAATGTCAGATGTGCCAGCTCCCACAACTGTGTGAGCCAATTCCTTAAAAATCAATCCTATCTATCTATCTATCTATCTATCTATCAATCATCTATCTATATTTGATTCCAGTACTCTAGAAAACCCTAATACAATAAAAGACAAAAAAATTTTAAGGTAAAAAGATAGCCACATTTTCTTGAATTTATAAATCCCCAAAGATTTCATATATATATATGTATGTCAATAATTTAAAAAAAGCACCTGGTAGCCCGTTTTGGAGTGCCCAGGTGTATTTAATTTGTCTTACACTGGGTCTAAAATGGTTTTTGAAAGATTTTTTTAAAGAATATTTATATTGATTCAGAGAGGATTGCCCCTAACCACTCTGCCTGCTGGCCTGCTCGCCTCCAACTGCTCCCCTCCCTGCTGGCCTGATTGTCCCCAACTGCCCCCCACTGCTGGCGAGCTTGCTCACAACTTTCCCCTATCCCGCCGGCCTGCTTACCCCCAACTGCCCCTCCCCGCCAGCCTGATCAGCCCCAACTGCCCTCCCTTCCTGGCCTGATCACTCCTAACCTCTGCCTCAGCTCCACAACCATGGCTTTGTTCAGAAGGATGTCCGGAAGGTCTCCCGTCTAATTAGCATATTACCCTTTTATTAGTGCATATATATATATATATACATATATATATATATATTCTCAACATGGTCAGAAAATCCCCTCTGAATAAGCAATAATTAGAGTGATAATTGACTTCTTAGAGTCAATAAGGAAGCAAAATGAAAACATATAAAATTTGTAAATAAATAAATACAAAATATAAAATCAAGAAATGTCTAGAAAGTTCTGAAAAAACAACTAGCAGTGAATGTCAAAGCAGTTTGGATCTCTGACTTCCTCCACTTTACTTTGGTTTTGTTCATTTTTGAAAACTATTTTATTCAGAAAGTTGTCTGTTCTTTTTTTCTGAAATAAGATGATATAAGTAGCAGACAGGCATTGAAGGAATGCTGAACATTTTTGTCATAACGTCTATATTAATTGTAAATGTATAGCATCTTTAATATTTTTATTCTTAAACTCAAAACACTTAAAATATTCTTTAAAAACTACTTAATTTTTATGTTACAGAGAGGAATACTGTGTCCACCTCCAAGGAATACTCATCAAACAGTTATGCAGCATTTTGTAGAAATATCCTAAGTAAATATAATTCACAGGACAGTTCTTATCTTACTAAAAATGGCCTGCTTAAGTGACAATGGCTGAGTCTCCCACGTTCTCTCTCAGCCTCAGAGAGGAGCTGGCTTTACTAATTTGACATCCATTTTAGCTCCAGGGCTCCATGCTATTTTGTATTTCCCTCATTTAGACTCTTTCTCATTATGGCCATTAAATGGGCTTGGTCTGGTCCATCCAAACGACTGCATTTGTGTATATACTAGAGGCCCGGCGCACAAAATTCATGCACGGGTAGGGTCCCTAGGCCTGGCCAGCGATCAGGGCTGATCTGTGGGACGACTGGCGGGGCGATCCGGAGGCCCCTGATAGCACCCTCCTTGGCCAGCCTGGTGCCGCCCCTCGCTGGCCCCTCCTCCCCTCCCCTGCTGCCGCCACCAGTTGCCTCTCCCTGCCCGCCCTGGCACCTGGTGGCAGCTCCTTTATTGTCTGTCCCCTGGTGCTCAGTGTGCATCATAGCAACCGGTCGGTTGTTCCACCATTCACTCTGCAGTTTGGTTGATTTGCATATTAGACTTTTATTATATAGGATGTGGACCTGGCCAGGTGGGGAAGGACACCAATGACTGCTGGCAGTGCCGGACCCTTATGCAGATGTTTGCTTTTCATGCAGCAGGAGGGCGAGCAGAGAAGGTGTATTTTTTATTTGCTCAGTCCAGAGCCTTGCTATGTTTTATGCTTTCATTGCTCTACTTAAAATTCTCTTATGTTTTTGTCAAAAAAAGTGACCTGTTCTATCTCATGTAAGAAAGCTTCACATTAAAAGAATATGAGGTAGCAAATATCTTTATGGAAGCGCTGTTGGCAGCTGAAATCACTGACAACTTCCTGGCTGTGATTCATAATCTATATTGGTGCCTCTGAGACAGCAGGCTATTGATTTTTCCCTGTCTATAATCCAAGACCATATCCAGAGCTTGTTAGACATCTGCGGGAATATAAACTGAGTTTCGATACAAGTTAGGAAGGTTCTCTTCGCAGGGCACTTCGCTCTTGTCTTTGAGAAAATCTTTACACAACTCTAATCTTGGTAAACTCTGAAAAAACAAACAACTCAATATAAGTTAGGTTGCAGGCTTTGGGGTAAAGACATTGTGAGGGTTGTTTTTTTGTTTTGTTTTATTTTGTCCAGAGTTTAAATAAAGCAGCTTCTCCAGTGGTTAGTGCACTACCTGTTAAATGATTGGGATTTCTTTCTTTATTACAACTCAGGATAGTTTTTATTTGATGAGATCAGTGAGACAGATTTCAAGTGCTTTAGGGAGATAAATACAAGCCATAGCCCTAAATAAAATTGTTAAAACAGCAACATGGTGTCAACTCTAAAGAAATTTCTGGAAAAAATTTGGACCAAGACATGTCAAAAGTCTTCTTAGCTCTGAAAAATGTGCATCTATTTCTCAATCCTTGTAATGTGTGTCTGACCAAAAAATACAAATGGCTTTTTTTTTTTTAAGTTGAGATCTCAGGGGAAAAAAGAGAAAAGTATAGGTTTTTCCCTGAGGTAGTTTCTTAAGTAATAGAGTGAATAATATTTATCTAATCTTACCACTTAATGCAAATGCATGCACATTTCAGGATAAAAATGGAAGGAAAAATGGTATTTGATGTAAAAAATCAGACACTATTATTGGAATTCATCTTTATAATGAAATAAGAACAAAAACTTTATTAGTAAAACATATTTACTATAAATACAATAGTAAAATACTAGGTATTTTATAATTTTAAACCTATTTATAATGTTAAAAATTATGGATTTATGAACTTTAATACCTATATCTGATTTTAAAATATTATAACATATGAAGAATGCAAGGAATGAAGATAAATTCTTCAAAGCCATCCCACCAAAATCTGCAGCCAGTATTCTACTTAATGAAGGAACTTTAGTCACTTTCCCTTTGAGATGAGGATGAAGACAGCGGAGGAAACTAGGACTCCTCTTGTATGATAGCACCAGAGGGCCTGTCTCCTGTAATAACGACAGACACACAGAGAGAAGTTAGCAGCGGAATTAGAGATGAGACTCAGTTCTTTTGGATTTCCGCCAAGATGGTGAGATAGCTTAGGCTGCTGGTTCCTTCTCTGAACTCCGGAGAAACTATTAAGGAAGATATGGAACCAGGGAAACAACAGGAACTAGAAATCTCTGAGATGATTCTAGATGGCACCTCTGGACTAGGATTTGTGGGCTTGAGAGAGAACGATTAGAATTTTTGGATACAGCTCGGAAGGTGGTACAACACACACTCCAGAGGAATTTATCCACACAAACTATGGTGTGAAGATGCCTCCTACTTCATGTGACCCAGAGGCCTAGAGAGGGTGGATGACAGCGTTCTGAGAGTAGGAACTGGAAAGAAGCAGTTTGATTTTTTCCCCTCTATTCTTTCATCCACCGTTGACTTATGCCAATAATTTCCTACCCCATTTCTGCAGCAAGAGATAGCAATAGTCACACTTCTTGGACAGCTATCAGGAGATACAAACTCATGGAGACACAAAAATGCACCAGGTGAGAAGTTGGGTAAAAGAAGTGTCTTTCTTGGCATTTACTTCACCCTTTCACCTCCAACCAGGTTGGTGGAAAGAGAAAGCTCACTTTGGTGCTGCTCCTCCCGGAGGGGTCTGACAGGAGCTGGTGGGTGATAAGAGTGATTAAGATTAACTGCAGTTCCATTCAGCTTGGCCATCTCCACCCTGAGAACAACTTTTTCCTTCTATACCAGGGGTGGGCAAACTTTTTGACTCGAGGGCCACAATGGGTTCTTAAACTGGACCGGAGGGCTGGAACAAAAGCATGGATGGAATGTTTGTGTGAACTAATATAAATTCAAAGTAAACATCATTACATAAAAGGGTATGGCCTCTAACTTCCCCCAGGCATTTTCTAGGATTGAGACACTTATAGCCCACTTATAGACACTTATCGAAAAGGATCTATTCCCACAATTATAATGAGACACAACAAACCGAGAAAAAAATAAATCATCTAAAGTAGGAAATATTGCAAAGATGGACTGAGAATGTGAAATAAGTTTAATAATTTACTAAAGTAGATATGAAAAATATTAGCAAAAATACATGATAAAACAAATTAGAACTACTAGCTATGAAAGTTAGATATAAAATATTAGGCAGTTGATATAAATAGTTAAAATTGTTTTTCTTTGCAGATGATATAGAATGTCTACTTAGAACATTCGAGGGAATTAATGAACTAATAAAACAAATATAAGATTTCAGTAAGGTTGTCAGATATAAGATCAACCTCCAAAATTTAACCATTTAGAAATTATAACCGATAATAGAATTCTCTAGCAACTAACCTAACCAGGAGTTCACATGTCTGTTTTGATGAATATTTTAAGACTATTAAAGAATATTAGAGAAGAACTCAATAAATGAAAAGAGACATGATGTTCGTGGATGGAGAAACATAATATAGATGTCAATTTGCCCCAATTAATCTATAAATGTAACTAAATTGCAATAAAACCCCAGCAGGATTCTTGGCATTATTACCTAACAAACTGATTCTAAACTTTATATGGAAGAATACAGTTTCATCAATAGATGAGGCAATTAAAAAATTAAAGAAAGGTAATTTGCCCTTTTGGATACTAAGACATATTATTCTAAGATAAAGTTAGGATAATAAAAAAAAATGAGTGATTTCTGTTGGGAAAGACAAATATTTATCTGAAAGAAGAATGAATAGATTCTATATGACCAATTAAGAGGAAATATATGAATTACTTAGCAGATGTTACTGGGAAAACTGGCACACTATAGAAAAATAAAGATGATCTATACTTACACAATACAAAAAATTATTTCAAGTGAATTAAAAACTTCTGTATACAAGATAACATCTAATCTCTTTCCAGATGCGTGATAGATGCAGGATGGAAAGGCTGTCTGCCTCTAATGCTGTCCTGTCTGTAGTCTCATGACTTTCAGAGGCCACAGGCCTCCTTTCAGTCAATCATTAAAGCTTGGGGAAGGGGGGACACTGACTAATCTGGGGTGACTAGGGTTATACTCTACCCTTGAACCAGGAGTAGAGTGAGCAACATGAACTGAGTGGGGAGGGGGAGGGTGGGCCCCAAACAAAATTAAGGGTTGTTACTGGGGTTCTTGGAAATAAATGCTAAGTGGCTTAAACAAATCCACCATCACATGGTTTATTAACTTGCATAAGATAATCTTCTTTATACCTCTCTCTGCATTCTCCCGTGCCCACCTTGCCCATCCTTTTTCACTAGGGCCTTTTGTACACCAGTCTTTTAGTTATCCCAAATCTCTATGCTCTCACCCACAGGAGGAATTTTGTATGTGTTTTTCCTTCTACTTAGAATGAGTATCCCACCCCATCTCTTCATTCCTTACCCCTGACTCTCCATGTCTTTCTCTCTAGAGGACTCTTATTGTTTTAACCTCAGATTACTAATAAAGTACAGTACCTTAGAAGTTGTTTAGTAATATTAATCTCCCGAGGCCCACATTGGTCCCATATTTTATTCTTTCATAACACCAATACATCCCTACAGTGTACTCATCACTATATGAATATAAATATATAATTTGTCATTATCAATGCTATTATTGTTTTTTAATTTCCACAGGTTTATTAGGTATCACATCAAGGTATCATACAATATCCCATGGAGGATTAAAGAAATATAAGATGTGGTTCTTATCTAGGCTACTTTAACTTACAGTTTTTTTGTACATGTATCTTTGTATAAGCTACAGAAGAATCATTTTATTAAGTTTATTGGGCTGACATTGGTTAATAAGATTGTATACATTTAAAGTGTACAATATTATATCATCTGTATATGGTCAGTGCTATTATTTTTACTATTTATTTTCAATTGCAGTTTACATTTAATATTATTTTGTGTTAATTTCAGGTGTACAGAATAGCAGTTAGACAATCGTATACTTTACTGGCACCATACATAGTTATTACAATAGTATTGACTATACTCACTATGCTGTACTTATCTCCTCATGACTATTTTGTAGCTACTAATCTGTACTTCTTAATCCCTTCACTTTTTCACCCGTCCCCCATCCCCCCATCCCCTCTGGCAACTATTAGTCTGTTCTCTGTATCTATTTTTAATGGTCGTGTCCCTTACATGTTATAAGCTTCATGAAGGCAAGAACTTTGTCTCTTTCATTCACTGTTGTATCTAGAATGATGTTTGCATCATAGAGAGTGTGCTCAATATATATTGTTGAGTGTGTGTATGAATGAATAATAGTGGTAATATTAATGAGATAGTTCATATGAATGTTTTGAAATTTATAACTTTTGATTAATGTGAGACTTTGTTATTATCTTCATGATTATTATTAACTAGATAACAATAAAGCTAACTCCAGGGCAAACAACAAATATTTCGTCTAGTCATTCAAGACTAAATAAAAAGGTAAAACATTGTTATTGTGACTTTTGTAACACACATACATTGCTGAGAAAAAAAACTGTGACTGTGAAAACTTTAAACTATAGGGTGTTTGTTGCATTTTAAAAAATTGCATGCATATAAGCCTAACCAATGGACACAAATACTAGGTGGGTGAGGGCATGAGTTGGGTGGGGTGGCAATGGGGGAATAAGGACACATATGTAATACCTTAATCAGCAAAGAAAAAAGTGCTGTTTAATTAAATAGCTCCAGGTAAAGGTAGATTGAGGAAGAATCCTAGAAAATAGATAATAAATTAATATAGATGGAGAATAAGAGAGACAGTCTCCAAATCATGGTGTAAGTGACAGGGGACACTTAGTAGCATCCTGGGCTCCTGAGAAGCAACCTCAAGACAGTCTTCTGCCCCTCTGCCCAGTATCTGCTCTCTACAATCCTGTAGCTTTTCTCTCAGTTGTGTTCTCATTGCCTAATTTTTGAATGACGTTCCAGAGTCATGGCCCTACTGCCTCTACTAGTTAAAACTAGTCATGCTGCCCTGGAGGGGTGGCTCAGTTGGTTGGAGCATCATCCTATACACCAAAAGGTTGCAGGTTCGATTTCCTGCCAGGGCACATACCTAGTTTGTGGGTTTGATTCTCCATGTCAGGGCATGTATGGGAGGCAACCAATCAATGTTTCTCTCCCTTCCTCTCTCTAAAAATCAATGAAAACATATCCTCAGGTGAGAATTTAAATTTTTTAAAAAAACACACAAAAACTAGTCATGCTTACATTAACACCCTGGTGTTAATGACTCTGCCTGACTTACACTGGGCCCTGTCATGTTTTCCTGGTCCTCAAACCCCATCACCACCTTCCTGTTCTGTCCAATGTGACACCTAGCTCATTCTTATATCGGTGGCAGTTGTATAAGCCTGACATTATCATTATGGGCGTGTCCAAAATACAATCACTTGTGCAGCTATGTCCTCATGTTGGGATCTCACTACAGAGATTACTTCCCATCTTTCCATCAAATTATTTATTGCAGTTATTTTATTATTTTAACCAGAACATGTATTTCAAAACGATGTCTTACGTTTTGGATAGTGATTGGCGTGAAGAGTGCCATTTTTGCAGTTCTGTTTCTATGCACGATTACTTTCAATGCCAAAGTAGGCCTTAGAGTGGAAAGTCGCTGTGGTGGGAACCAGGAGTGCTGAGTCCCTACCCCTGCGGGATGGGGAGGAGTCACGCCCCTCCTGGATCTCCGGTTCTCTGTGTGAACCAGGGGCTTAGCTGAGTGACCAGAGGTCTCCCTGCTCTAATATCGCATTCAGTGGTCCCCTTGACTGCACCTTCCCCAGAGAGGCTTCTGTGCAGGTTAGAACACTTCAGCCAAGCTCATTGGACATTTCCGTCTTATTCTCTCTGTCTTGACATAGAAGACAGACTCTATAGGCTCTCTTTGTAGAAATGTGGTTAATTGGACCCTAGTTTTCTAAACTGGGGTAACCAGAGCTTTCAGCACAAGGGATCACTTAGGCAGATGAACTTGTGTTTTACATTTTTTTCCATCTTAAATTTTTATGTAAATACCATATAGTACATGAAAAACTATCATAGACTCCTGGTTTTATACATGTTTTATTTTTACATGGAGGCTAAATTTTTAAAGATTGAAAAGTAAGCAAATGCCATGCAAATTAACAAATCAATATATTTTATTTATTTACTCTCAGTGGCACTTGCATATGGCAAAATCTATGAAGGCACTTTGCAAAAACCTGTGGGCTTGGAACCTTAGCTCTCTGGGTCCCAAAAGGCCTAAGTTAACTAGGCCTATTGGCTTTTTTGAAGGTTTGTGCTCTTTCCTATATCCCCCTAATGCTGTGTTCCAAAGTTCCAGAGACTATATTTGCTCTTTTGTAGAGTCCAATCTTTCACCGAGACCTAGAAGAGTTTGTTGATGATGTTTGTTTTGCCTGTTTGTATGTTTGAATTTATCATTATTAAAATCCCTGCTCTCTTTGCTTTGCTGGAGATTATAACACGCATGCCCCTTCAACATCAATGGGTTTCCTACACTCCTGAATTTTACTGTGTCTCTGCCCTCTCTCTAAAAAGGGACCTGCCAACACAGGTCACACCACCACACAGGAGCTGACAGTCACTGCAGTCACTGGGAGGCAGGAGAGCGATGGGATGTAGAAATCTTTTTCAGAAATGCATGTGCAAGGCTACAAAGGCTTCCCTGTTTTAGGAAGCATCGCTTCATTAATAGACTGGGGGTTTGAAGCTGAATTCAGCAATATTTTTGAAAAATTCAAGTTCTCTTCATTAAATTATTTGTAGCTACATTTTTTGGGGGGGGCGGCGGTTAGAGGGTCATTTCACAGCAACTTTTGGTAATTGGGTAACTGAAATTCATTATCTTCTCAGCCCTATTCCCAGATGAACTTTAATCAAAGGGAGTTTTATACTGAAGACATACAATTTCTATTTAATTAGATGGTCTAGGGCATATAGATGAGCTAATATTTCTAGAGGCATCTCCCAGGCTTTTTATAAGGGCCATTGTGTTTTACAGTGTCACAGAGAAAAAGGAACATTAAATCATGACTTTTACCAGGGCTGTAGGTAAAAAGGAAAAGCAATTGCCTTGCATTGTAAACAGGATTATTCAAACCCCTTCTGCCTTAAGCAAAAAGTCTAAGGGCAGCTTTTAATCAGGTTATTACATAAAGGTTCAGTGTGTCCTCCATTTCTAGAGGATGCAAATCTAATGCACTGGGCAGGTATGTGTAGGAATAAAATATAGATGCTCAAGGAGCATTATGAAGCAAAAGAACCAACCTGACTTCAGGTGGCTAAAGACTTTGAAGCTATCCAGTTGGCTTTCTTCGTTTTTATATGTGTGTGTTAACTATTTGTGGTTCTCTGTTTAAGGTGATCTTAATAGTGAAAGATACAGATGATACTAAATCAATATTGAATGGAGTTTGATGAATGAGGCTCTTTGCTTTCCCTCTGGTCTCTACAATATCCGTCAGCAGCTTCCTGGACTTTCTTAAAATGCCCTGTGTAGTTACTGGAAGGTGAGGGATGCTCACAAAACCAGTAAGATACATTAGTGTTTTGTGTGGACACTTGTTCTGCGACCTATGTTGTTATTTCAGTCTAGCTATTACACTGGTTATAAATCATTTTGGAATTCTGACTTTAAAAGTTTTTTTACAGTATATGTGAACCTATGTCTACAAATGTGAGGCCTATTGAAGCTTTGTTTTAAGATTTCATTTCAATTGGCCTTTCAGCATATTCCCTCCCAGTCTTTATTCGTCTTTCTTTATATGTGTCCTATAGATGCAATTTTATTTCTGTTTGATGTTTGATGGGAAAGTAGACACAGTGTCTGATAGCTTTTGTAGGCTCTGATGTATTGGTGAGCTCAACTTCTGTCTTAATTTTACTACAGACAAACCTTTTCTATTTTAACCTAATAGTCGTCTTATTTTGCCTTTCAAAAAATGGTGGGATCTTAGCTTTATTTAAAAAAAAGCCTTTTCCCTCTTACTATTAATATAAAATGCAAAGGAAAATTGAATCTGCTGTATTAGCCAATACAAATTTATTGAGCACTTAGTGTGTGTCAATAACCATGGTACAGGAACCTATATAATACTTCCAGCTATTAACTAGCTACTTTTTCTGGTTTGAGATATAGCAGTAAAATATAATAAAGTAGATGGTGACTATTTTAAAACAACTTATTACTGAGAAATAGAAGATCTAAAGAAGTGATAGAAACTTGGATAAGGACAAGTGAAGACAAATTCCACAGCAGCAGGGAAGGTGCAAAAAATACAGGAGGAAGAGGGACAGGGCGATTTTTCCATAGTGAAAGGACTGGAGCCAGTTTGGGGAGCATCTCAAATGCTGGTCTGACAGTCACACCATTGAAAGAAAATGTGTGTAAAAGCTTCAGCCAGGAGCCGGGAGAACTGTGTAGCAGTTATGAAGTTGGGTGTGCTTCCACTTGATGGTGCTATTTTGTTATCCAAGACCTGTTGTGGAAAATTAATTGATTACATTGAAAAATAAATGTCCAAAGTTAATTGTGTTGTTTCACAAATAAAATAAATATCAATACTAGCATACCAACAAACCATTAGCATACTTAAAACTCTAAAAGTAATGTAATAAAAGAGATACCAATTTATATACAACAGATAAGGTGTAAGATATGGATCTAATAAGATCTATTTAAATCTAGATTCAAGTGTGTCTGAGATGAACCTATGAGATGTTTGATATTTTGTTATAAGAATTCAGAAGCATCAACAGTGCATTCCTTCTAGGAAAGCAGGGTTTCAATAACTGCTTTGGCTACTGGCAGTTTGGGCTACAGATTCATTCAACTCATCACCGGAAGTGACAAATAATCTTTATTGTAGTCTTGCTTATATTTTTTCATCT